>NC_089582.1:63563685-63905108 GCF_019320115.1 Miscanthus floridulus
TAAACTATGTTATCGTAAGACTTCCGCTATTTTACTCTAATGTATATATTTGAATAAATATTGTAATACTGCAATGACTCTGTAATGTGATCCTGCTCGGAAATCATGGATGATTCGAGGTTCCCCGAGGACACCCGACAGACTTCTTAAGTTACCAAGAACATATGCATAGATGTCAAAGGTCGTTGGACAGTGACAAGTGCATGTGGGTCCTATAATTTAGGAGGTTCTGCCACACAAAACTCTTGGTAGTGGATATTTCTGAACAACTTTATTGTCACGTGTCTTGGTATAGGACAACAAACACTTGTTCTAAAATTCTTCTATAGCTTTACTGATGACATCTTTATCCTCATCAGGTAGGTCTTCATAAGGCACCATGAGGATGTCACTGTTGTTGTGAGTTGCCATGACGATTGTGGAGTCCCACCGGGCGTGCCAGAACGTGTGTTGGCACAAAAAGTGTGAACACGCAGCAAGCCAGAAGGATCTGCTTGGGATGAGCCTAGCGATTCGCTTGGCTTCAATGTAGGACCAGCTGACCCTACGAATTCCTGAAGGTGTGCCAGTCAATTTGACCTATAATTGACAAGGAGAGAAAGTTTATTAGTAATTTAAGGTGGAACATGCCAGTTTTGCCTAGATAGTTCCAAGTGTGCCGCTTTAGGAGCAACCAGGTGGAGAAATCGACTAAATAGCCGATACGAGAAGAAATCGACTGTTAAGGACCATAAAGCTCATGGGTCATGATTGATTTTATAGTAATGAATGCAACATGCCTAGATATAAGTAACATCATCAGCTAGATAAATATAACCGGTGTAAAGCATTGAGCCGATGAGTTTAATGAGAAAGGATATAACATGCGAACAAATCAACTATCTAGTATAAATGGATCTACAAACGCTCTGAATCTAATCTATTACCATCAACAGTGAGGTTCTACCGGATCGATGCAGCTATGATGATAACAACAAACTAAAGCCAAAGAATCCATAAAACCATCTATACATTGACAGATTTTCTAAAAGACATGCTATATGTGTGAAAGCATAGGCGAATTGGCTGAAATAGTCGATTTAGGTAGAAAAGAGATTACAGCATGTGACAATCAACTATTTAACATGGACAGATCTGTAAACTAATCAGACCTAACCTGTTATCCTTAATAGTGGGGTTCGACCGGATCGATGGCAGCCATGATAAAGACAATAAATCAAACCTTTAAAATAAACAGATCTATTCACATCTAATAGAATCATGAAGACACACCATAAGCGTTAAAGTATAGGCAATTGGCTATTTAGCTGATGCGAGCATAGCAAATAGCTAGGGTCATGCCTAGTCGAAAGCAAATCTACCAACTAGCATACTCTGATCTAAAGTACTAACAGTGGGGATCGACTGGATCATTACATCCATATTAGCGAGCTATAGATCAGATTCAACTAGCTAGTAAACCTTCTCAAGATCAGACATGCCTTAACCGCGTACTATGTATGATCAAGGTCGAAGTAGAACGACCGATAAAATATAATCCATCGTTTAAAGTAAGAACTGTCACAGTGTGACAAAATAAACGACGGACTAAAAGGGTGTGAGACCGATCTAGTTCGATCTCGATCGGGCAGGTTGATATTACTGAAACTAATGACAATAAGAACATCAGCAAGATCGAAAACTTAATGAATCTACCCGAAGGATGCCGCCCTTAGGTAGAGCCGATAACTTGACCTTAGTCTAATTCAAGCAGTGGAGGTCGAACTTAACTGGTGCAGCCATACTTGAATTAGATAAGGATCGATAACTAACTTATACTAGAGCTCGTAAGAGGTTGGCCGGAATGATGCAGCCTTACAAACAAAGGTATAAGCCATGACGGTACTTATAGACAAGCTGGATGTTGGCTAGACCGATGCAGCCGTGCTTATTGAAGAACTCGTCGAGATCTACACTACTCCTACTCCTAAGGGTTGGCGTAAAGCCAAAAAAAGTAATTGGTATTGATTGATTAGATGTCATTTTTTACAATAGTCGGGGTCCAATATTTATACCTAGAACCTAAGCATGAATCCTACTCAAATATGACTCATCGCAATCTTTAGTATAAGAGAAGGCATTCCTAACTTAAGATAACTTGGACCCTAATATTTCGCCTTTTGTAGAGTCAGACATGTTTCTCCCGACGCCAACCGTAGCTTATTGACATTATCTGCTGACATCATCCAAAGAGCACCGATTCCAATACCACATCTGAACTAGCTGATATCGATCCTTATGCAATCGATTCCTTGATGACACAATCTTAGAAGCTTCGAGTTCCTGTGTTCTTCTTCCCAAATTTTGGTGTAAATAGATACATATGAAACAATTTAGATTTACAAGATGAGCTAGTGGCCCTTGCATTTGAGGTGCTTGTTCTACTTTGTATTGAGTTTGAGCGGGAGGGGCCGAGGATGGAGGGGGGTAGATAGCAATGTAATGCTTTGCTGCCTGGATAGCAATGCGATTTGTAGATGCTTCCTGCTTAAATTTGTTTCTCCAATTTCAACGTTCGGTTCGAAGCAGCCATAGAGGAGGCTCCACCAGTAGGACAAAAGGCAGCACTGATATCAGTCCTAGAGAAAGGCAGTCCAAGAGCATGAAGTCAACATGACCTAGAGAGTTGACTCATGGATCTAGGAAGAACAAGCAAAACCATGCAAAAGTGAAGTGCCACCAGGCTACAAAGATCTCGCTCCTATGCTATACAACTGCAATCATTTGTAAGTGATGGTTGTGTTTTATTGTTACTCTAGCCTTTGTATAAACATAAACTCATGTGCACTGTTAATAGAAGCAATAGTGGTAGGAGCCTAAGGCCCCCTTTGGAACGCAGGATCAGAAAAACGTAGGAACAGGAAAAATACAGGAATATGATTGGAATGCATGTGAAAAATAGAGGAATGAAAAACAAAGGATTTTTGTTAGAAGGGGTGTTTGGTTTTGTACTAGAAAAACATAGGAAACCAATACAATAAGGTTTCACTGGATGTTTTTTTCTTTGTTTTTCCTATGAAAGTTGAAGGATAGGAAACTTTCCTATGGTTTTCCTTCCCCCATTTCTTCTTGTGAACCCAAGGCCTCTTTGGTGCTAATTCCATAGGATTACTGATTCCTACATTTTTTCTTTAGAAATCCTATGAACCAAAGGGGGCCTAAATCTGGCATCATCATTTAATTTTGAAGTTGCAATACCTGTGCATTGTGCTTATGTAATCCATATCTGTAACCTATTGTTTACTACTCCCTCCATCCCAAATTGTAAGTCATTCCAAGAATCTTGGAGAGTCAAAGCATCTCAAGTTTGACCAAATTTATATAATAAGATAATAACATTTATGATATCAACTAAGTACCAATAGATTCTTTGTTAATTATATTTTTATAGTATACCTATTTGATGTCATAAATCTTTGTAATTTTTTTTATAATTTTGGTCAAACTTGAGAAGCTTTGACTCTCCAAGATTCTTGGAATGACTTACAATTTAGGATGGAGGGAGTACTTGAATTTCGTAGTATGTAATCGATATCAGTATCTATGTGTTGTGCCTATGTATAGGGTGTTTGGTCGAGGGCCATCGATCGCCATGCCACAAACTGTGGCTCACCATGGGAACCAGAGCAGTTGTTTGGTTGCTGACTTAAATGAGGCTGCCACAGCTTTACTTAGTTGAGAATGAGCCACAAGAGTGTGGTGGATGAAAACCCCACCACCACCACAACTTGCCACAGCATGGCTATGTGTGGCCAAGATCCAAACATCCCCATAATCCATATCAATATGAAACCAGCGTTACTTATTATGAACTAATATCTTAGGTTTTTAATTAAAGTCCTCTTCCACTATCTATAACCTAATGTTTACTGCTTGAATTTCATAGGAAACTATGCAAGCAGAACCTATTGGCGATGGGCACAAACCAATGACAAGTGCTGATGTTGTTCCCATGGTCCTTTGCCTCTCCCTTGGCCAGGTCCACTCCCAGGTCAGTGGTGACACCCTTTTTTGAAGAATGCTGGTATCCCGACAAGCTCTGCTAGAACAGAGACATCAGTGGAGAGAATGCTTCGGGAACAACTTGTTGCTGAACAAGAAAGTTCCACTAACCTCGTTGAACAAGTGGATGAACTGAAGAGGAAGACAGAAAAGACTAAAAGGGAGTTTAACGAGTTCAAGATACAGCAACGGGAGGAGTACAATAAGCTATGTGAGGATATTATGAGCTTTAGCTCTTCTTCTGGTAACTCTCAGTCGTCAACTTTATTGGCTTGATGCAATGAACATTTGTGGTCTGATGTGTGTACTCGTGTGTTGGTTTGATGTGGTGAAACTATCAGCGGGTTGCTGCTGATGTGTAAACAGTAATTTGTTGTATTTGATTGTCATGCTGAATAATTATGTAGACATCATTAAATAATTATGTAGTCAATCTGTGCAACAGTGATGATTTTGAATTACTTTTATGATGAATTGATTGTTGGGCACATGGTAGAACCTGGGTAGACCATGTGATCAAATAAATATACAACACGTGGATGAACTAGTGCATGACACGTGAAATAGCCATGGCACGGCATGTGGGCTAATAAAAATCTGACACTTGGAAGAAAGCCATCAAGCCACATGGCCGAATCAAAAAATGAAACGTGGACGGATAGCACCATGACATGTGGTCAAATAAGAAATGGCCACGTTGTCCAATAACAAGGTGACATGTACCCAAACCATCTCCAATAAAACTGGCTATAGCTGGTACACGTGGAAAGCATCTCCAACAGAAGCTACCACCAGTGTGGCCGCCCCTGCCACGCATGCCAAAGCAGTTCTATGATGATCAATTTTCATCATAGATCTATCCAATTCTATGATGATTTTCTAGAATCGTCATAGAATTGCAAGAGTGATGCGACTTCTATGATGAACCGGTTTTCATCATAAATTCATCATAAAACTAAAATTATGATGAATTTGGCTCCTTCCGTGATGAACTCTATTCGTCATAGAGTGGATATTTCTAGTAGTGTCTTCATCTCGTTCCACTCATGGACTAGAAGGACATCCATTGGCAAATCTGCTCTAAGAAGGATCACTCAACTTCACATTCGACCACTTCAACATCCAACTTAGGGGAAGAGCATCCCCCATGTATCTAGCTAAGTATTTCATCCCTTAAGTTATTCTTAAGTTTGGTTTACATTTGCTATATAACAAAAAGGTAACTAAAAGCAAAATAAAAATTTATGTTATATATATTAGTAAGGTGTGATCTAAAAAAATGAGAAAACAAAATAAAAGTGTGTGTCCAGTTTTCTATTTTTAAGAACTAAATAAATGGACTCTGATGATAATCTCCTATAATGGAAATGATGAATAGTTGCTCTGTTGTAATTCCTTTCAAATACCTAGTTTCCAGCCTTGAATTATTTTGAGTTTTAGAAACGATTGTTTTGATATAAGAATTTACTTTGAACTTCAAACTCGTGGGTAGCATATGCTTAATCTAAGTCTAGATAATTGATGGATATGATATGAGAAGGTCTGAGCTATTGTTTATCTTGTTCCAAGTGATACTAAAGTTCTAGAGATTTATCTTTTGAAAAACACAAAAAAATGTTTCATGATGAGTTCTTGTATGACAAAGCTTGAAAGCCATATATGTTAGGAAAACTTCCACATATATGCTACTTGTTTGCATTAAGTTTAGTCAAGCTTTGTTGACCCTTATGAGAGGTTTGTCATGCTCTTAAAATCAAGATCACATACACACACCCACATATGCATTACTCCTACACTAGGGGTAGGCGCAAAAACATGCCATTCCATCTAGATCCACCCAAAAATGTTACACATCGAGTGAACACCAAAAATATGCTTGATAGGATATCCATCAAATAAATGCTCTAAGTTCTTGTTGCTATCTCTCAAAAGTTTTGTTGCAGAAAAGAAGCATGGGGCTATGCAAAAGTTATTCATGAAAAAATGGAAAAGTGTCTGAGATATTGAAAACAATGGGTACTTAGATGCCCGCCTAAAAAAAGAGAAAAGAAAAAAAAAGAGATGAATAAGATAGCCCATGTTTTTGTTGCAAAGTATTTTCTAATTTTCAAAAGAGATATATGTTTTCAAGGAGCATAGTAGAATTAGGTTAGCCACCATATATATCCACCATATACATCCATACACATGCATATCTTGATTTGATTGTATGATTCAACTCTCTTTGGATCCGAGGTTTGACTTTATAATATATGTATTGCAAGTATGCTCTTTCATGCTTTCTCCACTCCTATAAGCTCCACATAAGCCTTAGTTTTAGGAAGAGAAAGGCATAACATCACTATTGCCTTGGTGAGGATCCACAAATACCACATATACTGAGAGACTTGAGAGTGTCATACAAAGGAAGGTCTAAGTTTTATTTTGAAAACCCATAAAAACTCTAGAATAATGGTTGAGCAAAGAACTTGAGACATAGTGCTTGACTTGATCATTCTGTCTTTCAATTGCTGAAGACCCAAGTGAAGGCTAAGAAGCCCCATAGTTGAAGGTAATACGGGTAACTTTGAAAGTCAGATCGGTTCATTCTAATCCAGAGGAGAATTTTTGTTTGAACGCATGTGTACTTTTAAGGAGTTGCTTCAATGTTTTCAAAAATCCTAAAACTCCTGATCCATTTACTAAGTTTAGCTTTGCTAAGGGACTAGCAAAGGTTAAGCTTGTTGGAGTTTGTTGATGGTAGTTAACATCCATTATAAATCGTCAACATAACATGTATGGGCATAAATATGATCACCAACAAAGGTCTAGGAGTTTTGGTGAATCTGTATTTTCTATAGGGTTTATCTAGAAAACCATTAAGGTGGACCCAGATGTCAGACTTAATCATGATTATCTGTGGGATAAACAAATCTAGAAGGTTTTAGAGGACACCACACCAAAGAGGATTGTGAGAGGCTGCCAGGTGGGGCCGGCCGATCCCACCGTTAGGCCGGCCGGTCTAGGGCCCCACCTGTTAGCCTCTGCATCACTATGTCAGTTCTTCAATGCCTTAAGGATTGCATCTACACCATTTATTCAAGTCGGTTTGATCCAAGGGCTTAGGATTGATGCTCTGTCCTATATATACCAACCCCTACCTCCCCCCTGAGGAATAAGTCATTTGTGAAAACAGAAACCCTATTCATCCTCAAAGCTCCATCATATTCTAGGGCATAGCTAGTTAGGCTAGGTCTAGAGGGAGGCAAGCAGGTTTTGCTTGGATTCCTGATCATGTCAAGAGCATGGTTTGGTATAATCTTTATACCCCTCTCTCTTTTGTATCTCTCATTACTTTCATATGTTTGCTACAATTGTTATGCCATTATTATTCGTATCATTTATGTTCCTGATTATCATGTTCATCGTCTACTTTGATTATATGATTAGAATAGTTGGATTATCAACATATTCATGCATAAGTTCGTATAGCGCTCGCTCTGGTGTACACAGGGTGAGTGGTCGACATTGTGTAAGCGTGGTGCTTATACGTTACTTACCTGCAGATGCACCCTATATTCCAGGCCATATGGTAGATCGCGGATGTGACACTCCTGTTGAGTCCTTTGTAGTCCACTCCCCAAATATAGGACAAGTAGGATCTAGTTACGAAGGAAGACAAGCTCTATTCTTAATCTTCCTTAGTAATATCCCTTATGTGTAGATATAAAGTTGATCTTAGTCCTGATTACTAAGTGTAATTGCACTAATCAATGTATGATTTGACTTGTAATTAAGAATGACTTAGGATTTATTCCTCTAATATTCTACTTAACCATGCTAATGCCATAGAAAGGAGTACTCTGAGTGATCAATGATTAGTTACTATGCACCATTCTTATATACATTTACTTCTTGACTTACCCCTGTTGTGAGTAGAATATTGGCTATGGTTTACTTCTTCATCAATAGCATAAGTTATCAATACATGTCCTTGCCAGACCTTCCCTGTGGTAAAAATATAAAAAACGATACCTGAAATACTCCCGGGTGAAGTGCTACAATGGTATATTATCTGTGTGCACTTGCAGATCCCTTTCATATGTGTGTGTGTGTGTATATATATATTCTTCCTAGTCACATAAAATAATAAAATACTATTTAGTATTATTCTAGTGGTAATGCTAAGTAGTACCAACATGCATCTCTGGCATCATCACTAGGGATGACAACCTGGTAAAGTAATGTTAAGAGATGTAGAATACATTAGGTGGCTACTAAAACAAGTGACAAGTTAATAAATACCAACATGTACCCAACGTGTCCATTCAATGGCGACCATTCGCTTGGCAGCATCGAGTTCCCAAGGCGCGTATTTCATGTCGCTTGGCCTGGCAGCGTACCCAAAGCGTTCAAAACATTAGAAAAGCAACTGCTACAATGGTCATCAATTAGGAGTGCGATTCACACATAAGAACATGTCGTACCCAACTGCGATGTTGTGGGCTACGCCGTCGAGATCACGTCCAACGTCTAAGATCAAATGGCATAGTGCACTGCATGGCCAGACAATACTCTTTAAATAACTGGGAAACAAGTTTGTCACAATAACTCCTCCTCAATCAGTCAAATTAAATTTCACAAAAAAAAACTCCTCAATCAACGTACGTCACACCGTTGTGCCTCTCTAGCCCTTCCACTCGCTAACATCCACTCACCGTACCTCCATCCGCGCCGAGAATCATGGCGGCGAGGCGGCACCCCACATCGCTGACGGCACTGCCTGTTGAGATGCAAATTGAGATCATTAACCACCTCATTGCAACCTCAGAGCGGCCCATGGACAACCTCCGTAGCCTATGGGCGACATGCTCTTCCATGCACGACATCTGCGGTGACCCTGCCATTGGTCAGCGCGTGGTAGTGGATCGGTGCAGACGTGGGACGAGGTCGTCAAATGACCTCATCAACTACTTCACCCTCCTTGCTAGGCTGACCCAAGTCGACAACCCAGAGGCTTGCTTGCTCACTGGGATACAAATCATATTCGTGAAAAATCACAGCCCCCATCCATGCCTCGACTATCTTAACCGCGCCACCAATGGCGGGCACAATGCGGCGGCCTATCTGGTCACCATATTCCTTTATAGGCACAATGTTGATGCCAGCGATGACAACACTATGAGGCGGTACATAAGATGGGTCGAGGGCGAGGAAGAATCATGAGCAACCATGGTGGGCAGTGGCAGTGGACTAGCAAGTAGGTTGCTAAGCAACAAGGGGTGTTGGCTGTGCTGCGGTGCGGCTGTGAAAGTGATCCACGAAACAATGTGGTGGCGCAACATGTGGCCACCTCCACCGCCGGCACAGGTACGTAGCGATCTTCCATGTGCTAGTGGCAACTGTAGCGTTCCAAAAGGATGGGAAGAAATGACTCTATTTTGTAGCAAGGACTATAGACTTTGCCGTGAAATTATTTTGTTCAAAAAGGCAATTGGAATAGGAAACTAATTCATTCTTTACATGTGAGAGTGAATTATAAGTTAGGTTTTGATTTTCTGTATAAGTGTTCGACTACAGTACTCTTCAATATAAGTGTTCTACTACTATACTCCGTAATTCAATATATAAGTGTTCTACTATGAATTAGTTAGGAAACTACTCTGTAATTCATGCTAAAGGAAAAATTAAAACAAAAGAAAACAAAATATAAATAGTTAAGCTAGGTTCATAGTTAACTCAACAACCGTTTCCCCGACAACATTGCTAGAAAGCTTGTTGGTATTTATTAACGCACACATATAAATCCGTAAGTTCACGGATACCGCGGTAGCTTTGACCCAGAAATTTTCAAAGTATCGTATCCATAGGGAAACGTGTGAGACTAACTACGGTCTAAGTTAACTAAGGATAGCAATAAGGTTAGGATAAACAGGAGCATAGAGAGGATTACTAATTTTTATCCCGTGCCGAGGACACACGCAGCAAGCCAGAAGGGTCTGCTCGATGGAGCTGTAGATCTGCCTAGCTTCAACGCAGGGATGGTCGATCCTGTACACTCCTCCCGAGATGTGCCAGTCAATTTGACCCTGTAATTGACAAGGAGAGAAAGCTTATCAGTAATTAAGGGCGAAACTTGCCGGTGTTGCTAGATAGTCCCGAATGTGCGGCTCTAAGAGCCTATATGAAAGGAGATCGACTAAACAGTTGATTCCAGCACATTCATGAGAATAAATCGGTTTAAGCTCATTGGGTTGTATAAGAAGAATCGGTTATCATTCAAGATAAATGTTGTTATTTGAGCAGATATTAATCAATGGCAATAAGATGTCAATAATGATTGGTTTATGCTGAGCCAATTATTACAAGCAACTGAACCCCTTTTATATAAAGAAACAATTCAACACCATTGAACTGTTTAATAAAGATAAATCTAGTAAACATGTTAGATCTCATCTATCGCTATGACCAGTGGGGCATGAGGCAGAATCATGTAGGCCATAGAAATAACAATAGATTCAACGACCCTAACTCATTACTAATATCAGTGGAGCATGAGGCAGAATCATGTAGGCCGTAATACAATAATAAGATCATGGGGCTAACATATCTTTCAACCTATCTTTACTTCAACGGTCTTGTGATGCGAACTGTTCGTGAAAGCACTTGATATCAGCTAAAACAGCCGATTCAGGCATAACGCATAGTTAAAGTCATGCCTTATCAGGAATAGATCTACCGAATAACGATCCCCACTTCACGGTGCTAACAGTGGGGTGTGAGGTAGAATCACACAGGCCATGATAACGGGCCATGGAACGGTTTTCGCTAGCCAATAAATCTACTCAAGATGAAATATGCTTTAACCGCACTCTATGCACAATCAAGATTGATATAAAACAACCGATAAAACGTAACTCATCGTTTAATGTACAAATTAGATCAGTTTTAGATTAACAAACGATGGGCTAAACAGGATATAAGGCCGATCTAGATCAATCCCAATCGGGCAGAGTTATATTGTTGTAATTTAGATGAATAATGAAAGCAATAAGCAATATCGGTAACTTAATGAATCTACCAAAGACTGTCATTCTAAGGTAGAGCCGATAACTTGACCTTGATCTAGTTCATGTAGTGGGGATCGACCGGATCGATGCAGCCATACTTGAACTAGGCAAGAATCGATAACTAATTTATAGCAGAATCGCAGTGGAGGTCGACCGGATCGATGCAGCCGTACGAACAGAGATATAAGCCATGACGGTATTTACAACAAGCAGTGGAGGTCGACCAGATCGATGCAACCATACTTGCTGAAGAACTCACCGAGATCTACTCTACTCCTACTCCTAAGGGGTGACCGGAGCCAAAAAAAATAAATGACTTATATATTGGATTGATTGTTTTTCCTTTACAATAGGCCATGAACTCGTATATATACACATACACGAGTTAGCCTGTCTTTGACGTTTACAAGTATGACTCCATAAAAATAGAAATATAATCTAATTCTATAGAATAATATATCCCCGTCGACTAAACCGAGTCTGAGTCTCCCATGCACACCCTGTAAAACGTGACCATACAAATATGCGATCAGGCCAAATTGTTATATTATTACCAATCTCCAATTCCTAACGTCGGCTCTTTTCTTTAATTAACTATCATCTTGTGCACGTGCCAGACGTAGACTCCATTGGCAAATAGAAGACGATTTGCCTCTCAGCTCGTATAGCAATTGGCCTCAACTAAACAATCATTTTTGTCTTTGTTGTCATCTGTACAGTACAGGCCAAGGTCTCACGCTGGTGTGTCTCTCCATCTTTGCCTCCTGGTAAGCACGGGATGTACTTCGTAGAGTCCAAATTAGTTAGCTTACAGACTATTATCTGAACTTTTCTTTGTGCACGTTACGTGACAACATCCAAAAAATATAATAATTAATTTGCTTCTTGAGCATTGGCAACTCAATTTCATCGTATCTGATTTCTGAATTGATCCTGTGTGGGTGCCAAAGCTCTGCAACGGGCCAACTATCTCTGCCATGAAATATCTTCTATTTAGGAAACTTTCTTGTTTCTACGCCATCGGCCAGCCTCTTCCTTTCCAGGGTAAACTTACCAAATTTTGATGTCAACACAGGCCGCCCTAGTTCAGAGCATGAATTTTCATGTTTTGAACTATTTTGGCTCAATGGTCTTCCCTTTCTGATCCGATGACATCTTACTGCAATACTGAGGACTACATCGGCCTCTTTCTTGGTCTTGACAATTTCAAAATTAATCTTCCTATGCATTATGTAATCGGTTTCTATGAGTTGATACTTCTTATGACTTGCTTGGATTCCATCTTCTTGTGATCTCAATCGCTCGTTCTGCTTTAGCCGGTTAGGAGCCGGCCCCCCGAGTCCATAATTATATAATCAGCTATCCAAAGCCAATTAATCAAAAACATCGGCCCATTCCTTGCCATTGACCATCAGATAATTGAATTCTTGTCCTTGGGGAAGTTGTTGACTGGTCAATGTTATATATCAATATAATCCAACAACTCTTTAACCAATGGTCTTCTTCCAGAGAGACAAGAAATTCGTTGGCAGCAATATTACCTTATCCCAAGCCTTACCTTCATATGTGAACTTTGAAGTGTCTACCACACCATCTTGGATGGTTGAGGAATGGAACGGATTAGACTCTAATCATCCTCGCTTCTCCTGCTTAGAAAACTTGGGTTTTCGAAAGATTTTCAAAGTAAAACATAGCTTTGCTCCTCAAATGATTCTTTCAGATTGCTCAATGTGATTAGTTCCTTATCAAAGCATTGCTTTGTCTCTCTTTATCCTGCTTCTAAAAAGCCTATGTGGACTTGAGGTAGGGATAAAAATATGTGGCCTACTTACCTTGCATATATTGTAAGGTCAAATCTCGGATCCAAGG
This sequence comes from Miscanthus floridulus, assembly GCF_019320115.1. Taxonomy (NCBI): domain Eukaryota; kingdom Viridiplantae; phylum Streptophyta; class Magnoliopsida; order Poales; family Poaceae; genus Miscanthus; species Miscanthus floridulus. The sequence continues at coordinate 63,576,645 of NC_089582.1, forward strand.
AGAGAAGTGTCATACTCTTAGATCAAGATGTGCATGTGTGTGGAATATTTGGTGGCTAACATAATTCTAATATGCTCTCTGAAATATATTTCTCTCTTATGGAATATTTTTTGCGAGAACATGGGTTATCTTTATTCTCATTTCTTTTCTTTTTTCTCCTTTTTACTTTGGACCTCTTTTGTGTCCATCTTTTATATTTTGCATAACCCGTGTCTCTTTTTACAATAACTTTTGAGAGAAATATTATCAAGAACTAGGAGCATTTATTCTGATAAAATCTAGCAAACATATTTTTGTCTTCTCCCAGTGTAGGAGCAGAACACTTTGGGTGGATGAAAAATATGTTTTTGCATACTTCCAGTATAGAAGCAGCACATATATGTGGCGTGTATATGATTTTGATCTTGGGAGCATGATAAATCTCTCAACAAGGGTCAACAAGACTTGACCAAACTCAACAAAGAGCAAGCAGCTTATGTAAAAGGTTTTCAATGAGACTAATATATGTCTCTGGTAGAAAATTCAACATCATTGAGGAGACAAGCTATTGATTTTGAATTTTTGTACGAAAATTTCCCAAGTACTTTGTAAAAAGAAGCAATGTTTCTTTCATCATACCATATCTCATTCATCAACTACTTAGATAGCATGCTTTCCCTATGATAGATTGTTCACAAGTGATAGGAAAAGCAATGACTAAAGAATAATATGAGCCAAGCACAGAAGGGCATGTATCTCATATCTGCATGTACGCTCCTCCATTCTGAGCCAATAATGTCTTTGCATGGGATTCATTTTTATAATGATACTTTTACCAGTGCACTTATCGGCTGCTGCATCTAGAATCTTTATATGCTACTGCAGTGTTGCTGCTTCTTCCACCTAGACATGATTAATAAGCAACGGAGAAGCTAGGCATCAATAACCCCAAACATCATATATTCGATTAGGCTTTCAACCTTTATGCTTGAACAATATTTTTCCAATTATTATAATATAATAGCCATGATTAATACTAAAGTTAATCGGCTTTCTTTAAATAACTCTATTGGCTCAATATTTAATCGGTCAACCTCTTTTAATCTGAATGCCGATACTCCTCCCGAATAACAGATTAATCCTGTTAGCTTTGGCTTGCTTCCGTGAAAGGCAATGTGATAATATCATTGGTGATGGCCTGGGTATACAGTCGAACCAATCTGATTACCGCTGAAGTAAGTGCCTGCCGAATGAACCCAGGATTTGAATTGGCCTTGAACTCAGTTTGCAGAATATCTCCTTCATTGGTTTCGAGGTTCTCCAATCAGTCATTGAAATGTCAATAATTAATTAAAGAATGTGTAGCCAATACAGTCGTCTAGTTGAGAGGGCTTGAATCAGCAACTGACTTGCTGGTTGTAGAATCACATTGGCTTAGCTATCTGAGATAGATATATATATATATACACACACACACACACAGAGAAGAGGAAATAGCTGATGCAAGGATTTACGAGACAGTTGTTCCCTTTATGAAGTCTTGTCTTAGTACGATATCAATACGGCCATGTATCTCTCATCTTTTCTCCTGGCGTGCAAGCTTCCTGAATATTCTAATAGCTACCAATCTCCAATATGATTGCTGCTTTCCAAACCATACATCGATCCTAAACTTTCCAATGTGAAGACATCAGGCAAAATAATCACCATCCAGGCTACTAGCTCGAACACATGCACACATATGTGACATGTAGAATATTGGTTCTGATGATAAACTTGCAACAAATCACTTCGCTCATTACTAGGCATCAGCCTTCTTCATAATTAATTTGGCACCGAATTCATTTGATTAGTGTGTAGCCTATAGACATATCTCATCGGCCTTCACCGCCTTGATCTTTAATTGCCAAATTCACATTTCTGGATCATGCACACATAACACTGTTCGACGCTGCTTCGTCATAGGTCCATAGAAGATCGGCTGCTGGCTGTCACTGATGGTGCTGTCGGCTGACTCTGTATCGGATCCACCCAAAAGTTCCAGATATATGTACGTGCAAAAAGTATTCTGTCGAGCTGATTCCTTTCTTCAACAGCCGATTCCCTCAACCGACTCCTTTCTTGAAGATGTTCCTTTGTAGTCTGCTCTCGGTTAATATTCCATTGGTCCATCGGCTCTTTGCTCACCCTTGCCGTAGTCGGTGCAGTTGGTGAACACGGTGCTCATGGTCACGCTCAGCCCGGGCTCCGTTAGTATGATGTCCAACGTGCCGCGTCCGTCGCGTCATCCACCACGATATCGATGTCTGCTGGCACGTCATTCACCCCATCGTCGATCACGTCGCAGGTGTGTTTCTAATCCTATAGCTGCTTCACGATTTCGTACTTGTGCTCCAGAAATATCCGGCAGACCCATTCACCTTGATCCTATTTGCTTCGCATCTCCTTGTCGATAGCTAGTTGATTGCCGATGATCATCTTCATGTTCACGTCCAGGTGGAGCGCGCGCTAGACGATCTCTTTGTTGTTTGTGCCACGGCGAATGAACCACAGCAGGAGGCTGATGAATTAACATGGCATCGATGGGCGCTCTACTTGCTCGGGGACCTGCTAGTATGAAACTCCGCAGTCGACGTAGCTGTCGATTAGTGGGTAGGTCTTCTTTCTCGCTATTAGCCATTCGCATGTATCTAGCCGATAGCATGAACATCGGCTTCCTCCAACTTAAGTCAGCTCAGATAATTCTTTATTACTACTGTTTACACCGAAATTTGGAAAGAAGGTCGTGGTGACTCAAGCTCCCAAGATCATGTCATCAAGGAATCAATTACATGCAGATCGGAACTAGCCGATTCGGATGCAAGAATTATAATTGGCTTTCTTCAGATAGCGCCAGCAGATAAGGACAAATGTTACAATCAGTGCCAAGATGGAATGTGATGGACTCTACAAAGAGGGAAAGATTAGAGTCCAAGTTATCTTAAATTAGGAATGTTTTCATTATGCCAAAGATTGTATTAAGTCGTACTCGAATAGGGTTCGTTTTAGGCTCCTGGTATAAATACCAAACCCCGGCTATTGTAGAGGACAACCAATCAATCAAATACAAGTCAATTACTTTTTTCGGCTCCGGCCACCCCTTAGGAGTAAGAGTAGAGTATATCTTGATGAGTTCTTCAGTGAGTACGGCTGCATCGATCCGGTCGACCTCCACTGCTTGTCTGTAAGTACCATCATGGTTTATACCTCTGTTCGTATGGCTACATCGATCCGGTCGACCCCCACTGTGACTCTAGTATAGGCTAGTTACCGACTCTTGCCTAGTTCAAGTATGGCCTGTGTGATTCTGCCTCACACCCCACTGCTTGAACTAGATCGAGGTCAAGTTATCGGCTCTCCCTTTGAATGACAGTCTTTGGTAGATTCATTAAGTTACCGATGTTGCTTATTGCTTTCATTGTTTATCTAATTACAGCAATATCACTCTGCCCGATTGAGATTGATCTGGATCGGCCTTATATCTTATTTAACCCATCGTTTGCTAATCTTAAACTGATCTAATCTACATCTTAAACGATGAGTTATGTTTTATTGACTGTTTTATATTAATCTTAATCGTGTATAGTGTGCGGTTAAGACATGTTCGATCTTGAGTAAATCTATTGGTTAGCGAGAACCGTTCCATGGCCCGTTATCATGGCCTGTGGGATTCTGTCTCTCACCCCACTGTTAGCACCGTGGAGTGGGGATCGTTAGTTAATAGATCCGTTCCTGAGAAGGCATGACCTTAACTGTGCGCTATGCCTGAATCGGCTGTTTAGCCGATATCGAGCGCTCTCATGAACAGGTCACATTACGAGACCATTGAAGTAGAGATAAGTTGAAAGATATGTTAGCCCCATGATCTTGTTATTGTATTACGGCCTGCATGATTCTGTCTCATGCCCCACTGATATTAGTAATAAGTTAGGGTCGTCAAGTCTATTGTTGTTTCTATGGCCTGCATGATTCTGCCTCATGCCCCACTGGTCATAGCGATAGATGAGATCTAATATGTTCATTAGATTTATCTTTATTAGATGGTTGAGTGGTGTTGAATTGTTTCTTTATATAAACAGGAGTTCGGTTACTTGTAATCATTGGCTCAGTATAAACCGATCATCATCGATATCTTATTGCCATTGATTAATGTTTGCTTAAATGATATTCATTCTGAATGATAACCGATTCTTCTTACACAACCCCATAAGCTTTAACTGACTTATTCTCATGAATATACTGGGATCGGCTATTTAGTCTATTTCCTTCTATATCGGCTCTCATAGCCGCACTTTCGGAACTGTCTGGCAACACCGGCAAGTTTCGCCCTTAATTACTGATGAACTTTCTCTCCTTGTCAATTGCAGGGTCAAATTGACTGGCATGCTTCGGGAGGATTGCGTAGGATCGACCACCCCTGCGCTGAAGCTTGGTGGATCTGCTCCATCAAGAGGACCCTTCTGCCTTGCTGCGTGTGTCCTCAGCACTGGACGAAATTCTGTGTCGACACACGTTTCTGGCATGCCCGGTGGGACACCACAATCGTCATGGCGGTTCACAACAACGACGACATCCTTATGGTACATTATGAAGACCTACCTGATGAAGATAGGGATACCATCAACAAAGCTACGGAAGAATTTCAGAAGAAGTGTTTGTTGTCCTACACCAAAACACATGACAACACAGTTATTCGGACATTTCCACTACCAAGAGTTCTACACGGACAGACAGATATAGTTGAAGCTGAAGACAGGTATTTCTTTGCGGAAGCCATAGACAAATCTGTTCGTGATGCCCTATCAAGCCGCAATGAAGCTTTCGTTGACGCATTTCACAACGCCATGAAAGAGGCGATTCATGGAATTCCAGTTAGTCAGGTTGGATCGACTTGTTACAACATTCAAGATCCATTGACCTAAGGGACTAATCAAGTCAGCACCAGCCATCAAGAAGCAGCACCAGCTGGTAATGGTGAAGTCCAAGCACTTCAAGGTTCATCTGAACAAACTCCAGGTACTACTACGAATCAGATACAATACAATCCTGGACCATCAATACAGCATGTGCAACAGCCGGTGGGGAAAAGTCAGAACCAGATGATCAATTTTGGCACATTAGGCCACATACCGTCATCGGCTCAAAAAATAGCACCATCGATTCAAAGGATCCGTAGAGATATAGATCCTTATGTCTATAATCAGAGACTTCAAGCAGCAAGCCAGCAGAAGACCCAGCAGATTGAGATTCCACAAGGATATCACTATGGCACGGATTATAACACTCTCCACATGATGCCAAATCTAGGATACCAGGGCACACGGGATTTCAATCCACAGATAGGTCAGCAAGTACTGAGGAATCCAAATCCGCAAGCTGATGAGTTGTTGCTGAAGGTGACCGAGATGATGAAAAATTAGTTCGGTCTGAAGCCAAAAGGGCTGACCTTTTCGTACAGACGCCCATATCTAGAGTGGTATGATTTGGTCGCTCTTCCTACAAATTATAGGCTCCTAGAGTTCGCCAAGTTCACTGGTCAAGACAGTACAAGCACAATAGAACATGCCAGTCGGTATCTTACACAATTGGGCGAAGCAACGGTTGAGGATGCTCATTGAGTTCATTTCTTCTCCTTATCCCTATTAGGGCCAGCCTTCACTTGGTTCTCGTCACTACCAGTCAACTCCATTGCTAATTGGGCTGACCTGGAGAAGAAGTTTCATAAATATTTTTACACTGGGACTAGAGAAAAGAATATAACCGATTTGACAACCATGAGATAGAGGACTAACGAATCGGACACTGAGTTTCTTTAGAGATTCCAGGAGACTAGGAACTTGTGCTTCTCATTGAGCTTGGCAGATGATTAGTTAGTTGCTCTAGCCATACAGGGAATGCTGCCAATGTGGAAAGAAAAGTTGCTAGGGCAAGAGTTTGAGAACTTGGGTTAGTTGGCTCAATGAGTGACAACGCTCAATAGTCAATTCCAGAGTATGCACAGGGATACCCGATTCCAGAAGAGTACCACAGTAGCCAAAGCTTATAATCCATATTCGGTTGATGATGGCTATGAAGATGAAGAGGAAGAGGTTGCTACAGCTGAATGGAATTGGGGCAAAAAGACAGTGATGGTGTCAAATCCTTGGGGAAGAGGAGTTGAGGAGAGTTATGACTTTGATGTTACCAAATCAGACAAGCTTTTCGATTTCTTGCTTGAGAAGGGGCAGATCAAGTTGCCCGATGGTCATGTCATGTTGCCCCTTGATCAGTTGAAGAACAAGAAGTTCTGCAAATTCCATAACGCTACTTCTCATTCCACTAATGAATGCAGAATCTTCAGGCAGCATATACAGAGAGCTATTCAGCAATGAAGGCTCAAGTTTGATACACCTCGGAAGATGAAAGTTGATGATAATCCTTTCCTAGGGGATCAAAATATGGTTGATGTTAGGCTATTTAGAGGAAAAACTAAGGTTCTAACATCAGCCAAATTGAGAGAAGCTAGAACAGTCGATCCCGAAATACAAATATTGACTGATGAGTACAGAGAGATTAGATGACACCATGCCGAACAAAAGAGCTGATATGAGCAGGGGAAGACATCAAAGGCAGAGACGTCAAAGCCACGGGTCACATCTCGGATTCTGTTGAATAAATGGTAGTGGCAGAAGAAAAAGGATTATCAGCATTAGTTAAAAGATCAAGCATACCAGCATCAATTAGAAGAGAAGTATGGAAGGGAACAAGCTGAATTACATTGGAATTGTCCCTTCTTTAGACATTGCTGGAATGAAGGTTTGAAATTGCCTACCAAACACGACTGTCTAGAATGTAGCAATCAATATTAGTAGTATAGGCAATCTCAAACCAACCGCCGGTCTATCCATGCTCAAGATGCATATCATTATAACAACATGGATCGGCACTTAAAAACAAAAGTATTCATGATCGGTTGGGGAAAAGAGTCATTGGACAGAACTGGGCTGATCATGAAGAGGAAGGCACTGAAAAAATATACATATGGCAGGAAGGCCAGTGGTGCCCAGGAGATTTGACGAGAAGCCAAAAGAGGAGGCTGCAGCGCCTAAGGAACAGAGAGATGGAACAGGATCAGGCACTCGGTAAAAATCAAGTATGGCGTACCAAGCAGATAGCTGATAAGAGGCAACCATCGGCTAATATCCAAATGGCTTTTCTGTTACCATCAGAATTCAGAGCTCTGGCAGATCAGGAAGTTTATTCAGACTTTGATGAGCGAGTATGAAGAGATGGTTGCCAAGTTAACAGTTGGGCAGCAAGCAATATTTGATAAGCCAGTCAAGCATCGACACTTAAAGGCTTTATACATGAAAGGTTTTGTTGATGGGAAGCCGATGAACAAGATGTTGGTGGACGGAGGTGCTTCTATCAATCTTATGCCATACACCACTTTCTGTAAGCTTGGCAAGGGACCAGGAGATTTGCTTGAGACCGACATGATGCTTAGAGACTTCAGAGGAAATACATCCAAGACCCGGGGGGCAATAAACGTCGAACTAACAATTAGGAGTAAAACTCTGCTCACCACGTTCTTTGTTATTGATGGGAAAGGATCATATAGTTTACTCCTTGGTTGTGATTGGATTCATGTGAATTGCTACATACCGTCGACCATGCATCAATGTTTGATTTAATGGCATGGAGATGATGTCAAAATGGTTCGTGCTGATGAGTCTATAAGCATCGCGATAGCCGATCCAGTCTTTTGGGAACTAGGAGATTTCGAGTGTTTTTCTGGCAAGTCATGGGAAGGTGGCTTCATTAAGATCAGCAATAAAAGCCAACAGCCAATGTAGGTGATCGGCTCTAAGAGTTTGTTTTAGTGGAAGAGTCACAGCTTCACGTCGGCCGTTGGATCAAAAGAAAAATGAGTATTAAGTCTTGGAGAAGGGTTTAGGCCGACGTATGTAAATGCTGAGTCAAAGTGTAAGTGCGATTCAGAGTTAATGGATTTCTTAAGAGAAGTTCAGGTTCGCTTAATAGGACACTTGACCTAGGTTAATTACTCGTCTGACCTTTGATATTGAAAGTTCTACGGGACATTATCCTGGCATCTAATCAACATCTGATAGCCGATTCGTTCTCGGCTCTAATAGCCGATACCAGAAGGGTATCACCTCTAGTTCAAAAAATAAACATCTTCAAAGACAGTAATAGCCGATACAATATGTATCGCCTATAGAGCAGAAAAAAAAGCAAAAACAGTCATACGCAAAGATGTCACACTGAAGCACAATCATAAAGGAACAGTAGTCTGCATTCATCGGTTTATCCCAAGTACAAACTAATCGAAGATCTTGTTCACCACATCCTGAGTGGGCATGATGTCCGTGATGGCCTCTGCCACTGTGGAGAAATCTTCTATCAGATCTTCATGTCCCTCAGGACCATCATTAGTCGGGAAGCCAACCTCCATGGTATGGAGATCATGCCCGGTTTGGACCTGCGCTGCAGTTAATGCCACTGCCGCGCAATGGTGAATGCCATGGAGAGCAATCTCTTGGACACGGGCCAGAATGTCTTGGAGACGAACGTCAATGGGGGACCCCCTCGCATTGACGACATCCATGGCTGCATTCGCTGCCGACTGAAGAGATTCCAGTTGCACCGTTTGAGCTAGCGATTGCAGAAGAATGTCAAGACAAGGGCAACGGAAACTAGGATGGAAACATTCATGGAACTCATCTTACCTGCTACAGCGGCGTCAGACTCAGCCAGCCATGCTCGAACAACGTTGGTCTCCTCCTCCGCCGCATTAAGAGCAGCCTGGAGGACTCCTAGACGGATCTCTAGTTGGCCATTGTTCAAAATCACCTTGGAATAGTGGTCCTTGGCCGCCCTCCATTCTCGGAAGAAGCGCCGGACATCATCGCCGTCATACGAGTTGGAAGAACTCGACGATGAAGCCGGTGTGGAAGATGCAGCGTCAATGGGATTGTCAGTCCTAGAAAAAGGGTGAAGGTTGTCATTCATAATGAGCTTATAGGCAAGTCGGAGTAGATCATCATCATGAACAGGGGTTGCCAATCTTACCTTGTGCGTCGGGAACGCTGATTCATCGGCATGTCTTCTGCCAGGATTTCCTTTGCCGCGCGCTTACCTCGATTACCTTCGTCGGCCATGAGGAATGACTGAATCTGTAGAAAGAAGAGTGGAACCGCTGTAAGGTTTTGGCAGATGGAAGAAAATGAAAGAACAGTTGTAGATAGAAAGGCATTTGAAAACCAAAGCCCTTGGTTGGTATTTAAAGGCGTGAAGTGAAGAGGTGGACGCCTCGGGACGCGCAAAAGGCAACTGTAATTAATAGAAGGCGAAATGCCACTCCACGAATGTCGGAGACAATACGGCGCCATATAACTGAGGATAGGAGATCGAAGGGTTCTCTTAGTGAAAGCCGTGTTTTCAGACTTGATTAAACTAGAGGTCTGGATCGGCTGTATTAAATCAGGTCTTCAGCTAAAGGAGTAGACAACAGAGAATATGATCAGTTCTACTCGAGAGATGCTCTCGAGGACATACTTATGACGACCAAAAGGAGAAATAGCCGGTATGGTCGCCTAACCAGGAGAAACCTTATCGGCTCATGCATTACGCGCGTGGTACATTTTGGAGGCACTGGGAGGAGAAGAAGGATTCGGCAAAGCAATCGAATGGGGAATATTTGAAGGGATATTACCCTAACGTTAGGATTTATGCTTGGCAACCAATTTTCACGGCTAGCTGATACCAGAAGGGTATCACTTCTAGTGCAAAAAATAAACCTAGGAGGGTAAAAGACTAGCACAATGTATATTGCCCAAAGTGAACATGAACGACGTATGAAGCATGGAGCAAAGGAGAATCACTCAAGGTGAAGAAATTGTTTGCCAAATGTCACCTATCACAAACTACAGGCCAGGAAAAACTTTGCTTACTATATCATTAGCCAGGGTATTGAAAGCTACAGAATTAGCGACACTCATAAAATCCTTAACCAAGCGCTCATGCTCCCTAGGGTATACTGCGTCTAGAAAGCCATGGGGAAGAAGCTGAAGATTATGACCCGAACAGGCTTAGGCAGTAGCCAACGCCATGGTGGCTCCATGATGAACTCCATGAAGGGCGACCTCCCTGACATAATTCGGGATGTCGTGCAAGCGAACCACCGGAACGGCACCCCTGGCATTAATAAATCCCACCACATGATCCGTAGCTGATCGAAGACTCTCCAGTTGGGCGGATAGATCTAAAATATTCAAAAAGGAGATGATCAGAGCCTTGAGGATGAAACTAAAAGAGAGAGGAGGATATGACATGTATCTTACCCCATAATCCTGGCCTCAGCCTTGGTCAACCTATCCTCCACTGAATCGACCCTGGGAGGTGATCGACATCTATCCATGGCCAGGGCCGATTCTACGAGGGAGAGGCATTCAGCGAGGCTCTAGCCATGCTGATCGATGGAGGCAAGCAGATCGTCATCGTCAAACTACCTCCTCTGACGACAAAGAAACTAGCGACGAGCGGTCGACGAAGAGGGCCCTAAAGGCTGAACGGAATCGGCCCTATTCCTCGAGGCAGTGAGGGCATCATGAGATGTGCCCTCTTGATGATGGATGTGCTGGTACGATGATACAGATCCATCGAGGCCCTCCACAGCATGCATCTTGCTGTTCTCCATAATCTCAAACCTATGGAAGAGCAAGAACTGTATAAGGATGTAGAAGGTTTGAGGCAAAGCGGGTTGTTGTTAGATTCACAACCATAACCCATATATATAGCCCTGGGACGTGGAAAGATAGATGTCGCCAAAGATGTGAATCAGAAACGGAGGCGGAACGACACTCCAGGAATTCAGGGGACGGATAATGAAGAGATAATGGACTCAAATTTATTACTTCCCTAAATTACAAAATATCATGGGGTGGATACATTGTCCAGGGATTAACTCACCAGAACTTCTTTGGATTGAAGGGAGTCCGAATTTCCACAAGGCCGAAATTTGTTGTGAACCACGTCACATAGGCCCATCAATAAAGTTATATCCGGAGAAAGAAAGATCGCCCGCCTAACATATGCTCAACAGATTTCTCAATAAATTGAGGAACTATGGGAAAAAGCCTGAGGCTTTCCCGGTGGGCGTTTGGAGGAATAACAAGGGGAAGGTGATCAAACATTCTAGCTCTCGCAAATACTAGAACATCTTCGTGAGCATAAAGTAAAGACTCATGTGATATCACAAGGATTCTTCTAAATGCAATGACTGGTCTTCTTGCTCAACGAGGCGCTAAGATAAGTCACGCAATCACCCTATGCACAAGAATTCTTGTAGCTGCTCAAGATCTTCATAACAAGAGGGCAGACCATGGAGGGTCTGGCGGAACTAGAGGCACTTGAGAGAGTAGATGGAAACAAAGCATAGCTGAGTTGTTGAGTTGCTCTCGCCAGAATCAGATGGGCGTTTTATAACCGGCCCGGGAAGGTAAATCCGAAGGCCCGTGAGGCTCCGTAAAAGTTTCTGAAGCGTGGGATCATGAGCTGGCATAGGCGGTGACAGACAGTAGACCCCTGATCAAAGATTCGTCACCCGTGACGACGGGCATATTGGAAACACAGGCATGGTAATTTTGGAATAAAATTTCTTTTATCCCAAAATTGGGGGGCATGTGTTTACACCAAAATTTGGAAAGAAGGTCGCGGTGACTCAAGCTCCCAAGATCATGTCGTCAAGGAATCAATTACATGCAGATCGGAACTAGCCGATTCGGATGCAAGAATTATAATCGGCTTTCTTCAGATAGCGCCAGCAGATAAGGACAAAGGTTACAATCAGCGCTAGGATAGAATGTGATGGACTCTACAAAAAGGGAAAGATTAGAGTCTAAGTTATCTTAAATTAGGAATATTTTTATTATGCCAAAGATAGTATTAAGTCATACTCGAATAGGGTTCGTTTTAGGCTCCGGGTATAAATACCAAACCCCGGCTATTGTAGAGGACAACCAATCAATCAAATACAAGTTAATTACTTTTTTCGGCTCTGGCCACCCCTTAGGAGTAGGAGTAGAGTAGATCTCGATGAGTTCTTTAGCGAGTACGGCTGCATCGATCCGGTCGACCTCCACTGCTTGTCTGTAAGTACCGTCATGGTTTATACCTCTGTTCGTATGGCTGCATCGATCCGATCGACCCCCACTGCGACTCTGGTATAGGCTAGTTACCGACTCTTGCCTAGTTCAAGTATGGCCTGTGTGATTCTGCCTCACACCCCACTGCTTGAACTAGATCGAGGTCAAGTTGTCGGCTCTACCTTTGAATGGCAATCTTTGGTAGATTCATTAAGTTACCGATATTGCTTATTGCTTTCATTGTTTATCTAATTACAGCAATATCACTCTGCCCGATTGAGATTGATCTGGATCGACCTGATATCTTATTTAACCCATCGTTTGCTAATCTTAAACTGATCTAATCTACATCTTAAACGATGAGTTATGTTTTATTGGTTGTTTTATATCAATCTTAATCATGCATAGTGTGCGGTTAAGGCATGTTCGATCTTGAGTAGATCTATTGGTTAGCGAGAACCGTTCCATGGCCCGTTATCATGGCCTATGGGATTCTGCCTCTCACCCCATTGTTAGCACCGTGGAGTGGGGATCGTTAGTTGATAGATCTGTTCCTGAGAATGCATGACCTTAACTGTGCGCTATGCCTGAATCGGCTATTTAGCCGATATCGAGCGCTCTCACGAACGTATCACATTACGAGACCATTTAAGTAGAGATAAGTTGAAAGATATCTTAGCCCCATGATCTTGTTATTGTATTACGGCCTGCATGATTCTGTCTCATGCCCCACTGATATTAGTAATAAGTTAGGGTCGTCGAGTCTATTGTTGTTTCTACGGCCTGCATGATTCTGTCTCATGCCCCACTGGTCATAGCGATAGATGAGATCTAACATGTTCATTAGATTTATCTTTATTAGATGGTTGAGTGATGTTGAATTATTTCTTTACATAAACAGGAGTTCGGTTACTTGTAATTATTGGCTCAGTATAAACCGACCATCATCGATATCTTATTGCCATTGATTAATGTTTGCTTAAATGATATTCAATCTAAATGATAACCAATTCTTCTTACACAATCCCATAAGCTTTAACTGACTTATTCTCATGAATATACTGGGATCGGCTATTTAGTCGATTTCCTTCTATATCGGCTCTCATAGCCGCACTTTTGGAATTGTCTGGCAACACCGGCAAGTTCCGCCCTTAATTACTGATGAACTTTCTCTCCTTATCAATTACAGGGTCAAATTGACTGGCACGCTTCGGGAGGATTGCGTAGGATCGACCACCCCTGTGCTGAAGCTAGGCGGATCTGCTCCATCGAGCGGACCCTTCCAGCTTGCTGCGTGTGTCCTCGACACGGGACGAAATTCTGTGTCGACAACTACTCATTGGTATTTTCATTCATCAGCTGCACAGGTCACTCAAGAGGAGTTGATGGATGGAGGCCTTCCAATATACTCCTTCCATGGGTGTATTAATTAAAATAATCAGCCGATTGTGTTATCCATTGCTTCATCAGCTATTGAAATCTCTCTTCCTTGCTAGTGATCATCGTACAGCTGCCGGACTTGTAAATCTAGCACTAGACTCCCGAACTTGATCTCGGCTCTCAGTTTGGAATATTCCCAAAGTTCTTCTATAGCCGACTTCTTATACATCTGGACTTGGAGCCGTTGGAAGTAAGAGAGCTGCTATCCGAACAGATCTCGTATACGTGTATATGCTTTCCTTTTCTTATCGGCTACTGTAGAGTCCAAATTACGTAACTTTCCCTTTTTCTAACATGTCATTTAATTTCTTTGCATTGCCCGTCAAATAATATTTATAAATCTGATCTCTTCCTAGCGGCTGATGCTTACTTGCATGTCGTCTATATGTACGTCTGCTGGTGCTGCTATCTCTTCCCCTTGTACTTGATGTAGATTAGATGGCCGTGTAATATGTATATAAATTTGTAGCTTCTCTCCAGCCGCACATCCTGAATTTTCTTCTCGAGACCTCCACAATAGCAACACGTGGTCTGAAGGTAGTAGACAAATGGCACGTTGCACACACAAGGTTCACCATCGGCTGTTTCTGCATCCAAAGCCGACGTCCCAACAATCCATCAGATCAATGCTATTTAAATATAGCTCGAGCACTTTTCAATACATATCATGGGTGGGGCTTGGCATGTGCTGCCATCATACGATCCAATCAGCCACCTCTATAAAACCTCTGAGCAGTACATCAGTGTCACAGAGAGTCACCCCTTTGGTAGCCGATAGTCCATCAATCGGCTCTTCAACAGCTGATAGTATACGCCAATACTCCAGTCAATGAAAACAACCTTTCGAACGTATTGGCTGCTTATAAATCTGACAGTAAAATATCTCCATTGGCCAATTTTAATATGTTTGCTTATCAACGCCCTCATGTATTGCTGTCCCTGACATAAATCTTGCGGACTCCATAGGATTTTTAACAATCCTTGCCGATCGGCTTCCATTGGCATCATCGGCCCAAACACTTGGTTCTGGTAAAGTAACTGTTTCCTGGGCCGATGAGGATAGCAGCGGGTTGATGACATCTGTAGTCCTGCTAATATATAGGATAAATATTTCTGCTAGCCTGCGACAGCACCAACACGCAGGGCGACCATTCAAGACTTGCAAACTGACAGCTTCATGCTTCAAAATCTAAGGGCCGATGATGGTCTTTTTCCTAAGCTGATGACATCTTGAGAGCAACATTGAAGGCTGCATCTGCTCAACTATCAAGTTTTTCCGTCGTTTACTTTATGTTCAAGATCAAATTGGCAGCAGCAGTCTTTTGCTGGAGCAGTTGACTCGTCAAGACTGTCTTTGAGCCGATGGAGGTGAGGGCTCCTGCTTTTTGGTTTGTCGGCCTTGCATCTGCACCGAGTAGGACTTGTTCTTCTTTGCTTGATCGGTTGTTTTGCTCCCAACTGTATCGGCTCCTTCAATCATCTCCAGCACTACTACTCCTCCCGCCATTGCTTTTCATTACATATTTGCTCTTCTTCTTTCATGGTGCCACCGTAGAACGTTGTACAATTGTACTCGGCCACGTGTAAACTTGCAGGGCCGTCCAACGTCCTGAATCGCCACAACTGTTTGTTAGCACTGTACCGAGTTGCAGATCGCTAGCTGCGAGACAGCAACGTGCTTTTGCTGGCCGCCGCACCAAGTTGTCTATTGCCGCGACACCGCCTCTGCTCGTACAGTCGTGCCATGGCCAACATACAACATTTGGGTCTCTGTCGTTCTGGACTAGGATACGAACAGGTGGAGGCATGGGGCAGCTGATCGAGACGTATTAGCTTCCTTTGGTGGGTTTTGCTTTGAAGGCCGATCACCACAAAAAGTCTCCATCGGTTTGGGCACAGATGTGTCATCGGCTTGGGGCAGGGAGGAACACGAATCCTGATAGTTGTTCTCTTCTCTCGTTATCAAATCGGCAAGTATATTAGCTGATTCAGGCTTTTTGACTCATACTGAACGATGTAACAGGTGCCTTAGCCGTTCTTGCAACTTTCTTCTAATGTGAACTGGTGCCTGCTCCAACCGTTGATAGAATATTATATGCTCCCTTGAATAACTTTTCTCTTTCATGGCCATCTCGGTCTTATACGTCGCCATAAGAATGTCACTATTGTTGTAAGTCGCCATGACGATTGTGGGGTCTCACCAAGCATGCCTGAAACGTGTGTCGATACAAAACTTTCATCCTGTACCGAGGACACACGCAGCAAGCCGGAAGGGTTTGCTCGATGGAGCTATAGATCCACCTAGCTTCAGCGCAGGGATGGTCGATCCTGCGCACTCCTCCCGAGACGTGCCAACCAATTTGACCCTGTAATTGACAAGGAGAGAAAGTTTATCAGTAATTAAGGGCAGAACTTGCCGGTGTTGCCAGACAGTCTTGAATATGCGACTCTGAGAGCCGATATGAAAGGAGATCGACTAAACAGTCGATTCTAGCATATTCATGAGAATAAATCGGTTAAAGTTCATTGGGTTGTATAAGAAGAATCGATTATCATTCAAGATAAATGCCGTTATTTGAGCAGATATTAATCAATGGCAATAAGATGTCAACAATGATTGGTTTATGCTGAGCCAATGATTATAAGCAACCGAACCCCTTTTATATAAAGAAACAATTCAACACCATTTAACCGTTTAATAAAGATAAATCTAATAAACATGTTAGATCTCATCTATCGCTATGACTATTGGGGCATGAGGCAGAATTATGCAGGCCGTAGAAATAACAATAGACTCAATGACCCTAACTCATTACTAATATTAGTAGGGCATGAGGCAGAATCATGCAGGCCATAATACAATAATAAGATCATAGGGCTAACACATCTTTCAACCTGGTCTCGTGATGCGAACTATTCATGAAAGCACTCGATATCGGCTAAAACAGCCGATTTAGGCATAGCACATAGTTAAAGTCATGGCTCATTAGGAATAGATCTACCGAATAATGATCCCTACTTCACGGTGCTAACAGTGGGGTGTGAGGCAGAATCGCACAGGCCATGATAACAGGCGATGGAACGGTTTTCGCTAGCCAATAAATCTACTCAAGACGCAACATGCTTTAACCGCACGCTTTGCACGATCAAGATTGATGTAAAACAACCGATAAAACGTAACTCATCGTTTAATGTATATATTAGATTAGTTTTAGATTAACAAATGATGGGCTAAACAGGATATAAGGCCGATCTAGATCAATTCCAATCGGACAGAGTGATATTGCTGTAATTTAGATGAATAATGAAAGCAATAAGCAATATCGGTAACTTAATGAATCTACCAAAGACTGCCATTCTAAGGTAGAGCTGATAACTTGACCTTGATCTAGTTCATGCAGTGGGGGTCGACCGGATCGATGCAGCCATACTTGAACTAGGCAAGAATCGATAACTAACTTATACCAGAGTTACAGTGGAGGTCGACCGGATCGATGCAGCCATACGAACAGGGGTATAAGCCATGACGGTACTTACAACAAGCAGTGGAGGTTGACCGGATGCGAGCATAGCAAACAACTAGGGTCGTGCCTGGTCAAAAGCAAGTCTACCAACCAGCATCCTCCGATCTATAGTGCCATCAGTGGGGATCAACCGGATCGTTATAGCCATAATAGTGATCTATAGATCATATTTAACTAGCTAGTAAACCTTCTTAAGATCATACATGCCTTAACCGTGTACAGACATGCCTTAACCGTGTACTATGCATGATCAAGATCGAAGCAGAATAGCCGATGAAACATAATCTGTCGTTTAAAGTAAGAATCATCGCAATGTGGTAAAATAAACGAGGGACTAAAAGGATGTGAGGCCGATCTAGTTTGATCTTGATTGGGCAGGTTGATATTACCGAAACTAATGACAATAAGAACATTAGCAAGATTGGTAACTTAATAAATCTACCCGAAGGACGGCACCCTTAGGTAGAGCCGATAGCTTGGCCTTAATCTAATTCGAGCAGTGAAGGTCAAACTTAACCGATGCAGCCGTAGTTGAACTAGATAAGGATCAATAACTAGCTTATACTAGAGCTCGCAGTGGAGGTCGAACTTAACCGATGCAGCCTTACAAACGGAAGTATAAGCCATGACGGTACTTACAGACAAGCCGGAGGTCGGCCAGACAGATGCAGCCCTGCTTGTTGAAGAACTTGCCGAGATCTACACTACTCCTACTCCTAAGGGTTGGCGTAAAGCCAAAAAAAAGTAATTGGCATTGATTGATTGGATGTTCTTTTTACAATAGCCAGTCTCCAATATTTATACCCGGAACCTAAGCATGAATCCTACTCAAGTACGACTCTTTACAATCTTTGGCATAAGAGAAAACACTCCTAATTTAAGATAACTTGGACCCTAATCTTTCTCTTTTTGTAGAGTCCGACAAGTCTTTCCCGACGCCAACCGTAGCTTATTGTCGTTATCTACTGACGTCATCTAAAGATTGCCGATTCCAGTGCTGCATCTGAATCAGCTGATATCGACCCTTATGCAATCGATTCCTTGATGACACAATCTTGGAAGCTTTCGAGTTCCCGCGTCCTTCTTCCCAAATTTTGGTGTAAACACATGCCCCCCAATTTTGGGATAAAAGTAATTTTATTTCAAAATTACCACATCTGTACCCCAATAGGTATGTAGTCACGGGTAGAGAATCTTGATCTGGGGCCTAATATCTATCACCGTCCTTGCCAACTTATGAGCCCATGCTTCAAAGCTTCACGAGAGCACCATTGCTTCATGGGCGCTTGGATCCATCTTTCTAGACCGACTATAAATGTCTATCTGACTCTTGCGAGAGCAACTCAACAACTTAGTTATGTTTCTCTTCTGTTTGCTTCCTCGAGTGCCCTTAGCTTCGCCAGACCCTCCATGGTCTATTTCCTTGCTATGAGGGTCTTGTGTTGCTCATTTAAGCGCCTAGTCGAGTAAGAGGATAAGCTACTACGGTTAAAAGAATTCTAGTGACATCACCTGAGTTTTCTCACCATGATCGTAGAGCTATTCTAGTGTTTGCAAGGGCTAAAATGTGTGGACACCTTTCCCTTGTTCGCTTTATCAAATGCTCATCGGGGAAACCACGGACTTCTTTCCCACGGTTTCCCAGCCACCGAGAAATGGGCATCTTTTAGCCAGCAGCTTTCTTTCCCATTGTTTCCTAGCTACTGAGAAATTGGTTGGATATATGGGCATCTTTTAAGCAGGCGGCCTTTTCTCTCCCCTGATGCCCTTCTATCAGTGGGCCAATATGACTCGGTCCATGATGACCTTCGGCCTTGTGGGGATCTGGACTCCCTTCAATCCAAAGAAGTTTTATTGGGTTTATCATCAGTTAATGTAAACCTTTTGTATCAATCCCATGGTGTCTTGTAATTATGGGAAGCAATAAGTCTGAATCCGTTGTTTCTTCATATCCATCCCAAACCTTCTGTATCTTTGGTGTGATTTTGTTTTCCCATAGGCTCGAAGGCATGGAGAACGGCAAGAGGTCTGTTGAAGTGGCCTTTGACGGGTTTGTGTCACCACACTAGCATCTTCGTCATCAAGAGGATGCAACCCATGACCTTGGGTGGATGGACCTTCATCTGAATGCGCGCAGGATGCTCCCATTGTCTCAGAACATAGGGCCGACTCCACTCAACCTCTGAGGTCATCTTCAACAACAATTCACCGCCCGCTCCCTCGCTACCCATGGAAGCAGATCAACAACGATGATCTAATCGCATCCATCAATAAGGTTGGCTAGAAGCTCATCGACTGCCTTTCCATCGTAGAATCGGCTCTGACCACTTTGGTTCAGGGCCGATCACCCTTCGATTCTGATCTATTGAAGGCCAATCAGGAAACTCTAGGGGTTGAGGTCGCCATCCATGAAGATGCCCTAAGGGGCAGATCCACCGACCAGGTGGGGGAGAGGTTGGCTGAGGCCGAGGCCAAAATCAAGGGTGAGATGCCCACCACAACTTTCTATTTCTTCTTAGTTTTGTCTTCAAGATCTTGATTATCCCTTCCTCAAATCTTTCTAGATCTATCGGCCCAGTTGGAAAGCCTTCGATCAGCTATAGAGTACATGGCAAGATTCATCAATGCCAAGGGTGTCGTGCTGGTGGTTCGCTTGTACAACGTCCAAACCACGTCAGAGAGGTTGCCCTTCACGGTGTTAGTCATGGTGCTGCCATGGCATTGGCTATTGCACAAGCTTGCTCCGGCTATGAGCTTCGACTTCTTCCCCATGGTTTTCTAGCCACCGAACACCCTGAGGATCATGAGCACCTGGTCAAGGACTTCTTCAACGCTGCTGACTCCGTAGCTCTCACTTCCTGGGCCAAAGACATAGTGAAAAAAGTGTTTTCTGGCCTTTATCTTGTAATAGGAGAAGCTAGCAAACAATCTCTTTGTTTTAAGTGGTTTCTCTTTTGCCTTGTACTCATGTTCCATGTACCAATTTGTCTGTGTTTGTTTTTGCTCTATAGGCAATACATATCATATTGGCTTTTACCCCTTTGGGTTTATTTATGAACTAGAGGCGATACCCTTCTGGTATCGGCTATTAGAGCCGATGACTGAACAAATTGGCTATCAAGTATTAATCCAAATGCTAGGATAATATTTCTTTAGATATTTTCCATTGATTGCTCTATCAAACTCCTCTTCTCCTCCTAGTGTCTTCAAAATATAAGCATTGCCAGGCGCACAACTTTTAATCCAATAAGGTCCTTCCCAATTAGGTGACCATTTGCCGAACTTGCTATCTTTTGACTCGATCGGCAATTTCATTTTCTAGACTAAGTCTCCTTCAGAAAACTATTTGCTCTTGACATTCTTATTGTAATACTTCACAATCCTTAGTTTATTGGCTTTGATATTTTCAAGAGCACGTAGTCGATGGCAACTTAAGTGTTCTAAGTCATCCATCATAAGATGCTTGTAAACTTTAGCCGATAAATCATTTTGTACCGTGACATGCCTCGATCTAGTTTGAATTTCCCAAGGAAGGACTGCATTATGACCATACACAAGTTCATAAGGTGATGCTTTAATCGATCCATGACAAGCCATCCTATATGCCTATAGTGCCTCATTAAGCGTTGAATACCACTTCCTTGGCTGTTCTTTAATCTTTTTCTTGATCAGCTTAATCATAATCTGATTGGACGCCTATGCCTAGCCATTAGCCTGAGCATAGTAAGGAGAAGAATTTAACAACTTAATTCCCATACTGGTAGCAAAGTCTTCGAACTCTTCTGATGTGAACATTGTCCCCTGATCAGTAGTAATAGTTTGAGGAATCCTAAAACGATACACAATATGCTCCTTGATAAAATCAATCATGTTCTTTGTGGTTACCGTCTTCAAAGGAATTGCCTCAACCCACTTAGTGAAGTAATCTATTGCTACCAATATGAACTTATGTCCTTTACTTGAAGGCAGAAAAATCTAGCCAATTAGATCAATTCTCCAACCTCAAAATGACCATGGTTTGATTATTGGATTAATAGCTGATGCGGGCGATTTCTGAACATTACTAAAACATTGACAATCCTGGCACCCCTTATAATATTCAAAATAGTCTTCTAGTATTGTTGGCTAGAAATATTCAGTCCTACGAATAACCCATTTCATCTTATAAGCCGATTGATGAGCTCCACATATCCCTTCATGTACTTCACCCATCAACACCTTAGCTTCTTCTTGATTTAAGCATTTAAGCAACACCCCATCAACTATTTTGTAATATAGCTGATCATCTAGCAAAATATACTTAGTCGATTTATACCTTAGCTTCCTAGTAACTTTCTGTGATGAATTCTTAAGGTAATCAGCTATTTCAACTCTCCAATCATTATTCAAGGTCTCACTACTTAAGACCTCTTGAAACACTCGATAACCTGACGTACTTTGAGCTAAATGATTAGCCTCTTGATTCTGTGCTCTCGGAATATGCTGAAGAGAAACATGAGGAATTCCTTGAGTAACCTTTGGCACTCATCATAGTACCTCCTCAGAATATCCTCTTTACATTCATATAGGTCAATCAACTGATTAATAATTAACTGTAAATCTCCAAATACTTCAATTGCCTCGGCCTTTACTTCATGAAGAAGTTGAAGCCCCTTAAGAATAGCTTCATATTCTGCTTGGTTGTTGGTAATCATTGGTTCAGTTGGAAAAAGCAAACTCAAAACTTGCCCCTCGTGGTGAAATAATAACAATACCAATGCCACCACCTTGCTTGCATGATGATCCATCAAAGAATAACATCCAAGGTACCAGCTCTACATAGTCAATGCTTAGCTTATGATGCTGGGTGACAAAATTGGCTATTACTTGCCCTTTGACTACTTTAGCCGATTCGTACCTCAAGTCAAATTCCGACAATGCAAGAATCCACTTCCCCATTCTTCTATTTAATATTGGCATTGATAGCATGTGCTTGATAACATCAGCCTTGAAAACAACTGTACACTCAGCCAATAACAAGTAATGTCACAACTTAGTGCAAGAGAAATATAAGCACAAGCATAACTTTTCAATGGGAGAATATCTTGTTTCTAGATCCAAAAGCCTTCTACTTAGATAGAAAACAACTCATTCTTTCCCTTCAAACTCTTGCATCAAGGCTGATCCAATCATTTGGTCATTGGCCGATATGTACAACTTAAAAGGCTTACCTTGCTGAGGAGGGACCAGCACAGGTGGACATTTCATGTATTCTTTTATCTCCTCAAACGCCTTTTTTTGTATGTCACCCCACTTAAATTCTTGATCATTTTTCAACTTCAACAAGGGAGAAAATGGTAGAACTCTTTCTGACAAATTTGAAATAAACCTCCTGATAAAATTAATCTTACCAAGCAAAGATTGTAACTCTATTTTAGTAGTTGGGGGCACTATCTCATCAATTGCTTTCATACTTTCCTGACCAATTTTGATTCCTCTCTCATGGACCAT
The DNA here is from genome assembly GCF_019320115.1 of Miscanthus floridulus. Taxonomy (NCBI): domain Eukaryota; kingdom Viridiplantae; phylum Streptophyta; class Magnoliopsida; order Poales; family Poaceae; genus Miscanthus; species Miscanthus floridulus. The sequence continues at coordinate 63,599,263 of NC_089582.1, forward strand.
GAAACCCAAAAATTGTCCAGCTAATACTCCAAAGTCACACTTATTGGGATTCATCTTTAGACCATGTTTTCTTGTACACTCTAGAGTCTCCCTCAAATCAGCTAGATGTTCCTTGTATCCCTTAGATTTTACCATCACATCGTCAATGTAGATTTCAACAATCTTGCCGATCAACTTATAAAAAATATAATTCATTGCCCTCTGATAAGTTGCACCGGCATTCTTCAAACCAAAGGTCATCACAACTCATTCAAATAAACTAATTGCGCTAGGGCATCTAAAACTGTTTTTGCTATGTCTCCCTCAGCCATAAAAATTTGATTATATTCTGCATTGCCATCCATAATACTAATAACCTTGTGCCCGGCTGCTGCATCTACCAACATATCGGCTATCGGCATCGGATAACCATCCATGGGTGTAGCCTTGTTTAGATCTTTGAAATCAATGCAAACTCTTAACTTCTCATTCTTCTTATACATAGAAACAACATTTGATATCCACTCTGCATATCGGCAAGGTCGGATAAATTTCGCTTCTAGTAATCTTTCAGTCTCCTTTTTTATATCATCAAGAACGTTTGGGTTGAATCTCCTTGGAGCTTGTTTAAACGGCTGATATATAGGTTTAATTGGCAACCGATGTTCAACAATCGATCGGTATGGACCAGGCATCTCATAGTATTCCCAAGCAAAACAATCTTTAAATTCCTTTAATAAATCCACTAACTCTTGCTTATACTCAGGATCCAACTTGGCACTTACATACGTTGGCCTAGGCCTATCTCTAGAACCAATATCTATCTCCTCTAATTCATCGGCCGACATAAAGTCATGTCCTAGTTTACCATCTATACTATCTATTGGATTATCCATTAAACAAATTCTCAAAGCCAACTGCTTGGATCGGCTATTGGCTTTCATCATTGACTTTAATGAAGCCTCCTTTCCATAGCTTGCCAGAAAAACACTCGAAGTCTTCTAGCTCCCAATACATTGGATCAGCTATTGCGATACTTACAAAATCATCAGCATGAACCAGCTCAACATCATCTCCATGCCACTAAATCAAGCATTGATGCATGGTCGATGGTACACAATAGTTTGCATGAATCCAATCATGACCAAGGAGTAAATTGTATGAACCTTTCCCATCAATGACGAAGAATGTGGTGAGCAAAGTCTTACTTCCAATTGTCAGTTCGACGTTTATTGCCCCCCTGGTCTTGGATGCATTACCTCCAAAATCCTTAAGCATCATGTCAATTTCAATCAAATCTCCTGGCCCCTTGCCAAGCTTGTGAAAAGTAGTATAAGGCATAAGATTGACAGAAGCACCTCCATCCACTAACATTTTGATCATTGGCTTCACATCGACAAAACCGTTCACATATAAAGCCTTCAAGTGCCGATGCTTGGCTGGCTTATCGAATATAGCTTGATGTACAACTGTCGGCTTGGCAACTATCTCCTCACACTCTGATTCATCAAAATCTAAATAAACTTGGTCTGCTGGAGCTCTAAATTCTGACGGCAATAGAAAAGCCATTTGAATATTAGCCGATGGTTGACCCCTATCGGTTGTGTGTTTAGCATGCCACACTTGAGGTTTACCAGATGCCTAAGCCTGTTCTAGCTCTCTATTTCTTAGGCATCGCACCCTTCTTTTCTGGCTTCTTGTCAAACCTCCTAGACACCATTGCCCTTCCTGCCAAACATATTCTTCTTTATTATCTTCTTCTCCATGATTAGCCAAATTTTGATCAACAACTCATTTCCCGAGCCGATCATGGACACTTATATTTTTTGAGCGCCAATCTATATTATTATGATGATGCTCATCTCGAGCACGGATAGACCGACAGTTGGCTTGAGATTGCCTAAACTCCCAATATTGCTCACTGCACTCTCGGCAATTATTTCTAGTAGGCAATTTCAAACCTTCATTCCAACAATGTCTAAAGAAAGGACAATTCCAATTTGATTTAGCTTGTTTTCTTTCATACCTCTCTTCCTCCTATTGACACTGGTATTTTTTCTCTTCTAACCAACGCTGATAATCCTTCTCCTTCTACCGTTGCCATTTATTCAACCAAATTCAAAATGTAACATGTGACCTTGTCGCCCCATCCCTTGATGTCTCTCCCTATTCGTATCGACTCTTTTGTTGGTCACGATGCCTTCTAATCTCTCTATATTCATCATTCGATATTTGCTTCTCGGGATCGACTGTTCTAGTTTCTCTTGCTCTGGTTGATTTTAGGACCTTAGTATTTTCTTTGAGCAACTTAGCATCAACCATGTTCTGATCTCTTGGGAAAGGATTATCATTGACTTTCATCTTCCAAGGTGTATTGAATTTAAGTCTTCCTTGCTGAATAGCCCTTTGTACATGTTGCCGGAAAATTCTGCACTCATTAGTGGAATGAGAAGTAGCGTTATGAAACTTGCAGAACTTCTTATTCTTCAACTAATTAGGAGGCAACATAACATGATTGGTGGGCAACTTGATCTGTCTCTTCTCAAGCAAGAAATCGAAGAGTTTATCTAATTTTGTGACGTCGAAATCATAGCTCTCTTCGACTCCTCTTCCCCAAGGATTTAGCACCATTACTGTCTTCTTACCCCAATTCCATTTAGCCATGGCAACCTCTTATTCTTCATCGTCCTCATAGCCATCATCAACTTAATATGGATTATAGGTTTTGGCAATTGCGGCACTCTTCTAGAACCGGGTATCTCTGCGCATATTCTAAAATTGGCTATTGAGCGCTGCCACTCATTGAGCCAACTGACCTAGATTGTCAAACTCTTGCCCCAGTAGCTTCTCTCTCCACATTGGCAACATTCCTTGAATGGCCAAAGCTACTAGCTGATCATCAGTCAAGTTCAATAAGAAGCATAAATTTCTAGTCTCTCAGAACCTCTAAAGAAACTCGGTGCCTAATTCATTAGTTCTCTGCCATATGGTCATCAAATTAGTAATTTCTTTTCTCCTGTCCTAGTATAAAAATAGGTATGAAACTTCTTCTCTAGGTCAGCCTAATTGGCAATGGAGTTAACTGGCAGTGAGGAAAACCAAGTGAAGGTTGGTCTTGATAAGGACAAGGAGAAGAAATGAACTTGATGGGCCTCTTCAATAGACGCTTCGCCCAACTGTGTAAGATACTTACTGACATGTTCTATTGTACTTGTGCTATCCTGGCCAGTGAACTTAGCAAACTCTGGGAGCTTGTAATTTGTAGAAGGAGCGACCAAATCATACCACTCTAGATATAGGCGTTTGTATGAGAAGGTCTGCCCTTTTGGCTTCAAACCAAACTGATTCTTCATCATCTCGGTTACTCTAAGCAACAACTCATCAGCACTTGAATCTGGATTTCTCTGCAATTGTTGACCCATCCGTGGATTAAAATTTTGGGTACCTTGATACCTTGGATTTGGAATCATATGAAAGGCATTGTAATCTGTGCCATAATGATACCCTTGTGGAATCTCTATCTGTTGGGCCCTTTGCTGGTTTGCTGCTTGAAGTCTCTGGTTATAAATATTAGGATCTGTATCTAGCCTAATGTGCCAAAATTAATCATTTGATTCTGAACTTGTCCCATTGGCTGCTGCACATGCTGCACTGACGATCCAGGATTATACTACATCTGATTAATAGTAGCACCTTGAACTTGCTCAGATGAGCTCTGAACTGCCTGGACATCATCATTACTAGCTGGTGCTGCTTCTTGATGGCTAGTACTGACTTGATTAGTCCCCTAAGTCGATGGATGTGGAATGTTGTAATAAGCCCGCCCAACGTGATCAATTGAAAATCCATGAAATGCCTCTTTCATGGTGTTGTGGAATGTGTTCAAGAAAACTGTATTGTGGTTCAATATGACATCATGAACAGATTTGTTTATAGCCTCCACGAAGAAACACTTATCTTCAGCTTCGTCTGTGTCTGACTTCCCATGCAACAAAACACTTGGTAGTGGATATTTCTGAACAACTTTATTGTCATGTGTCTTGGTGTAGGACAACAAACACTTGTTCTAAAATTCTTCTATAGCTTTATTAATGATATCTTTATCTTCATCAGGTAAGTCTTCATAAGGCACCATAAGGATGTCACTGTTGTTGTGAGCTGCCATGACGATTGTGGGGTCCCGCTAGGCGTGCTAGAATGTGTGTCGGCGCAAAAAACGTGTTAATGCACCTAGCACATAGCAAGCCAAAAGGATCTGCTTGATGGAGTAAGGCTAGAGATCCGCTTGGCTTCAACGTAGGGCTAGCCGATCCTATGAATTCCTCCCGAAGGCATGCCAGTCAATTTGACCTGCAGTTGATAAGAAGAGAAAGTTTATCAGTAATTTAAGGTAGAACATGCCAGTTTTGCCTAGACAGTTCCAAGTGTGCCACTATAGGAGCAGCCAGACGGGAAAATCAACTAAATAGCTGATACGCAAAGAAATCGACTATTTACGGACTGTATAGCTCATGGGTTGCGATTGATTTTATGATGACAAGTACAATGCACGCAGACATAAGTAAACTCATTAGCTAGGTGGATATTATCGATGTAAAGCATTGAGCCGATGAATCTAACAAGAAAGGATATAACATGCGAACAAATCGACTATCCAGTACAAATGGGTCTACAAACGCTCTGAATCTAATCTGTTACCACCAATAGTGAGGTTCTACCGGATCGATGGTAGCTATGATGATAGTAACAAACTAAACCGAAGAATCCATAAAAATCATCTATACATTGATAGGTTTTCTGAAAGTCATGCTATATCTTTGAAAGCACAGGCGAATCGGCTAAAATAGCCAATTTAGGTAGAAAAGGAACTACAACATGTGAACAATCGACTATTTAACATGGACATATCTATAAATTCATCGGACCTAGCCTATTATCCTTAATAGTGGGGTTCGACTAGATCGATGGCAGCTATGATAAAGACAACAAATCAACCCTTTAAAATAAATAGATCTATTCATGTTTAACAGAATCATGGAGACACACTATAGGCATTAAAAGCGTAGGCGATCAGCTATTTAGCCGATGCGAGCATAGCAAACAGCTTGGGTCATGCCTGGTCGAAAGCAAGTCTACCAACTAGCATCCTCCAATCTAGAGTGCCATCAGTGGGGACCGACAGGATCGTTACAGCCATAATAGCGATCTATAGACCAGATTTAACTAGCTAGTAAACCTTCTTAAGATCAGACATGCCTTAACCGCGTACTATGAACGATCAAGATCGAAGCAGAATAGCTAATGAAACATAATCCGTTGTTTAAAGTAAGAATCATCACAATATGGCAAAATAAACGAGGCACTAAAAGGATGTGAGGTCGATCTAGTTCAATCTTGATTGGGCAGGTTGATGTTGCTGAAACTAATGACAATAAGAACATCAGCAAGATTGGTAACTTAATGAATCTACCTAAAGGACGTCACCCTTAGGTAGAGCCGATAACTTGACCTTAATCTAATTCATGTAGTGGAGGTCGAACTTAACTGATGCAGCCATACTTGAACTAGATAAGGATCGATAACTAGCTTATACTAGAGCTCACAGTGGAGGTTGAGCATAACCAATGCAGCCTTACAAATGGAAGTATAAGCCATGATGGTACTTACAGACAAGCCGGAGTTTGATCGGACCGATGCAGCCTTGCTTGTTGAAGATCTCACCGAGATCTACATTACTCCTACTCCTAAGGGTTGGCATAAAGCTGAAAAAGTAATTGGTATTGATTGATTGGATGTTCTTTTTACAATAGCCGGGTTCCAATATTTATACTTGGAACCTAAGCATGAATCCTACTCAAGTACGACTCATTACAATCTTTGGCATAAGAAAAAACACTCCTCATTTAAGATAACTTGGACCCTAATCTTTCTCTTTTTGTAGAGTCTGACATGTCTTTCCTGACGCCAACTGTAGCTTATTGTCGTTATCTGCTGACGTCATCTGAAGAGAGTCGATTCCAGTGCCGCATCTGAATCAGCTGATATCGACCCTTATGCAATCAATTCCTTGATGACACAATCTTGGAAGCTTTTGAGTTCCCGTGTCCTTTGTCCCAAATTTTGGTGTAAACACTATCTCACTATTATTTATAAGACTAAATCCTATGGAGGACTAATCTTCTCTAGATTGCTGTCTCTGATCCTAATGAGGAGGATATGAATTAGGGTTTCAGGGATGGCTTTAGGGAGGGGGTAGGGGCTGCTATATATAGGGGGTATCATCAATTCTGGAACCTCAGATCAAACCGACTTAAAAGGATGGCGTAGATGCAATCTAGGAGGTGATAGAGAACCGACATTCGAAGGAGGGCTAAAGGTGGAGTCACTAGGTCGGTCGTCCTGCAGGTGAGGCTAGCTAGCCCCACATGCCATCCTCTCATGGGGTCCTTTGGTGGTTTACCTTCTAGTGTCTTCTGGAACCTTCTAGTGCTGCTTTCATCGCGGATAAGTATGATTAATTCTGACATTTAGGTCCTCCTTGATAGTTTTCTGGATATACCCCGCTAAAAACATAGATTCACCAAAACTTGTAGAATTTGTCAGTTTAAACCGCTATACCTATGTTTGGTGATGGTATTAAGTATATATGTAGGATATGTTGATGGTTTATAATTGATGTTAATGACCATTAACAAGCTCCCCCAAGCTTACCCTTTGCTAGTCCCTGAGCAAAGCTAAACTCATCAATGGATTAGGAGTTGCTACAATGCTTTCACGCCTCTAAAGTACACATGCGTTCAATCAAAAAATCTCTTTTGGATTAGAATAAATTGATCTAACTTTTCAAACCATCTGGCTTCTTAGCCTTCACTTAGGTCTTGAGCAATTGAAAGACAAAATGATCAAGTCAAGCACTATGTCTCAAGTTCTTTGTTCTACCATTGTTCTAGAGTTTTTTATAAGTTTTTGAAATAAAACTCAGAGATTCTATTGTATGACAATCTCAAGTCTCTCAATATATGTGGTATTTGTATATCCTCGCCAAGGCAATAAAGATGTTATGCCTTTTTCTGTTCCTACCACTAAGGCTTATGTGGAGTTCAAAGGTAGGTAGAAAGCTAGAGCATACTTGCAATGCATATATTGTAAAGTCAAACAACGGATCTAAAGAGAGTTGAGCCATACAATCAAATCAAGATGTGCAAGCGCGTACAATATATGGTGGATATATATGGTGGCTAACCTACTTCTACTTTGCTCCTTGAAAACTTATCTCTCTCTTTTGAAAACTTGAAAACATCTACTAGAGAACATGGGTTATCTTATTCATCTTTGTATTTTTTCAGGCCGGCATCTAATTACCCATTGTTTTAAATATCTTGGACACTTTTGTGTCCATTTTTTTCTCAACTCTTTTTTTCTCTTTTCTTCTTATCTTTTTTATGAATAACTTTTGCATAGCCCCATGCCACTTTTTTGCAACAAAACTTTGAGAGAGATATCAACGAGAACTTGGAGCATTTATTTTGAGTGAAAACCTAGCAAGCATGTTTTTATGTTCACTCCCAATGTAGGAGTAGAACATTTTTGAGTGGATCTAAATGGAATGGCATGTTTTTGCGCCTACCATCAATGTAGGAGTAGTGCATATGTGGGTGGTGTGTACGAGATTATGATTTTAAGAGCATGACAAATCTCTCATAATGGTCAACAAAGCTTGACAAAACTTAATGCAATACAAGCAACATATATGTGAAAATTTTCCTAGCCTAAATAACATGTATGGCTCTCGTGAGAATTCAAGCTTTGTCATACAGGAACTCATCATGTAATATTTTTGTGTTTTTTTCAAAAGATAAATCTCTAGATATCTAGTGTCATTTGGAACAAGATAAACAATAGCTTAGACCTTCTCATATCATATCCATCAATTACTTAGACTTAGATCAAGCATATGGTACCCACAAGTTTCAAGTTCAGAGTAAATCTTTATACCAAATCAATTTTATCAAAAACTTGGGAGAATCCAAGGCTCAAAACTAGGTACTTGAAAGGAATTACAGTAGAGCAACTATTTATCATTTCCATTCAAGAGATTATCTAAAGAGTCCCTCTTATTCATTCAGCTCTTAAAAATCAAACTTAAAGCAACCAAGATACACACTGTTTTTATTTTACTACTATAGGGATAACTATTTATTTTATTTTCATTCATCATTTTTTACTAATTAAAATAAAATAAAACTAAAACAAAAAGGGGAAAGAATACTTACCTGAATACATTGGATGGAGAGCAGTTGGGGACTGCAGCACTGATGGTTGTGAACTCGAACGGGAGCGGTGGCGACTAGGGTCCCGATGGAGAGATGCTGTTGCCATGGACCTAGAGCGGGAGTGAACCTAGGCACCTCCTCAAGGAGGGAAAGAGACTTTGGGAGGTGGAGGGGGAGAGATAACCTAGGACTAGGAGGGATGGCGTGGGAGGGATGATTTTTTTAGAGCAGCGTAGGGAGAGGTGCGAAAGAGGAGATTTTCAACCATGGCCGGAGGTCAAAATTTTTAGCCAGGGCGTGGGCACTCGAACTTGCCAACAGAACATGGCTATAGTGAGAGCGGGAGAGAAGGAACAAGACCATGATTTTTATCAAACAGTGAAAGGGCAGGCAGGCGGATCTGGAGAGCGGCTGTAGGAAATTCATGGAGAGAGAGAGAGAAATTGGGGGGAATTTTGGAACAAATTTTTTGGTTTATTTAAACAATAGGAGAGATAGGGATTTGTATTTTATATCTATTATCTAATATTAAAAAATCTAGACCATTTTTCCACCTCTTATTACTTCTATATTTGTCAACATGTCAAAACACATGCCTATACCTTCTTTGGAAAAGTATCATTAACAAAAATTTTGACCAATTTTTAGAAAATTTTATTAACATCTAGAAGTCCAAATAAATACATTTTGAGACTTTTCTTAAAAATGCTAATAAACTTTCTGCAAAAGGTTAAAGGAGAAGAAAAGTTGATGGGCGCATGTGTTGCTCGAGTTCTAGCTACCGTCATTGACATCTGTTGTACCCATCTTCCTAGCTTGCTATCTTCTTTGATTTTCCTCGATAGAGATGGTACGCATAGTGCTCAAGAATATTAGAGGTGTATCAGGATGTATCGATGAAGTATGGAGATTAATTTTATTATTTTATTCATATCAATTTTTTGACACTTCTCCAATACGAGTATCCGATACCGGTATGGCACATGGGTGAAGTATTGGTGCATCCTAGACCAAACAACATTCTTATTAGAAATCAAATGTATTTGTAGATAGAGCAGGCGAGAGCCCTTGGATCCTTGTGTCCCTCCTTTGCCGCTCCTTCATCAGATCCACCTCTCCTCTATTGGGATCCACGTCTCCCTTAGGCTAACAGGAGTTTGAGCTCAATGAGGATGGTGTCCCTCGCACCCATAACAAGGATGGTGGTGAGCACTGTTAGGGACCAATACTAGGGTACCCAAAGAGGAGGAGCTAATGGTCATTATATGTTAATCCATCTAGGCAGTCAAAGGTGTGACTATAGCTCCAATCGACATCGAGGCCGTGGGCTTCACCTCGCCCGACCCCAAGGTCATGCGATCTGCCTCGCCCAACCTCTAGGGCTAGGCTCCGCCTCGCCTAACCTCTAAGGGTGGGCTTTGCCTCTCCCAACCCTAAGGTCATGTGATTCGCCTCACTCGACCTTTGGGGATAGGCTCTGCCTCGCCCGACCTCTAAGGACGGGCTCCGCTTCACCTGACCCTCGAGGGTGGGCTCTGCCTCACCTGACCTCTAAGGGCGGGCTCCACCTCACCCAACTCCAAGGTCATGTGATCCGCTATGCCTGACCTCTAGGGATGGGCTCCTCCTCGCTTGACACCGAGGCCATGGGCTCTGCCTCGCCCGACCTCTAAGGGTGGGCTCCACCTCGCCCAACCCCCAAGGCTGGGCTCCACCTTGCCTGACCTATAAGGGAGAGCTCCACCTTGCCCAACCCCAAGGTCGTGCAATCTGCCTCGCCCAACCTCTGGGGACAGGATCCACCTCGCCCAACATAGAGGTTGTGGGCTCCACCTCACCCAACCCCAAGGTTGTGTGATCTGCCTCGCCTAACCTCTGGGGATGGGCCTTGCCTTGCCCGACCTCTAAGGGCGGGCACCGCCTCGCCCAACCCCCAAGGGAGGGCTCCACCTCACCCGACATCTGAGGGTGGGCTTTGCATCACCCGACCCCTCAGGCATGACCCCTAACGGAAGCTCAAGCCGTCGCTAACCACTATGGGCCAGAAAAGTACAACCCAAGGTCAAACTTCTGGCATCATGTAGGGAGCGGTCACGTCTCAACATGATCCATCCTCATGACATGTCATTCTAGGGAACTCACATCACCCATAGTGATAGACACGTGGTCCCTATGCTATCTACTCCCTGTACGGTCGCTGATCAGTTTGCTAGTTCACCACATCGCCTGCTAGGGCAGAGTGGGACATCACGACCCACTGACAATGCTAGGGCATGGCATCATCGATGGACAAGTGCCTAGCATGGAGCTATCCCTATCACCACCTGCCATGTTAGCAGGACCCACGCAAAAGGAAAAGAAAGGCCCAACAACCCTGTAGGACTTTCTCTCTCTCTCTCGTTCTCCTCTTTTCTCCCGTTGTAACCCGTTCTTTCCCTTGGCCTATAAAAGAGAAAGTAGGGCACCCCACTAGCAGGCATCATATCAAAACCACTAGCATCAAACCTCGAACACATAGCTAAGCAGCGATCGAGCTCTCAGTACCCATTCATTCTTTCCACCAGAGACTTAGGACCTATCCCTCTCTCGCCCATTTGTAACCCCCTACTATGAACTTTTTAGTTCTAGTAACATGAGCAGCAGCAACGAACTAGACATAGGGACATTCTACCCGAACTAGTATAAACCTCGTGTCCTCTTAGCACACCATCCGAGCCAGACACACAATGTTAGAAATTTACTCATTGGTGTTTACTTGAAACACTAACAAGCGCATTGATGATGGGCGACATGAATTTTAATCTGATTTTTCCATATTAATTCACTAAAGTTATTTTTTCCAAAGCACTAAAATTAATTATCCTTTCCAAACTATTAAAATTACATAGAAAAACTCAATTTGTATAATTTGATTGTTAATGTTCTAGTGAAGCCAATGATATTCATGGATGGTAAAGACAAATAAAGATCCCAAGATCACATCCTAGGATCTTGGTAACTGTATTAGTACCAATGAACATGTTATGGCTTAATCACTAACAACAACAAAAAGTTATGGTCTAAAGCGTACTCCATCCATCCCAAAAATAAGTATCATTTGAGTTTCGTGCAGATTAAACTTTCTTAACTTTGATTAGATTTATATAAGATATTAGCAACATTTGTATCTTCAAATAAATTTACTTTGAAAATATATTCAACAATTAATCTAATGATACATACCATGCATCTTAAACATTAATGATTTTTTTATATATTTGGTCAAAGTTTAAAGCATTTGACTTATCGGAAAGTGACACTGACACTTATTTTAGGATGGAGGAGGGTACATTCACTACACATGCTCCGTTTTGCCTAAGGGAATAACATTCCTCATGTAGCATCCAAGCCATATACAAAGGGGACTATTGGTTGCCTAGCTATATACCTGCGTCAAACTTTGAAAAAAGAGTTAAATGCTTGAGCAGCTCATAAACTTGTCAAGGGGTGCCATTTAAGTCCATGACATTTGAAAACACATTTCTAGATCCTTAAATTTGTTAAGCTATGCACCACAATGCACCATTTAGACCTATGTGGCAGCCTTTGACAAGTTTAGAGACTGTTGATGCATTTGACTCTTAAATATTTGCATAAGCTTATGTACTACAGAAGTACCCCTCTTGTTTTAGCTTTAGCTTCGCCACTATTAAGATCCCTGTTGGTATTTATTAACACAAATAGAATATGAAGGATTCCGCAAGCGCACAGAATACCATTGTAGCATTTTACCGAAAGTATTCTAGGTATCGTTATTTATATTTTACCAAAGGGAAATGATGGAGTAAAGATTTATTGGATAACAAAAGGAATGTATACTAATCAACATACCAGCATAGCTAAAGCAAGGGGTAAAGGTAATGATAAGAATTAAGTATAATGACACTCAGGGGATAGGTCACTAAGATAATGTAAACTAGTCAACTCAGAAGAACAACGGGTGAGGTAGATTCCTATGATATTCTTATTACAAGATCAAAGTATATATATACCCGACTATAGCTAAAACTAACTCTACTCTTATCCACTTCGAGACTCCCTACAATAGATAACTCTACTAATGCGACTATAGTCCTACAATTTAATAACCTGCTCAATTCAGAGTGGACTACAAAGGATAGACGGGGCTATCACCTCCTGCTGCTACCACACAACTAGAGAACAAGGTGTACTCATAGGCAAAGCATCATATAAGCACCATGCTTACATGAGACTCAGCTACTTAGCCCAATCGATAAACTATAGTAAGCTAAGTGCTATATGAACTCACACACAAAAGCAATGATAATCTTAACTAAGCAAGATATATATTCAAAGTAAGCATAGCCATGTAGATAAGAATACGATGAATTAATAATAAGTCTTACAAGATGTAGAAGTGAAGATACAAGGCTTTGCCGAGCCTCCAAGACTAGATCCGAAACTTGGGCATGAGCCCGACTCGACTCTCACTCCCGAGCTACTAATCTACTACATTGGAGAGCTCTAGACCTAATCCCACTAGTGTATGCAGATCTAAAGGAGAGATATGAATTAGGGTTTTAGGATCTACTGAGAGAGGGGGCAGGGGCTGGTATATATAGCCCTGAGGGTCCAACATGAGCCATTGGATCAAACCGACTTAAGCAATGGCTTAGATGCAATCATTAAGGCGGTGGGGAACTAACATTCGAAGGAGGCTGATAGGTGGGGCCCACCTATAGGCTGGCCGGCCCCACATGGTAGTGGGTCGAGCCCCGCTTCGGTGATTCGCCATCTGGACCCTTCTAGAGTCTTCCCACGTTGATACCGTAGTAGAATTCCATGATTTCCTTTGATGATTAGGTTCTCCTTGGTGGTTTTCTGATTAAACCCTACTGAAAACATATATTCACCAAAACTCATGGAATTTATTAGTTTAAATCCCTAAACCTATGTTTGGTGATGGAATTAAGTATAAATGCAGGTTATGTTGATGGTTTATAATTGATGTTAGTGACCGTCAACAAGTTCCCCTAAGCTTAACCTTTGCCAGTCCCTGAGCAAAGCTAAACTCAGCAATGGATCAGGAGTTGCTACTATGTTTTCACACCTCAAAAGTACACAGGTGTTTAATCAAAATTCTCCTCTAAATTAGAAATAACTGATCTGACTTTCAAACTTACCCATATTACCTTCAACCATGGGGCTTCTTAGCCTTCACTTGGGTCTTGAGTAATTGAAAGACAAAATGATCAAGTCAAGCACTATGTCTCAATTTCTTTGTTCCACCATTGTTCTAGAGTTTTTTTGATAAGTTTTCAAAATAAAACTCAGAGGTTCCATTGTATGACACTTTCAACTCTCTCAAAATATGTAGTATTTGTGGATCCTCAACAAATCAATAAAGATGTTATGCCCTTCTCTTCCTACAACTAAGGCTTATGTGGAGCTCATAGGAGTGGAGAAAGCTTGAAAGAGCATACTTGCAATACATATATTGTAAAGTCAAACAACGGATCCAAAAAGAGTTAAGTCATACAATCAAATCAAGATGTGCATGTGTGTGGATATATATGGTGGCTAACCTAATTCTACCTTGCTCCTTGAAAACTTATCTCTCTTTTGAAACTTGGAAACATTTTAGAAGAGAACATGGGCTATCTTATTCATCTCTTCTTTTTTTAGGCGGGCATCTGAGTACCCATTGTTTTCAATATCTCAGACACTTTGTGTCCATTTTTTCCTCATCAATTTTTTTTCTTTTTCTTTTTTTATGAATAACTTTTGCATAGCCCCATGTCTTTTTGTTTGCAACAAAACTTTGAGTGATACCTTACAAGAACTTGGAGCATTTATTTGGTGGATGAAAAACCTATCAAGCATGTTTTTGTGTTCACTTCCAGTGTAGGAGTAAAACATTTTTGAGTGGATCTAGATGGAAAGCGTGTTTTTGCGCATACTCCTAGTGTAGGAGTAGTGCATATGTTGGTGGAGTGTACATGATCTTGATTTTAAGAGCATGACAAATGTCTCATAAGGGTCAATAAAGCTTGACAAAACTCAATGCAATACAAGCAACATGTATGTGAAAAATTTCCTAGCCTAAATAACATGTATGGCTCTAGTGGGAATTCAAGCTTTGTCATTCATGTAACATTTCCATCATGGCTAGATAAATCTCTAGAACTCTAGTGTCATTTGGAACAAGAAAAATAGTAGCTCAGACCTTCTCATATCATATCCGTCAATTACCTAGACTTAGATGAAGCATATGCTGCCCACATGTTTCAAGTTCAGAGTAAATCTTTATACCAAATTAGTTTTATCCAAAACTCAGGAGAATCCAAGGCTGAAAACTTGGTACTTGAAAGGAATTACAGTAGAGCAACTATTCATTATTTCCATTCAAGAGATTATCTAGAGAGTCCCTCTTATTCATTCAGCTATGGATATCATATCCGTCAATTTCCTAGACTAGGAACAAGATAAACAGCAGCTCAGACCTTCTCATATCATATCCGTCAATTACCTAGACTTAGATCAGGCATTCGCTACCCACGAGTTTCAAGCTCAGAGTAAATCCTTATATCAAAACAATCTTATCCAAAACTCGGGAGAATTGAAGGCTGAAAACTAGGTACTTGAAAGGAATTAGAATAGAGCAACTATTCATCATTTCCATTTAAGAGATTTTTCTGAGTCCTCTTTATTTTATTCAACTCTTAAAAATAGAAAACTAGACACATACTTTCTATTTTATTTTCATAATTTAAAATCACACCTTATTAATATATATAGCTAAGATAAATTTTCATTTTGTTTTAGTTTGTTATGCATCTTTTTATTTCTTTTGTAAATATGAAGCAAACTTAAAAATAGTAGAACCAAAAAAAGAAAGAAATACTTAGCTAGATACATGGAGGATGCTCCTCCCCCAAGCTGGATGTTGTCATGGTCTTTCTTATCCGTCCAGAAGTTATGTTGCTCGCGTAGCGGGTGTAGTAGTGGTTTGGAAGAATGTACTTCGAATGGATGGCGTTGGTCTTGATCATCCTGCAAAATACTCCAACAAGAACACCAAAACTCGTGGCACATATTAGGATAAGGGGTTAGCAGTCAGCCATTCAGAGATTTATTGTCCTTAGAGGTTTAGAAAGATTTCCTAATTGACCAAGTTCTACAGGATGTCTATTTAATATTTTTGGATTTTCTTATTTATATAATGTAAACATAAATGTGTATGTATGGTATTTTTATATTTTTATGACACATGGTAAATATTCCTAGGGCTTTTACACACCATAGATTTATTCACATGGGGCTTTAAGCTTTAATGATGCAATGATGTAATGCAGTAATGAAAAACTTTTTATTATTTTTCTTTTTTGAATCCAATGCTAATGCAGAAAAATAAATATGCTAAAAGTGAAAATAATTCATACAATGCTAAAAACTAAATATGGATAATTACTAATGTTTCATCACGGCTAGGGTTCGGATTTTTAAGTCCTCCGGACATGACTCAGCTGGAGAAGAGTCCTTTACCTTTCGGGTGCATTATCCGGTCTCAGCGATGGAGACACAGATGGCTTCATATCTTGTGACAGTGTCTCTGATGATGATGTTACCTTCTTCCACCAAACCCGTCTTAGTTTTGGGTTTTGATTTTGGGCTTAGTAGGTTCAGAACCTTCACTTATAGAAATTGGGATCAATGACTCTCCCACACTCCGCTTGAAGTGTGTCCTGCTCATACAGACAAGGTAGAGATCAAGTGCATAGGCTCTATTTGTGGGAAAACACCAACAGAACCAAAAAGATTACTTATTCTTTTCTAACCTTAGGCATATTGAACAAGATGAAGTTGATGTTGTGTGCTTTGTTCAATTATAACATGGGTGATAAGATCAGAAGGATGACAAAAAGAGTGGAGTTCCTTAACCTATGGAAGGATTATCCATCTTTATAATGTATCAAACTTTACATGGTTATGACTATCATCTTTCAAAGATAAGATATGCAACATTTTGGCTCATTTGGTTAAGAATATGAGATCAAGAAAGTGGTGCTATGAACAAACTTAAGGAACAAAACATGTTGAGTTAGTCAGGTTGAATCAAACTAAGTTGTAACTCAAACATATTTGTTTCTTCATTTATGTAAATAGCAAGATCAAAGGGAAGCTTTTTAGATAATGACCACTTACCTTAAGATGCTACCTTTAGCAGTGTGGTGTAATGACACCATGTGATGGAGGGTAGATGACTTATGGTGGTCTTCTCTTCCTGCTTGAAGCTTTCCTTGCTTGAGCTATTCATGAGCATCGTGTCTTCTATGTCGCACTCCTTCTTTTCTCATCCTTTCGTCATGCCATCTTTTTATTCTTTTTCTTTTGTGGATCTTGGCATTGTGTTGGACCTTTTGCTCTACTCATTGTTTCTTTTCTGCAAAGGATTAGTGGACAACACATACATGAAGGAATATACAAATGATTCAAAGCAAGGATAGAGTTGTCATAGAGCTAAAGGTCATTTCTATGCTATAATAGAGTTGGCTTTAGAATTTCAGTTAGCATAAAATTTTTATCCCATGTTTTAAATAACGTGCCTTTATTATTCACCACTACTTCAATCTTTCAACAAGGCTAAGCCAAAAGTGTGCAAAATTGTTTTGAAGAATTCCTCTAACTAAATTTGTTTCTACGAATGATCTCCAAACATTCCCAACAAAATTTGAATATTTTTCTGCAAGGGTTAGTCCACATATACAACCAAATTCTATACAAGTATGTTTTGATTCAATAATCATGTATGAATAATATTCTGAAGTATACTTGTAATAGAACAAGGAAGCTTATAGATTCATTCAAGTAGAAACAAGAATATGTGTGGTGACCCAAAGAGCATTATTATTTAAATTTTTACTTGTTAGAGATTTAGCAAGTTGAGCTCATCATAAAGGCAATACTGACCAAGACAAATTAGCAACATGGTATGAGATGATTTTAAGAACTCCATCCCCCATACTTGAATTTTGTAAAATGCAGAATCTAGTTTGGATGACAGAATTCTTCTGTGGATGAGATTTTATGTTGCATAATGCTTGGTTGGATATACCTTATGTTTTCCTTCTTTTTATTGAAATGATTAGTGACAAACATACCTAAAGGAGGCTTATCCGGTTTACCAGTTGGCGAGAGCTCGTAGTCCGTTGAGTAGGACCTTTCCTTACATTAAGCTTTGTCTTTGCACCATCCAATGAGGATACAGACAATTGCATGCTCTTCTTCCATCAACCTTTTTTCATTTTCATTAATTCTTGGTTGATGAGTTGGGGTCCATTGGAGATGTAAACTCAAGTTTCTCCTTGGTTGTCTTTGTCCTCTAATGGCATGGCAGAGAGTTCCTCTTTGTTTGTTAGCGATACGCCATCTGTCTTGATGATCAAGGAAGGAACTTCATTGGAATTTGCATGAAAGCTTCATCTCCAATGGCTTAGGGGTGTCTTTTGTGTGTTCATGGCCATTCATAGCCTTACGAGACACCGTAGATAGACCATTGATCAAGAATGTATGCCATGATGTGGTGGCGTCCCATCATCTTGGTCCTTATTACCGACGTGCGAGTTGGTCTTTTCAAAAATGATGAAAGTAGGTGTACTCTGGCTAATATGAGGTGGGTTGCACCTTGCTTCTCATTAGCCTCCTAGCTTGAGTCCTTGAAAAGCTCAATGGTAGGTCGCTTTCGACATTACTTGAGGCTCGTTGATTTGTTCATCCACTTCCTATAAATGAGTGCTTCTATTATAGATCTTTTTTGTGGCACTTGTCTCATTTCTCTTTGTTCCACAGCTGAAGTGGTGGTTTGGTTTTGCATGTCCATACCAAACCATGGACAGGGACAACTTATATTCATTTTTTCTACAAAATGTTAGTGGGCACATACCCGAGGGTATACAACAAATTTGAAATGCGGGTTGTTGTCCATATCTTTTGTAATTTTTCTCTATGCTAATGAAAAGATGTTTTTAAGATTACTTTAGCATAGATTTTTTATCATGTTTGATAATGAATTTTTATTTGTTCACTGCATTCAAGCATGGTTCAAGGCAAAGGTAACTTGCAGCAAAAGACAAAGTGAATGAATTTTGATACTCATAGTTCTTCCTTCAATGAAGTATGAGCTAGGTCTTCTTTGCGCAAAGTTATTGGAGTTCATCAATGCCTTGATTCATCTTTGAAGTTAATTCATCCATTGACTTACCCAGATTGAATTTGAGAGTTTTCTGTAGGGATTAGTCCAACAAAATATCCAGTGTCTACACAAGCAACTTTTAATTCAATAACCAAACTAAACTCCATGTCTAATTTGATTAAGGAAGGCTATTTAACCTAAGCACCACGCTTAATTTAAAAAGCCTTTGGAAGTATGTCCAGTACTTCCAAACCAAAGCATACTATGGCAGATAAAGGGAGCATGAAAGCGCTATAGAGATGTACTTAAATGGGGATGAAAGAGCATGATCATGGCGAGGAATTTTTGTTTTTTACTATTCATGAGCCTTCATGTGCTCATATTTTTTCATAAAGATGCAAGTGGGATGGATATATGAAAGGAACTAAACATGCTATGGATTTGATATGAGAAAATTTCAAACTAAACGGAATAGATGCATGGATTATTCCAAGTAAACATGCAATGGAATGCAATAATTAAAAGATAACTACTCATCAAGTTTAAAGTCCATGAGCAAGACTATCTCACCTTTCTTGATCATACTTATCATGACTCACATGATGGAATTTGTGAGTAGTGCAGCATCTATATTTGTCACTTGAGATGTGATTTGAATTCTTATGACGTCGACCATTTTCTCCAATCTACACATGGTTAGAGAATATATATATATGTCTATACAAACCTATGAGATGGCAGGGTTCCGGTATTGGTGGATCATGAATGTTTTAGGCACCCTAGGGTTCTTCAATGTTTCTTCTTTTCTTGTGGAAGCTTACCGGAAGGTCGAAATGACATCTGTTGTCCTGTCTTATTCCACAATTCAATAGAACAGGGGTAATTCTACTAAAGCTAGTGGTATGTTTATGATCTAAATCTTTACGCCAATTGTTTCCTCAGCAATGGCACCAAAAATACTTGTTGGTATTTATTAACGCAAATAGAATATGAAGGATTCTGTAAGCGCATAGAATACCATTCTAGCATTTTACCAGGAGTATCCCAGGTATAGTTATTTATATTTTACCATAGGGAAACAATGGAGTAAAGATTTATTAGATAACAAAAGGAATGTATACTAATCAACATATCAGCATATCTAAAGCAAGTGGTAAAGGTAATGATAAGAATTAAGTATAATGACACTCAGGGGATAGGTCACTAAGATAATGTAAATTAGTCAACTCGGCAGAACAACGGGTGAGGTAGATTCCTATGATATTCTTATTACTGGATCAAAGTATATATATACCCAACTATAGCTAAAACTTACTCTACACTTGTGCATTTTGGGACACCGCTTAAACGGTAGAGCACCTACAATAGATAACTCTACTAACGTGACTATGGTCCTACAATTTAAGAACATGCTCAATTCAGAGTGGACTACAAATGATAGACAAGGCTATCACCTCCCACTGCTACCACACAACTAGAGAATAGGGTGTACTCATAGGCAGAGCATTGTATAAGCACCATGCTTACACAAGACTCGACAACTTAGCCCAATTGATAAACTATAGCAAGCTAAACGCTCTATGAACCCGCACACAAAAGCAATGATAATCTTAACTAAGCAAGATATATATTCAAAGTAAGCATAGCCATGTAGATAAGAATATGATGAATTAATAATAAGTCTTACAAGATGTAGAAGTGTAACAACCAGTTTTAAAAACAAAACCAGATACACACCATATGTGAGCCCAGGAAGTCAAATCTCACATATAGCTACAAACAAGGGTAATATCAATAGACAATGCTCAATATATAACATAATTAGTATAAAGAATATAACCACAGATAGCAAACAGCAAAAAGACAACTCTGATCTTCAGGTGAAGACTCTAATTCCACAGGGACAACTGACTGGTTGATCACAAGCCTAATTCCTCCAAACCCTAGCAATTTGGTACCCATCAGGGATTTTTCCAAAGATTTAAAAAGTAAAGCAAGCGTAAGTACATGTCGTACTCAACAAATATAACATGGGGTTCATGAGACTCAAAAGGCTGACACTAATTTAACTGCAATTAGCTTTTAATGAGTCATGATTTTAGCAATCGGATAGCAACAAGTTTATCACAAGCCCATGTAAACACATGATCAGGTAAACATGAATAATGAATAGCATAAGCAGTGATCATTAGTGAGCATCTTTATCATCAGTGTTCATCATCTATTCTGTAAGGGTCCAAGGTCACTTGTGACCACGAGCACGGCTGCTATACCAGTTTTACACTCTATAGAGGTTGTATACTTTCACTGTGAGTCATGATTTACCCTTTCGCCCAAGGCGGCCAACCTCTTGACCCACTACCAAGGAAGGTTGACAGGGTTCACTATAAAGCCTTTCAGAGGTTCATCTAACAAGTTAGGGCCATTAGATTCACTCAACAAACAGATGTAGAGCCCCCTTCCCGATGGCACAATGATGCACAGCCTATACACAAGGGGACAGAGGCCGCACTATACCCAATTCGTTAAGCCATTCTTATGCCAATAAAGGTAACAACTAACAAGCTAGAAAAGGTCCTCATACTAAGCTAAAGCCAGAACCATGTAGCCCTCACAGCTGTATTGTAAGTCCTGGATGTTCGTTTACATATAAGTCCTTAGGGAGAGGAATCTAGAGCACTATAAAAATAGCCCAATGCTCTAGCCCCCTTATTCCAAGTTGCTAAAAAGCATCTTTTAGTGTTTATTGCATATTCCATTAGTCAAGTTACAAGATCATATTCATAGTTTGAGCACTAGCATCATACTACCCAATGCAATACCACATAGGTATCAAGGAACAAGGTACAAAGTACTAGGAAATCCTTAGTGGTAATCAAGGTAGACACATGCATCATGAGTTAAATGATTAAAGGTGTATAGGACAACAAGGAAGATCCCATGCTATACTTGCCTTAAAACTCTTATCTTCTTCTACTGAATTGTAACCTCCAAAGGACTTCTTCTGGATCACCAACTTCTTCTATGTTACCAACGTACTTCTCACCGACTGGACATGATCATAGAACACCACACAAGCATCCATGCAATCATACATGAAGCAAATAATAGAACTAAATCAGAATAGTACACCAAATATATGAAACAACAAGTCAAATGGTTTTAAAGATGTTCTACATGTTACTATGAACACACAGACGCGGAAAGCACTTTAATTGGAGCTATAACAGAAAAGTTATGAAGTAAACAAGATTTCCTTTAAAATAATAGATTAAATCTAACCTTGAATTTCAAAAGTTGAAATTATATTTCACTATAAGATAAACATGTAGATTACGCAATTACGAATCTAACGCAACTTGAACGGATCAAATCGGAGTTAAAACGGAGATTTTATGGCCTAAAGAAAACTAGTGACAAAATTGTAAATAGATGAAAGCGTATTTTGAATCTAACCGAAGGAGACTACGCTTTCCAAAGAAAAAGACGTATTCTAGAAATATGCTATGGACAGCGGGTTGATTTGCAGAAAACAGAGGGTCTCCTTAGAAAATAAGCCAGCGAAGGGGTATCGCGTGATCTGGATCGTTGGATTGAGATTGGACGGTGGGATTAGATCCAGCAGGAGAGAGAGAGGTTGTTGGTCGGCTATAGTACCAAGCACGATGGTCCTCCATTGGTGGCGATGAGAACCTCACCGACGCACATGAATCAAGGCCTACAACCCACAGGAAAGCAAACCAAAAGCACTGGATCAAAGAGGAGGCGAAGGTGAACTCACCAAGGCAATTTGTAGCGGCATGGAGCGGATGGAGGCGACGCGTGGCTTGGGACAGCAGAACGAACTCATTGACGATGGCGGCACTTAGGTTGCGGCGGCTGCGAGCTCGATTGGAGGAGGTGGCTAACTCTAGGGCAGGATAGGGAGGCGACACGGTGCAAGCTAGGTATTTAAGGCCAGGGAGACATGGGGCGCATGGCAAATGGTGGAGTCATGGCGGCGTCAGGCTCTCGACGTGGTAGGGAGTCCAGGTCGGCGATGGCTCATAGAGGAAGAAGGCGATGCGACTGACAAGCAGGGTCGGCTCGTCAGCGAGGGAGCGAGGAGAAGAGACACGAGCGTCATGCTACTAGGCTTCGACCCGGAGAAAGAGCTAGGCCTACAGCTCTCTAGCCCAAGCGGTGAAGGAGTGAGGAGGCAGCGGAGAAGCCCAGGCCACTGCAGTGCGTTGGGCCATGGAGAGAGAGAAAGCCGAGCTGGGCCAAAAATGAGAGGGAGAGTTTTTTCTTTGTATTTCTTTTCTTTTTTTGAATTCTATTTTCAAATCCATTTTCAAACTTAGTTTGAAATAATTTGAACTTTGGTCAAATCCACACAGTACAATAAAACATATGTGCCAGCATGAATGCACAAAAATATTGCTAAGACTTATGATAAATTTTAACTTAATGAAAAATATTATTTTTCCTATGTTTTCATGAGCACACAAATTCAAAATTAATTCAATTTCTCTCTATTTCAAAAGGAGCAATTTTAGGGTGTTACAATTCTACCCCCCTTAAAATGAATCTCGTCCTCGAGATTTGGAAGACGTCGACTAGGAGATAGAGATATTCCGTCTTTGGATCCTTCTTTACTTTGCATACCTGTTAACCTTACTCCAAGTAACTTGCTCTACTAATTCCAAAATTTTGACAGATACTCCAAACAATACTCAGGTATCTCCAATCACTAGGCCACTTTTTCTTTTTAGTCCATACTATCAATTCTCTTTCTTAAAATATTCACCTTCCATCGGAGTCTTTTCACTTTCTTGGTCTAAAGTAGGTTCTATTACCAACTTTAAAACATTAATGACTATATATGCTTAGGTTAAGTTGCTCAACTCTCAAACACAATTCTAAGTCCATGGTGTCATCTGAATCTTCTTAGCATAACTCTCTCTTGCTAAGGGCATCAGCCACGACTTTGCTTCTCCAAGTGACAACACTTTTCCAAGTCATAAGACCTTGATTACTTCAATCCAACAATGATGTCACAAGCTCAAAACCATCTTAGTGAAAATGTCATTTAGATTCTTATGACCCACCTAGATGTCACTTTTATGTCCAAGAAGATAGTACTTTCATGCTCCACAATGGATAACTCTAGATCATACGTCAGATGTTCCATCTCATGTTTTCTTGCATAAGCCTCTACTTTTTCTTCTTGCATAAGGACACATCCCACACCTTGATAGGGTGCATCCTAGTGGATATAAAGCTCTTGTTCGGATCTAGCAAAGCAAAGCTAATACTTAGGTTTTACTCCAACCCCTTTTCCATCAAATACTTAGCTGAGGTCTCTTGATCCGAACTTAAAACCTTCTTCAGTAACACTATCAATACCTTGATTGTCGGGTTCATAAACCCAGGGTCCCTTGGGGACCGGCTTCTGCGCCAAGGCTTGGCCCAAGAGTCTAAAAACAATAGGGCAAAGGAATGGTCTAGCAACCGACCGGAAGGCCAGGCCCAAGAAGAGCAACGCCCGCTCATCAGCTACTTCGGCCCACCTCTCCGATCAGAACACTCAATTCGGGCTTCAGCTGCCTCCAAACAGCCTCTCCGATTGGAAGGCCTGCCCCAAGTCCTACTTCTGACTCTGACCCCGTGTCCCTCTGACCGAGGCTCATAGGAACCCTGCTCACCGCTATTCTCCGACTGGCGCACTCAGAGCCAACTGGAGCCATCCGACCGGGGATGCCCGCTCGGAAGGAACCAGAAGGCGTGTAGAGAAAGGCAAGGCAAGGCTCACAAGTCAAAACCACTATACCAGGGACCATACCCTGCATGGAACAACACTCTGCAGCCACCCTGACACAAACAGTATTGTAGGCGCCGACATCTCCCACTACAGTATTGTAGGGGCCGCTAAAACTCCCATACAATAAAACCCTCGCATGTCCCTAGACATCGATAGCGGTATGGGCACCAGGATTTTCCATATCGGGTGAACATAGCGAGGCTTCTCACATACCTCTAGGCATCAAATAGTTTTTTGTAGGTACTGACGTCAACCCTTCCTGAAGAAGACAGTGCCACCTCCCACATGCACCTGACATTCTACAGTGATATCAACAGCGTTGTGGGGGCCTACCACTATCCGATCCTCAATCAACGTGGGCAACAAGGCTTAAAAATGTCCGTACCCTCTCCTTCTCACATGTAAAGCCATCCCCTTCATCTATAAAAGGGGATGCACTCCCTCCAATAGAGGGGACCAAATGATCAAAGACCGATTCTAGTAGGCCAGAGTTCCTTAGATCGATAGCTCACAACCACAGAACCACCAAGTTCCAACCGCAAGCACACGCTTGAACACCTAGCTCATAGCGAAGTTCCTGTCACTCTCGGCCCTTCCAGTTAGAGCCGACCAGACCTCTTGAACACCCCATCTTTCTCCTTCTTGTTTGTAACCCCACTACAAACTTCGAGCACATAGGCTCAGGAATAAAGTCACCGACCAACCCCGACTGGACATAAGGCACATTGCCCGAACCAGTATAAATCATGTGTCATTGAGTGCTAGGCCACCTCCGATCACAGCGTACAGCAAAACTACAAATATTCACTAGTTGGTCACATTCTGCACTAACAGTTGGTGCCGTCCATGGGGAAGACGCTGTACGTTCAACACTTTTTGGTCATCGGATGGCCCACTTTTCTGCTAACCTTGCCATGGCGGGCTCGGGCGATACGATTCGCTTCGGCTCGTTGGAGTTTCCCGCACTCTCGCCCGCCGGGATGCGGGTTCCACTCGTCTTCGAGCCATCCCAGGCCTTCCTCTTTGGAAGCCTGAACTTCATCGCTGACCGGCTCAGTGTACTACACCTCCACGAGGAGGCTCGTGACCCAACACCCATCGGAGGGATGTCCTCCATCAACTCCGAGATGCGCAACTTCAATGATGCGGCATCTGCGCTTCATTCCAAGCAAACTCCCTGCTCAAACCCTGCTGTGAGTAATATACACGCTGTTATGTACTCACTATTCTCTATCTTCTGCCGATTACCCAGCGGAACCCCATTGTCCCTAACACAACCATCGTACGACCAGTTCCCCTACGGCCTCATGTCTTCCATGGACGCATACACCTGGGGGCTTTGAAGGATGCTCACGTTGCCCCCTCTTGCATCTGAATTCGTGGGAATGGCGAGCAATGCTCCCACCTGTTTCTTTGACCTCATGGATGACAATGGTGATAGTGATGGCTCCAGCATCGATGACATGGCACCTAGCCACCATCCATCCTAGGAGTGCGCCATGGCAGACCCTTTGGGACACCCACCGACGGAAGCGGAGTTCTCACAAACTCACGCTCCTCCGGGCCCTCATGCGGAGACCCTCGAGCTCACACGTGAGCACGGGGGGGGGGGGGGGAACTACGACAATGATGGCTGCATGAGCCACCGACTGCACTAGCGCGCTCGGTGCACCACACTGCGCCCCGTGTGCATAGACCGGCGAACGGCACTTGGGGTCACGCCCATTAGCCCCAGCGCAACATCCTAGTTCGGGGGACTGATCCCCCGTAGTTTGCTCGGGCCAGTCAAAACGTTGCTGCTGCGACAATGCTCCTACGCGACTTGCCTGAGCCAAACGACCCTCATGAATAGGCGATCCACCAGAACCTCTGGGGACTGCTAGAGACCGCCGCCGTTCAACAAGCGGAGTGCTCCATATCGCAACGCTGACTCGCGACCTCGCTCCCTGTCCGGGGAACAGGGACGTAGCAGATGGGGCACTACACCCTATCACCACAACAACCATAGAGTGCGGCACAGGAAGCCGCAATGGCACCTCACCTCAACTTGACAACCACCCCGTGCTGACCACCTATCTACGTGCGGCTCAGGCCGAACCGAGACACGCGCAGCATCGACCAAAGTCCCAGCCCCGACTGCCTGGGACCACGGATCTTTGTCCAACCGTTCTAGCAAGCGTCGTTCCCACTATGCTTCAACAGAGGCCATGACAAAGGTAAGGCCAAGCGCCAGGATCAAGACAAGGGCCCCACCATATAGAGGGGAGAAAAGAACAGAAAGGATCGCCACCAACCGGCTAACTTCGCGTCGATCGCCGTGGCCGATCATGCGGGCACATAGCCCCAGCAAGACCCTTCGGGCCACTTCCATGATCTCATGGAGAACCCATGCACCAACCATGACTACCCCATCAAACACCTCTACAAGGACTGCCAGCTCCTCAAGCGCCTGCTGAGGTAAGCTGGTAGGCCAAAGGAAGAAAAAGGCGAGGAAGCAGCAACCGAAGAAGGGGTCACAGCAGGCAAGGATCCCGACGACTGAGGGATGAAGTGATCTGACCGGACACCTACTGACTAAAGGACAACAACGACGACTCTCTCTCCGAGCACCTTGGAACAGCTATGTTGTTCTTCTTTTCCTAAGTTTCAGTCTTACCTTTACTTAGCGAATGCTCCTATAAAAGCACCCCAACTCGAACACTTTTCGGCTCGAGGCGCTCAGGGGCTCCACTAGGGGGCTCTACTACCCCTCTGTTTTTGTTTTTACTTTAAGTACTCTTTTACTTTCATATGGAGAAACTCCTTCCTACCCAAACAAAAGGGCAGTTCATTCCTTTGATTTACCTTACGTAACTTTGCTTTAGAACATTCTGACTGATCGCACCCCATCTTTTCCTACGGTTACGACCGGCCATGCCTCGGGCTCGCAAAGTTGTAGCCTATAGAACAAACGGGCAGGTATGGGAAAGAAAGAAATTAAAAACAAAATTATGCTAAGGGAAAACTAAGGAACGAAAGGGAACAAGCTTCCCCGAATGGAGCAACTCCATCACAAAAACAAAAACCGATTGCAGCAATTAAAACACACACGAGCGTTTTACACAGGGGTTCCCCCCCCCACAAACTTAAACTTCTTACGTTTACTAATTACTTATATTTATCAAGGTATTAAACTGGCCCGGCAGCATCAGCTGACGGCACGACCGACGAAGGCACAAGCTGCTCACTCCCCGGCAGCACGACGTCCAGCTCGATCGGGGCCGAGGCAATGTTCCCCCCTGAACTATGCTCCGTGCTATCTATAGGTTCAGAGACATCCTCCCCACGCATGCTTTGGGCCATGTCTTCACGGCGAACATCCATCACCCACTCGGTGGAGACATCCTCCGACACCGACCGTGCATGCGGCAGCAGGCTCTCCTCGATTGACAGGATGCTCTCCATGCTTAGGCCTTCAGCATAACCGTCGTAGAGAGCGGCAAAGTCTAGATTTGGGTGGTACGTCGCCACTGAGGTCAGCACCCCTGACACCCCATAAAACAGCTCGCTCCTGACAAGGTCCTTGACCATGTCCGAGACCTTCGCTAGCTAGACAGTAGGCGCGCTAGTGCTTGGCACCGACCCAAAGATTTCTGAGACAACGAGCTAGGCAACGTTATGGATCTGGTCAAGGTCTCCCTCAAGAGCACGTCGCTCTTCATGGGACTTGGCCAGCTCCTCGGCATTCTGGCTAAGGGTTGCCTTGGTCGTCTCCGTATCCCTCTAGCATCTTTAGCTTTCCATCTAGCTCTGAGAGAGGGGCGATAAGCTCAGGAACAGGCTGAAGAAAGAAACCAACACAATGAAAAAAGAAAGGGAATGTACCAGCACGAGAATTCTCAAGGGTGGAGAACTCCTCCGCCTGTTGAGTTGCCTGCGCGCACAGCCGGGTGTTCATCTCCTCCGTCTCCATCACCCGGCGTTGGAGCGCGAGCACCTCCTGGTCCACCTCTGATTGGGCCCTCTGCTCCACCTCTAGGGCCTTCCTTGCCGACTCCAAGGCGATCCGCTCCAATGCCAGAGCGCTCCGCTCTGGCTCAAGGGCCACCATGGCCTCTTGAAGTGTCGTCTCGGTGCTCGCCAGGGATGCCCACAGCTCCACTTCAGTCTCTGCCTGGCGGGCTTTCATCGCCTCGAGCCCTTGCTCAGCGGTAGTCACCCGCTCTGCTGCACATTGTCCCTCCACCCACGCTACAGCCACCTTGGCCGCCCGGTCCTAGGACTCGTGGTGAGCAGACTCTACCCGGTGCTCGAGCTTAGCCATCTGGGCGTGTTTCGCCCGGAGGAAAGAAGACTTGCAGGACGACATCTTCCTTATATCCTATGAAAAACAAGCATGCTAAAGACAACCAATGAAAGATTCAAAGGTTGAGGACAAGTACCAGAAACTCACCTACGCGGCGAGCTACAGGTCACCCTCAACCAACTGTCGAGCGAACTGAGCCTATTTCCGGGCACTTTCAAGCTTTGCGGACAGCTTGGTGACCTCGGACACCATGGCATGCCCTTGCCCCCCAAAAATATGCCAGAGCTGATGCTCCCAGGAATCCCAGAGGATGAACCTCACCTTCGATGGGTCCTCAGGGCAGGGCCACTCTAGGTCACCCTCCGGTGAACCACTGGAGGGCCTAGCCTCCAACTAGACCACCGCTAGCTCCCACGGCGATGCTGCTAGCTCCCGCGGCAATGCTGCTAGCTCCCGCGATGCCACCGCTAGCTCCCATGGCGACACCGGTGGCTCCGCCGTGACATCCACCTCATCATTGGAATGGATCTCCACCACCTCATCCATGTGGAATGCTACCGGGCATCCCAACTCCATCTTGGTTGCCCTTCCCTCTGGTGCCTCTAGCTCTGACGGCAAGGATAAGTCGTGCGGCCCTCCACCTAGTGAAATAGGGAGCTCGCCCTCCCTCATCTCTTCCACCATGACCGGCGGAGGAGGGGCCACGAGGGTTACCTCAGATGCAACCCCCTCCGTCAACACCGGGATCGCTGCTAACACCGATGTCGCCGCCGCCTTATTAGCAGCCACCTAGGGGGGCACCACCCCCGAGAGGGAACGCTGCAGGGTAGGCCTCCAAGTCTCCTACACGGGGGTCGGAGCGGTGCTCAAGCCCGGCATCCCTCGGCCGCTGATAGAAATTACAGATGGGTCACACTCCAAAAGGACTCAACCGGCAAAAGATCAAAGGGCAGCAAAGGGAAACATACTGGGAGGTGAGCAGCATGACCCTGAAGGCAGGCCCCGACAATAATAGACCTACGGGACGAGGGCCGCTCCCAGACTTTGACCCATGCCCCCTCACTTCAGATGGGGGCGGAGTCGTCTCGACCGGCTCCTGCCCAGCCTATGGGTCACTATGACCACCGACTCAGGACTCCCCGACCGGAGCAGTAGATGGAGCATCCTCTGACGGCAAGTCATGCATTGCTCGGGCACTAGTCTGCTCCTTAGACCACCCAGACTGCTCAACCACACCCACGATAGGTAGGGCCTCCTCCGGCTACGAGCCAGGCATTGGCACTGGTCCCACCAGCACACGAGTGCCAGTCTGCTCCTCAGACCGCCTGGCTCGCTCAGTTGTGTCTGCCACAAGCGATGACAGAACTGGTGACGCCACCGAGGGGCGCGGTAAGTGCATTTGCTTCACCGCCTGTTCGCCGACCCCGGGGGCTTGGGGGGCTCCTATTGGGTTCATAAACCCAGGGTCCCTTGGGGACCAGCTTCTGTGCCAAGGCTTGGCCCAAGAGTCTAAAAACAATAGGGCAAAGGAATGGTCCAGCAACCGACCAGAAGGCTAGGCCCAAGAAGAGCAACGCCCGCTCATCAGCTACTTCGGCCCACCTCTCTGACCGGAGCACTCAATTTAGGCTTTAGCCGCCTCCAGACGGCCTCTTCGATCAGAAGGCCTACCTCGAGCCCTACTTTTGACTCCGACCCCACGTCCCTCTAACTGGAGCTCGTAGGAATCCTGCTCACCGCTCTTCTCCACCGATGCACTCAAAGCTGACTGGAGCCATCCGATCGGGGATGCCCACTCGGAAGGAACCAGAAGGCGTGCGGAGAAAGGCAAGGCAAGGCTCACAAGTCAAAACTACTATACCAGGGACCATACCCTGCATGGAACAGCACTCTACAGCCACCCTAACACAAACAGTATTGTTGGCGCCGACATCTCCCACTGTAGTATTGTAGGGGCTGCTAAAACTCCCATACGGTAAAACCCCCCACGTGTCCCTGGACATCGATAGCGGTATGGGCACCAGGATTTTCTATACCGGGTGAACATAGTGAGGATTCTCACATACCTCTAGGCATCAAACAGTTTTTTGCAGGTACTAACATCAACCCTTCCTAAAGAAGATAGCGTCACCTCCCATGTGCACCTGACATTCTATAGTGATATCAACAGCGTTGTGGGGGCCTACCACTATCTGATCCTCAATCAACATGGGCAACAAGGCTTAAGAACGTTCGTACCCTCTCCTTCTCACCTGTAAAGCCATCCCCTTCATCTATAAAAGGGGATGCACTTCCTCCAACAGAGGGGACCGAATGATCGAAGACCAATTCCAGTAGGCCAGAGTTTCTTAGATCAATAGCTCACAACCATAGAACCACCAAGTTCTGACCGCAAGCACACGCTTGAACACCTAGCTCATAGTGAAGTTCTTGTCACTCTCAGCCCTTCCGGTCGAAGCCGACCTGACCTCTTGAACACCCCATCTTTCTCCTTCTCGTTTGTAACCTCACTGCAAACTTCGAGCACCTGGGCTTAGGAATAAAGTCACCGACCGACCCCGACTAGACATAGGGCACGTTGCCCGAACCAGTATAAATCCTATGTCATTGAGTGCTAGGCCACCTCCGATCACAACGTACAGCAAAACTACAAATATTCACTAGTTGGTCACATTCTGCACCGACATTGATGATCTTGGATAAACCTCCCTTGAACCTCTAACCAAATCTCATTGAAAACTCTAAGTTCTCTCTTACATCTTTGAGTGGGATCCAATCACATCACTAACTTTCTTAGTACCTTTTCTCCCTAATATCCACATAGAGATCTCACTTGTCAGGCTTGATGTCACATTGATGTTTTTTGAGCCCACGTAGAACCAACTATAGATGTCACATATCTCTTTCCAAAAGTTTTTGTTCCTCTACATTCGCATCTGAAAACTCACAGTCCACTTTACTATCCTCACAAGACACACTTTCTGGTAGGTCATCCTTGTCTTCCTCAGGTGCAGGTTGAATACCCTCATACTCAATTCTTTCTCCTGACGGTGTTGTTAGAAGCACCGAACGTTCGGCATACTTAATCACTCCTTTGCATACATACAACCATCCCATTCCAAGGATAACATCAATGTCCATTAACTCCAAAACAATAAGGTTTGCCTCGAAGTTTACCCCCTTTATGTCAATGCTAACTTTTGGGCATATGCGGTTTTCCTTCATTTCTCCTCTAGGAGAGTTAACTATCATGGGTTTCCTCATTGGAAGCATAGTTATCTTATGATCTTCCACATATTCCCTAGAGATGAATGAATCTGCAGCACTAGGGTCAAACACAACCAGGGTGGGAGGTGAGTTTACTGCAATCAAACCATAAATGACCTCCTTAGCTCCATGTGTGGTAATCATATCCACATTGTTCAGACTTCCAAGGATGTAGTTTCGCTTTAATTTATTTTCTTGCACCTGCTTCTTATGGACATTTTGTTCTAGCTCCTGTTGTTGTTGATTCCAGCTTTGATTACTCTCAGCAAACTTCCCAAGACAATCGTTCTTATAGTGTTCAATCTCACCACAATCATAACCTTCCTTACTAGTAGAAGTATTGGTCTTCATCAAGGTGCTAGTAGGAGGTGACAAACATGGCTCTTGAGAGCTAAAATGCTGAACTTCATCCTTGGGTTACTGATATCGATCCTGATCCGTAATCCCAAGCAGATTCATAGGGTGCAACTAATATTCTGGTTGCGTAGCAAAACAGGGACGAGTGTTTCTTAACTGGCATTGAAGGTCATGCTTTCTCTTCTTCTCTTCCATCTCTCGATGCTTGTTCTCAATTATAGTTGCTCTGTCCACCAACGTCTGATAGTTGGCATACAAAACGATCATCTGCTATAGTTGCAACCCACCATTTAGTCCTTTCAAAAAGTGTTTTTGCTTCTTAGCATCACTATCCACTTCTCTTAGAGCATAGCATGACAATTGAGTGAATTGGTTACAATACTCACACACTAACATAGATTCTTGCTTCAAGTTGAGGAACTCTTCTTGCTTAAGTTCTACCTCGCCTAATGGAATATGGTAGGACCTGAAGCTCTCGTTAAACTCCTTCCAGGTGATGTGTCCAGCATTATGAGGACATCCATACTGGTAGGACTCCCACCAGTCTTGTGCTACACCCTAGAGTTGGCCAGATGCAAAAAGCAACTTCTCATGGTCATCACACTGAGCTATGTCCAATTGTCGCTCCACAGCTCTAAGCTAGTCATCAGCTTCTAGTGGTTTGCTTGTATGAGATAATGTCGGTGGGTGTTCCTTCATAAATTCACCATGCTTGTCAATAAGTGGTGCTTGATGCGGGTGGTTCAACACACTTTGAGCAATAGTTTGCAATAACTGAGTATGCATCATCAAAGCTTGCTCTATAGATGGAGGATTAGGTGGCGGTGGATTAGAATTGGTAGGATTCCTTCCTAGTGAGAGCTAGAATCTACAAAACCACCTTCACTTATAATACCCCCCTTAAGAAAAGACCAACTAGGGGACACAAAAAGGGTAGCTTGCACCTTCTTCTAGATAAGCTAACTAGTATCAAGACGTTCTGACATCCTAATGATACTCTCGTGTATGGGTAAGAACAAGAAATCTGGAATTCCTCACGAGCAGAAAAACAACAACGCAGTAAAACAGCTATAACTCCCATTTTGTTAATCCAATGAAGCTGTAGCTTATACCATTGGAAAGCTTATCAAATCCTCCACAACTTCCTTATAGAACACTTTTCCAAATTCTGCAGTTCATGTAGTCTAAAATAGTGCACAATAGAAACTATTCTAGGCTTTAGACAGCACAGGTGCATCATCTTATGATTTTCATAACTCTATAACCATCATAGCTATCGAGGTCATTCTTGTGGTCAGAGAAAGATATTGAAGTCTACTATTGTACATAATTTTTCTATGATTTTTTGGTAGTCCAAAAACAGAGATATAAACCGATAAAGATAGGTTGCTCCGAAAAGCAGGATAGAGGAAATAAGAGATAACCAAAACCCAACTATTTATTTCCTTAATCCTTATACCTTAGGCCTATGAATTAAATGAAATATTGGGAACAGCCAACAAGATCATTGCAATCATTACAAAGATTCAAAACAAGCAGAAGCATAATGACAATTCAACAAAGCAATAAAGGTGCATAACTCAATCATTGACTCAACTTATGATACTATCGTTTTTATTACATAAAGGGGCACAAATTCCTCAGACTCATCTTCAGATTACGCAAGAAGGTGGTGAGGAACAGTTCTAAAAACATATCAAATCAAGGGGTGAAGATGAGAATAAGAACTTTAAAATAAGCACCAAGGTAGAGATGAATAGCAAGGGTAGAGATATAGTAGAGAAGAAAATATCAAGGTTCATAGAGCAAGGGTTTTTGTAGCAACTTCTAAACCTTAGAAAGACCAGTTTCTACTAGGCTTGCTTCCTATAGTTAGCATTGCTTTGTACCACTTTGTAACACCCGGTTTTAAAAATAAAACCAGATACACACCATATGTGAGCCCAGGAAGTCAGATCTCACATATAGCTACAAATAAGAGTAATATCAATAGACAATGCTCAATATATAATGTACTTAGTATAAATAATATAACCTTAGATAGCAAACAATGGAAAGACAACTCTAATCTTCGGGTGAAGACTTCAATTCCACAGGGACAACTTACTAGTTGATCACAAGCCTAATTCCTCCAAACTCTAGCAATCTGGTACCCATCCTGGATTTTTCCAAAGATTTAAAAAGTAAAGCAAGCATAAGTACATGTTGTACACAATAAATATAACATGGGGTTCATGAGGCTCAAAAGGCTGACACTAGTTTAACTACGATTAGCTTTTAATGAGTCATAATTTTAAAAATCGAGTAGCAACAAGTTTATCACAAGCCCATGTAAACACATGATCAGGTAAACATGAATAATGAATAGCATAAATAGTGATCATTAGTGAGCATATTTATCATTAGTATCATCAGTGTTCATCATCTATTCTGTAAGGGTCCAAGGCCGCTCGTGACTGTGAGCACGACTGATATACTAGTTTTACACTCTACAGAGGTTGTACACTTTCACTGTGAGTCATGATTTACACCTTTGCCCAAGGCGGCCAACCTCTTGACCCACTACCAAGGAAGGTTGGCAGGGTTCACTTTGAAGCATTTCAAAGGTTCATCTAACAAGTTAGGGCCATTAGATTCACTTGGCAAATAGATGTAGAGCCCCTTCCCGATGGCACAATGACGCGCAGCCTATACACAACGGGATAGAGGCCGCACTATACCCAACTCGTCAAGCCATTCTTACGCCAATAAAGGTAAGCACTAACAAGCTAGAAAAGGTCCTCATACTAAGCTAAAGGCAGACCCATGTAGCCCTCATAGCTATACTGTAAGTCCTAGATGCTCGTTTACAAATAAGTCCATAGGGAGAGGAATCTAGAGCACCATAAAAGCCGCCCAATGCTCTAGCCCCCTTGTTCCACGTTGCTAAAAAGCATCTTTTAGTGTTTATTGCATATTCCATTAGTCAAGTTACAAGATCATGGTCATAGTTTGAGCACTAGCATCATACTACCCAATGCAATACCACATAGGTATCAAGGAACAAGGTACAAAGTACTAGGAAATCCTTAGTGGTAATCAAGATAGACACATGCAGCATGAGTTAAATGATTAAAGGTGTATAGGACAACAAGGAAGATCCCATGCTATACTTACCTTAAAACTCTGATCTTCTTCTACTAAATTGTAACCTCCAAAGGACTTCTTCTGGATCACCAACTTCTTCTATGTCACTAACGTACTTCTCACCGACTGGACATGATCATAGAACACCACACAAGCATCCATGCAATCATACATGAAGCAAATAATAGAACTAAATCAGAATAGTACACCAAATATATGAAACAACAAGTCAAAAGGTTTTAAAGATGTTCTACATGTTACTACGAACACACAGACACGGAAAGCACTTTAATCGGAGCTATAACAGAAAAGTTATGAAGTAAACAAGATTTCCTTTAAAATAATAGATTAAATCTAACCTCAAATTTCAAAAGCTGAAATTATATTTCACTATAAGATAAACATGTAGATTACGCAATTATGAATCTAACGCAACTTGAACGGATCAAATCAGAGTTAAAACGGAGATTTTATGGCCTAAAGAAAACTAGTGACAAAACTGTAAATAGATGAAAGCGTATTTTGAATCTAACCGAAGGAGACTACGCTTTCCAAAGAAAAAGACGTATTCTAGAAATATGCTATGGACAGCGGGTTGATTTGCAGAAAATAGAGGGTCTCTTTAGCAAATAAGCTAGCGAAGGGGTATCTCGTGATCTGTATCGTTGGATTGAGATTGGATGGTGGGGATTAGATCCAGTAGGAGAGAGAGTGGTTGTTGGTCGGCTATAGTACCGAGCACGATGGTCCTCCATTGGTGGCGATGAGAACCTCGCCGACGCACACGAATCAAGGCCTACGGCCCACAGGAAAGCAAACCGAAAGCACTGGATTAAAGAGGAGGCGAAGACGAACTCACCAAGGCAATTTGTAGCGGCATGGAGCAGATGGAGGCGACGCGTGGCTCGGGACGGCAGAACGAACTCGTTGATGATGGCGGCACTTAGGTTGCAGTGGCTGCGAGCTCGATTGGAGGAGGTGGCTAACTATAGGGCGGGATAGGGTGGCAGCACGGTGCAAGCTAGGTATTTAAGGCCAGGGAGACATGGGGCACATGGCAAACAGCGGAGTCATGGTGGCGTCGGGCTCTCGGAGTGGCGGGGAGTCTGGGTCGGTGATGACTTGGGGAGGAAGAAGGTGATGCGACTAACAAGCGGGGTTGGCTTGTTAGCGAGTGAGCGAGGAGAAGAGACACGAGCATCGCGCTGCTGGGCTCTGGCCCGAAGAAAGAGCTGGGCCTACGACGCTCTGGCCTAAGCGGGGAAGGAGTGAGGAGGCAGCGGAGAAGGCCGGGCCACAGCGGTGCATTGGGCCACGGAGAGAGAGAATGCTGAGCTAGGCCAAAAATGAGAGGGGGAGTTTTTCTTTTTATTTCTTTTCTTTTTCTGAATTCTATTTTCAAATCCATTTTCATAATTAGTTTGAAATAATTTGAACTTTGGTCAAATCCACACAGTATAATAAAACATATGAGCCAGCATGAATGCACAAAAATATTGCTAAGCCTTATGATAAATTTTAATTTAATAAGAATTATTATTATTCCTATGTTTTCATGAGCATACAAATTCAAAATTAATTCAATTTCTCTCTATTTCAAAAAGAGCAATTTTAGGGTGTTACAAGAAGTGAAGATACAAGGCTTCGCTGAGCCTCCAAGACTACATCCGGAACTTGAGCATGAGCCCAATTCGACTCTCACTCTCGAGCTACTAATCTACCACATTGGATAGCTCTAGACCTAATCCCTCTGGTGTATGCTGATCTGAAGGAGAGATGAATTAGGGTTTCAGAATCTGCTGAGGGAGGGGGGCAGGGGCTGGTGTATATAGCCTTGAGGGTCCAACAAGAGCCCTTGATCAAACCGACTTAAGCAATGGCTTAGATGCAATCCTTAAGGTGGTGGGGAACCGACATTCGAAGGAGGCTGACAGGTGGGGCCCATAGGGGTCGGGCGGCCCCACCTATAGACCGATTGGCCCCACATGGCAGTGGATCGAGCCCCGCTTTGGTGATTCGTCTTCTGAACCCTTCTAGAGTCTTCCCACGTTGATACCACGACAGAATTCCATGATTTCCTTTGATGATTAGGTCCTCCTTGGCGGTTTTCTGATTAAACCTACTGAAAACATAGATTCACCAAAACTCATGGAATTTATTAGTTTAAACCCTATACCTATGTTTGGTGATGTAATTAAGTATAAATGCAGGTTATGTTGATGGTTTATAATTGATGTTAGTGACCATCAACAATCCCCTGATGCCCTGGCTCCATGCATATGTAAATATTGAAGTGAAATAATTATTAAATCACTGAATGCTAAAAAAATATTTTCAAAATGTACCTACTTCAATCTTTGAAATTTTTTGCAGATAAACTTCTGCTAAAATAAAGATGGACCAAAATGCAGCACGTCATCACCCCCAAAATCTGAATCGTAGTGCATCCCTCCTAAATTCTGAATCGCAGTGTGTGCCACCCAAATTTTTGAGATCTCAAATTTTGAGCACAAAATAATTTTAGTAAAACCTAAAAGTGTTGTGGAAAATCTAGAAATTTTCAGAATCATATTTTGGGTGTATATGCATGATATAAAATTTTCAAATGATTTCAATAGAGAGAGCCTATACATCATTCACAAAATGAATATACCTCAAACATAGTTCAATGTAACTCAAGTCAAACCTTAAAGTCTGCAGACCTCGTATCATCTTTGAACTCGTATCCATCTAAAATTTTGACAAAACTTAAATTTATCACAAGTTGATGAATTATGAGGAACACTTACCTCAAGTTAAATTCTACATCCCTTATAATGTACGGACATATTTGCTATTATATATTAATATAGTTACATATAAATAATTGTCTATATATGTTTATAATTTTCTGGAGAAAAGGTAATACACTTAGGCGCTAAGATTTAGCCACACAGGAGCGAAGGAACTAAATTTAAGCTTAAATGACATTCTTGTCCAAATATACATGGAAAATAATTAATCCGCATCAAGGATAAGTTTATAAATTCAGCCCACGCGCCCAATATGTATGTGCCGTGAGTCCTCTAAAACCTTAAGGCTTTGCTTATCTGCACATAAATCCACTTCAATTCATATGCTTAGGAGGAATTGAGGTGAAACTTTGAGGTGGATTTATGTGCAGGCCAACAAACCTCTTAATCAAATCCAAATCCCTACCCCACCACCACTCTGTGCATCCTCTCCACCACTCCAGCTACACCCCCTGCCCCACTGCACCGTCGGACAGCACCGTGGACACAACACTCACTCCGCGGCGCGGTCTCGGGTGGGTGGCGGCTCGAGATACGGGCAGGTCTCGAGGACTCTCCCGATCTCGCCATGGGAGGATTCGGTGTTGGCCTCCTCGACGCTGCTGGGTGCTCCCATAGCTCCCTTGATGGCCTATACCACGTCTCCTGTGCCACCCGAGAGCCCCTTTGCGCACGCACCCCCGATCATGGCAGACTTCCCCGTGGCTGGCAGTTCCAAGAGCGGCTCGAGGAGTCAGATGGTGGTACCCGGCGCCGTCTCGAGGCCCCTGGCGATGTGGCTTGGCCTATCAGTGGCGCTGCAGATCTGGTCAGCCGCGCGAAAGATTAGGTCATACGCTGCATATTCAGTCATTGGTCAGACATGGCCATGGTCACCTCTACCCCTTCACGTATAAGCACATGCCAAGCCGTTGTGAGTTTGTGGCAAATTCCCCCTTTATTGCCTAGATAGATGAAGAGGTTACAAATTTCTGCTCCAGGAAAGGGCCTGAGTGCTCCCATGAAAGGGACGTGAGTACCTAGTCAACGTGTTCTGTGTTTTCTATAATTTAAGTGACAAATCTCATGGCAGTTCATGGCTGTTTGAGCTATAGTTCTTTTTTTTATTCAGTATGGGAAATTTTACATCATTGTATTTCTCTGGACCACAGTTGTCTTCTAGAGACCACATAGAGTCGCATAATATTCTCTGCTACCTCTAAATGATGTGTGCTTGTACTATTCTAGATGAACTTAACTCAAGTTTTGCAAGATTTGTTAATCTTGGATAACTCTGTATTTAATTATTTCCATGTATTTGATAACCAATATTTCTCTGCTATGCCAGTGTTGTCATTGGGACTCAGCCCGTCTTTCCAGCTTCATTCTAGATTTTCCCTGATGTTTTTTCCTTCTATAGTGTTGACTGATGTTCGGCCAGTATTTTAGCTAATCTGGGGTTACACTTTGCTGTTAGTTAAATATTTTTCTCTGCATTGATTTGCAGTTCCCACTGTATTTTTCTCTGCATTGCCTAATCCCTATTCTCGTGTGCTAGTTTGTTCTGAGTTTGCATTGATTTGCAGTTCCCATGATACTTTAGAGTATTTTTAAGGATTAGTTTTGCCCTCTGATCTTTGCTCTTCTTTTGCCTATGGCTTGTGCTGATGTGAGACCGAGCGACAAAATTAGAGAAATTGTTAACCTGAAGGTACTCTTTGAAAATATGGCCTTTGATGTTGAATAGATCAATCATATATGTCATTGACTCGTTGAATCTAACCTTCTATTGTGAGAGCTATGAGAGCTCTGCTTGCTATTACTAACTGAAATCTGAACTCAAACAAGTTCTCATGAGAGCTATTTTTATTTTTGGGCTTGATTGCTTCTAACTCACAATTATGATGTGCTGTATCAGATTACTATGAAGTATGCAGCTCACATCATGTTCTATTGATCCAGGTTGCCCAACTTTCTGGTATGAGATTATGGAATGTGAGAGTGACAATTCCAGGTAAATTCAATATCCTATTCTTGATTGCACCATATTGTAGTGTTGTATTATTGTAAACCTCCTGCGCCCTTGTATTTTACTATGTATTTGTAATTGATTGAAAAAAATCTTTTTGTATTCTTTGTTTTTAGGATGAGCAGAAT
This sequence comes from Miscanthus floridulus, assembly GCF_019320115.1. Lineage (NCBI taxonomy): Eukaryota > Viridiplantae > Streptophyta > Magnoliopsida > Poales > Poaceae > Miscanthus > Miscanthus floridulus. Next base: position 63,639,473 of record NC_089582.1, read on the forward strand.
TCCTTCATGGCTACATCTTAGCTTGGTGCGGTTATTCTTATAGGTCTTTGGATTGGACATGCAAGGTCATCTTTCTTTGCTTACTCGGTGACAATTATTCCATCACTTACTAAAATGCATAACTTAGTGTCCTGCCACAGCCATTCTAATTATTTGAGTTTTATTTTTATGTTTGCAGAATGAATTTTAGTGTTCGTCCCCAGCCATGAGTAGCAGGTGGTATCCCATGCTTGTACCTTCTGCAGCAGTCATTAAATTTGCTTTTCATACAACATCATTGCATTTTGTAGAGAAGAAATATTAACTATCAATGTGTTGTAATCTTCATTCTTCACTGTCTGTAAAAGATGAATAACTGTTCTGTTGTATAGTCATCAGCATAGTAATATTACTTTTGGATGCTCTAGACTGGTGTCTATCTTAGCACTTGATTTTTCATAATGTAGAACTATCACTATTTTTCCTAAATATCTATGTTTCTTATATAAACAAGAATTGAACTTGCTTGATCATGTCATGCAATCAATTTTAGCCTATATGATACACAATTTAGTTGACCTTTTCTATGTGCAGTTGTTAAATTTGCTAATCCATATGCTAATGCTAATGTTTTTATTCAACAGGAAGATTCAACTTAGTCGAGTGCTTGGAGTCATGACATGACTAGAAGTGAAGCCATTATAAAAATGCCAAACAAATGCATGGTCTAGGAGGCTACAAGTGTTGTTGAGATGTTAGAAAATGCTGTAGTGTTGCATGTTTTGAGATATCATAAAGTTCTCGGTGTACATACTATTTCAGTTCTCAGTGTACATACTATTTCGACGAATTGCATGTTTAATGAATGATTGTGTAATTTAGTTTTATGGCTTTATTCAAATGTTTTGTTGATGTCTATTGAGTTTCTAATTAATTAATGGTGCTGTAATATTATCTGGTGGCACCAAACCAAAAGTGTTGTAAAAGTGACTATTTGCAACCATATTTTATGTGGCAATATATTCTATAGCAATGAACAATCCACGTAGCAATAGAGGACGCACCTTATAGCAATGACAATGTGAATGTGGTAATTGCACATGTTGCCACACTCGTTATGTGATGCAATAGAGGCTGCACCATATAGCAACGACAATGCAAACGTGGCAATTGCACATGTTGCCACCACTTCTTGGTGTTGCCATATAGGTATTGTTGCCACGTACGTTATGCGATGCAATAGAGGCTGCACCTTATAGCAACCAAACCTTGGGCGCGGTAATTGCCCAAGTTGCCACCACTTCTTGGTGTTGTGACATAATCCTTGTTGCCACATGTGTTATGCGTGGCAATATATTGTCTTGCAACACACGTTCATCATTGCTAGTGCACCATTTGCTACGACATGGACAAGTTGCCATTGCAAGGTCCAGCAATGCCTAAGGTGTTGCATTATGTAAGGAAAATGGACCCTAGGTCCATTTACTTTGGATTTTGGTGTTTGATGACCAACACAACCAAATTGGACTAATGAATTTGCAAGTAATTGTTTTGTAGTTCAATAGGGTGCAAGACGTGACTTGGACAAAGGTGACATGATGATCCCACGATCAACACCATAAGCAAGACCCTAGAACACAAGAGAAGACCCAAGATATCAAGCATCAAGCATAGTCTAAGCACAAAGATGGGAACCAAGTTGGACGCAAGATCGCGAAGAAACGAGCTTCACAAGGTGATCGAACGCAGTCCTTATAGCGATCGGACGCGTCGGATCAAGATGCTCGGCAACAGTAGGCGTTAGCAGCTGCGATCGGACGCTAAGGATTCAAGTGATCGGACGCGACGATGACATTGTTCACTGTCGCGATAATAGCTCAACACTGATCGGATGCTGGAGGGTGATCGACCAGACGCAGGAACTACAGCGTCCGATAGAGTCTAGAGAGGTTCCAGAGCGGCGCCAGTGTGACCGAATGCGTCAGATTGACAGTGACCGGACTCAGCGCCGAGTCCAATCAACACGCTAGCTTCAACGGTCGGGACGACCAGACATGTTCGGTCAGGACGACAACAGCGTTCGGTCAGTAGCAGAAAGGTGGGTTTCGTCCCCAACGGCTACTTTCTCAGTGGGGCTTATAAATAGTCCCCCCAACCGACCATTTGAGGAGTGAGGAGCGGAGGAAACATGCCAAGGGTGTTAATACACCATTTTAGTGATTTCCACTTGCATAGTGCTTAGTGATTCATTAGGTGATTAGTGTAAGTGCTTTGCGAAGTACTTAAGTTAATTAGACCACTGCTTATGCGCTTGCTCTAGGTTTAGGCCTAGTGTTTAGTGAGGTTTGCATACCTATTACCACTCGGTGCTTGCGCGTACCATTGTTGTACGTTGGAGGGGCTTGTTGTCTTGCGAGATCACACCAACCGCGTTTGTGGTGTGGCCGCCACCGTGTACCGGAGGGAACAAGGCCCGTGGCGTTTTGGCCAGAAGCTTGATAGTGAAGACGGTGGGGAGCGGTCTAGGTGAGGCTTGCCGGAAGGCACACCGGAGACCCACTTGCGCATGGGGAAGGCCCAGGGCTATCCACGGAGCTACCCGACCGAGAGCTTCGCCCTTGTGAGGGATTCCTTACGAGGAGCTCCAACGAGGACTAGGGAGAAGCTTGTGCGCTTCTTGATACCTCAATAAAAATACTAGAGTCATCGACGTGAGTTTGCATATCTCTACCTTACTCTTTAGCTTCTGCATTTACATTATTTGTACAACTCCTTTTTGCAGTAGAGATAGCAACACACTAGCAAAACCATAGTTGCACATTTAGATAGTTTATCTTTTGCATAGGTTTTGCTAAGAATAGAAAAAGAGGTTATAGTTTAGAGTTAGAGTTGTAAGTTGCCTAATTCACCTCCCCTCTTAGGCGTCACAGTCCCCCTTTCAATTGGTATCAGAGCCGGTTGGTTCAATTTGGACCTTTGGCTTCACCACCATTGAGCCGATGCTATTTAGAGTGGTTGGGATGGATACCTCTAGGCCTCCGCACTTTGACGGCACTAACTTCCCCTACTATAGAGCTAGAATGGCTTATCACCATGAGGCGATAGATTTGTGTGTTTGGAGAGTCACTCATGATGGGATGAAACCCATTAAGAATCATGATAAACCCACAAAGAGTGAAGAAAAAAATTTATTTCAATGCTAGAGCTAAAAATTGCTTGTTTGAATCTTTTAGCATGGATGTGTTTAACCAAGTGTTCACTTTAAATATGACACATGAAATTTGGTTAAAACTCCAAGAGCTCCATGATGGCACAACTAATGTCCGTGAGCAAAAACATTGTCTAGCTAAACAAAATTATGATTCCTTTAAAATAAATGATGATGAGCTTGTTCGCGATATGTATTCTCGTTTGAATCTAATTATCAATGAGCTCCATTCAATAGGATTAATGAAGCTAGATGATGCGGACATCGTGAGGAAGATCATCTTCATGCTACCACAAAAGAAATATGCAAGTATCATCACCATCCTTCACAACATGGAGGACTTGAGCACCATGACCCCCGCCATAGTCATTGGCAAGATTGTGGCATTTGAAATATCACACAAGATGGGTCAAGAAGAAGCCTCTTCATCAAGCAAAGGTAAAGCTCTCGCATGTAGTGAGAAAAATAAGATGAAGGGCAAGCAAGTTGCGACAAGCTCAAGCTCAAGCTCTTCAAGTGAAGATGAAGAAGAAGATGAGGATGATGACGATGAAGAATCAAGTGATGATGATCAATCTTCCTCCTCCACCTCCAAACTTGATGAAGAATCTATCAAGCTTATCAACAAGGTGGAGAAGATGATCCAAAGGCTCAATGTCAAGGGTGTGCCCATCCAAATTCAAGATTTCATCTTCACCAATCAAAGAAATGAGCAAAGAAAGAAAGGATAATATGGATGCGGCGAGTTGGGGCACTTTGTGGAAGTTTGTCCAAACAAGCCCCCACCCAAGACAAAGAAGAAGGCGTGCAAGGACAAAGCTCTCACATCAATAAGGTCATGGGATGATTCTTCAAGTGAAGAAGAAGACCATCACAAGAGGCGAGGCCACAAGCACTCATCATCAAGCATTTTTCGTGTGTGCCTTATGGCATGAGGTAATGAAAGCTCATCCTCTAGTGAGAGTGATAGTGATGATGAAATGCCTTCTCTTAATGAACTTGTGCAAGAAAATCTTAAATATGCTAAGGCTTGCACTAGCCAACAAAAGAAGCTAAAAATGTTGCAAGAAAAGCTAGATAGTTCACAAGAAGCTTATAAAACCTTGCTTGAACAATATAAGACATTTGCTAATCTCAATATTGAACTATCTACTAAAATTGAGCAACTTGAGGCTAGTGCAACAACAAATGCATGCACAATCAATGATGAGCAACTTGTAAAAATATGAAAAATTAAAAGAAAAGTTAGCTAGCCCACAAGATGTTTATAAAAGTTTGCTTGCTAAAATGGAAACCATGTGCAAACATTGTGATGAGCTAACTAATAAAGTTGCTAATCTTGAAGTCATCGGTATGACCCCCACTGAGGCACCTAAAAAGAAAGGTTCAATCTTTGACATGCCAAAAAAGGATGCCTCTACTTCTTGTAATGATTTATGTTTAGACTCACCCTTGTGCAACCAAGTTTGTGTTGAGAAAGTTGTTGTAGAAACATGCACACAAGAGGTCACAATGGAGAATGAGCAACTCAAGCAAGAAGTGGCTCGCCTCACCAAGGACTTGACTCAAGTGAAAGGCAAGTCAGAACAAGCCCAACTTCATCAAGATAACACCATCAAGGGAGTGAAGAAGCTTGATGAAGGACAACCCATGGTTTGCTACGTATGCCACAAGGAAGGCCACAAGTCCTATGGGTGCAAGGTGAAGAATGGGGGGAGGGGCTAAGAAGAAAGAGCAAAATAACAAGGAAACAAGCAAGCTCACCAACACCTACACCAACAAGGTGGATGTAACACCCCAGTGTTATGGTTGTACTAAAACACTTGCATCACATGAGCATGAGCATCATCATCTCATTCATAAGCATCATATCATTATGAATATTATCATTTCATGTGTGTTTCTATTTGAACTGCTTGGTTTATGCTAGCAATTGTGTGTGCTCTTGTGTGGTCTATGCAAATGTGTGCCAAATGTCCTCTTAAACAACTTAGCTACACTTAGAATGTCTTTAGCAACAATGTTCATGTTGACCATCTTACCTAATTACACTTCTAAGTAATAGTTTGACTTGTGTTGACCCTAGAGCTCTTATCTTTGACTATTTAAAAAGTACAACTTCGAGTGTTTGCATATCTGAGCAACCTAAAGCAAAGTTGTAGAAAATTTTATATGGAACAAACTTTGTTTAGAGGTCAAGACATGAAAATGTGTGGAACAGTCTCAAACATGGCCCACAAGTTAGAATTGGGGCTGATTCTACACTTAGAAATTTTCTAAGTCTAAGGGCTGATTTCCAGTTTTGCAGGCTCGACTTTGGCTTGATTTTACTCTCTATCCATTGTGAATTAGACTTTGATCTCTAAAGGAGTTTTGTAGCTGGTACATAGTACTTCGACTTTCGTTTAGGAGGTTTGCGCTAATTACCAAAGGATTCGGAGATCTATCGACTCCAAATCGTGCTGTCAGGCGTTGAGGTTCGACTGAATCGGAGCTACAGGGTTTTGGGTTCAGGCCGTCGTGGCCGACCGCCGTCTGGCCGCGCACGCCAAGTGGAGGCTGTACACCGGCGCTGCCCTAGCTCGTCAGGCCGTTGCTGCCACGAAGACGCCACGCGCCCCTCAGCTCGCCTATTTGCTTCGCCATGCACGTCTGGCCTCGTCAATTCGCGCCGAACCGAGCCGCAGCCGCTCGCCATTGCCGGCCGAGCCTCCGCCGTTACCTCGCTCTCGCGCCACTGCAAAAACTCTGCTGCCAGCCAGCTCCAAGCTTCGCCGTGATCTCCTCTTGCTCGTCGTCGCCTCCACGCAGTTAGTCAACCGCTGGTGAGGCCGCTTTCGGCATTTCCGCGCCGTCGCAACCTCGTCGGAGGTGAGCCCGCCGTGGCCAAACACCACCGCGGCTCTCTCCCTCCTTTCTCTCCCATCCCTCGTTATCTTTGCGAACTCCTGATGCTCACGCCAGTCTTGGATCGGACCGCCGGGGTTGGAGTTGGCCGGCGTGCCTTGCGCAGCGCCGCCGCAAGCGCCATTGCCGACGGCGACCTCCTCCTCGGTAGCTAGGGAGCCCGTTTTCTTCTCCCATCGGCACGGTGCAGTGAGCTGAGTTTGTTGGTGCCACACCCTTCGCCGGAGAAGCCACCGGCGGCGAACTACGCCACCGCCGTTCCTCCTCCCCTGTTTTCTCTCACTGGCGCGCGGGGCCTTTTGTCAGTCACCGCTGCTGAGGAGGCCACCAGCCTGGGCCGTGCCGAGTGGCTGGGCCGCTTGCGCATGCGTCATGGGCCGCCGTGTCCTTCGGGCCGGCCCAACAGCTGTGGCTGTGATTGTTTTCTTATTTGTTTGTTTGTTTTATTTCACAGTTTGGCATATAGATTCAAAAATGTGTATCTCCTAGTTGGTAGATCCAAATGATATGGTTCTAATTTTGTTGAGTTCCTAGTAATGTCTAGTATTTAATAAAAATATTATATGAGCACATGTTTCAGAAATGTTGGGTGAATTAAATAGGAACTTGAAATGTGTTTTTAAATACATGCAAACTTGTTTGAATTTTAACTTGAGTTTCTGTGGTCCAAAAATTATGAAATTTTGTGGGTCATCTATTTTCGCTTAGTAGAAGGTATGGTTAAAATTTCAGAGCTAGTGCATGTATAGTTTTTAAGTTATAGAATTTCTTTTTATCAATGGATGGATTTTATGTGAATTTTCATAATTTTTCTATAGATCCAGTGTAGGTAAAATTTGGTGAGTAAGGTTCTTATGCTAGAAAGATGCTAGGAAAAATATGAAATCTGTTGCTTGACACTTTTCACTAAGGTTTCCTATTTATGCCATTTTAAGCCTTTATGCCTTGTCATTTTTGTGTAGGATGAGATACTTGTTAAATTGATGTGAAATTTATGTAGTAGCCTATTGGAGACATGTATAAGCTACTGTAATTTTTGTGGAATTTTATGTACACTTTGGATATGTGTTTATTATTTAACCTAAGTATCTAAATAAATTATTAAAGGCATGAGAATAATTTAGTTAGGAATGGACACTATGTTTTCTGGTGTTCTTTCAACATGTATGATGAGTTAGTAAAGTTGGTATTGTCCGTTTGTATGTTTGCAACGTAAGTTAATAATTATTTCTTGCGTTGTGCCTTTCTGGACAATTCGGGGAACTATATAAAGTTCCCCATGATAAATTGGTTTACTGGGAAAGTGGTCAAAAACAAAGTTGTAGACAATTTTATAAGTTTTCCAGAAAGTCTTAAATCATGGTAATTGGATCTGTAGAACTCCAGTTATGGGTCAAACTTGTAGCTACTGTTTACAGCCTGAAAACTATTGAGCGCAGTAACTGACTGGTTTGCTTTATATGAGTTGATGTGATGATTTAGATGCTAGGCTAATTTAAGATAAATTGTTAGTTGCAGGTGCTAGACCTCTTACCGAAGATGAACAACTTTATCTTAGGTTATTAGAACTTGGTGAGTGTGCCATTCTTGTTTTCCAAAAGAGATATGCACCTACTCGGTAAAAATCAATGTTAATCTTGCATCATTATGTCTTTCATGCGTCCATTCATACATGGCTATACATTTCATCATCTTCCATCTCTTGTGCATGCACGATTCTTACTATGCATATGCATGCAATAGGTGTTCCAGAGGGAGTTACACTTCTGGAATTCGAGCCAGTACTTTCGGAGGAGCAGCAGCAAGCTCAGGAGCAGGAGGTGCAGGCCCCCGAAGAAGGAGTCAACAAAGAAGTTCTTGAGTGCCCCGATCACCAACCTTCATCTTTTCTAAAAGGCAAGCCCCGGAGCATTCTAAGACTCCTATGTTTTCAAAATGGTTACTTTGAGTATCTTTATTTATTGATGCATTAAGTGATAGGAATTGGATGCGAACACTTGTTGCATATATGCCTATTCCTTGGCCAGTATACGTACCCTAAATCCTATTTAGGTCCAGGAGCGAATCAAAGCTTAGCCATGCTTAGACCGGTAAAAGTCGGGTGATTTCCTGTCACCTGCATATTAGAAAAATGTCTGATCACGGTTGGCTATAATCGCTGTCGTGGAGAATAACCATGTGTTAATAACGAATTGTGACCGGGCGGGAGGTCGATAGAGAAGCAACAAGGCAAGGAGGTCTTGGTTGTGGATCTATCCCCGTCTGTGTCGGTTAAGGACCGATTCGCTGTACGTCCTCATGTCATGTTGAACGCATGCCTATCACTTAGTTGGCCGGATAACTCGTTCCGACCGCGAAGCCGAGTAGCTCAACTCAGGCCGGAAGACCGAGAAGTGAAAGTGCGCACCCTGGCGGTAGTAAGGATGTGCGGGGAGCTATTGGCGTAAGTCCGAGGTGAGATTGACCACCTGGCAGAGTGGACTCCCTGAGGGTGCGGCGCTGCTCGGAGTCGCGATTCCTGAGATGTACCAAAGGTGACCTAAGGCTGCCTTCGCGAGGTATGCCTGGGTTTGTGTTAGGAATACCCCTCCAGCTGGATAGGAATCGATTCGAATCGCCGTCTCTCCCGGATAATGAGAACTTGACTGAGCAGCGGCAACGTAGATGCACTTAATTGAACTTGATGGTTAAATCAATGATGATAATGATGCCACATTATACCGGATATGGTTACTAATGTTTGGAGTTAATCAATTGCTTGCTCTAGTACAGGTGCTAATCTAGTTGATAGGTTAATATTGTTAAATTGCTACTTACTCATAAACCAAATTATGCTCTCGTATCACTTAAGCGTTTTTGCAAAATGGTTGTCAAGCTAGATCCACCGATAAAGCCTTGCATAATCCTTGGCGTCATTTATTTCTGGTTTACGACGGGTAAGTCTAGCTGAGTACCTTCGCGTACTCAGGGTTTATTTCCCCTTGTTGCAGATGACGTGCTATATAACGGCTACTGCAAGTATTGTCTCCACCCTGCGGGGGATGAAGACTAGATCATGGGCATGATCATCTATGTTATCTTATCTTACTGCTTTTGCTGGAGATGACTATGGTACTAGCTTGTATTTGAACTAAGTGTGTGTGATGGTGTTAAACTACTTTGCTTCCGCTATTTGTGAACTCGTTTTGTAACAACTATGGGTACTCTAATGTATGTGGTGCTTATGAACTACTTGTGAAATGGATGTAACATGTGGCTTGTTATGTTGAATTACTGTGATCTTGGTTGTATGCAAGTTGGTTTGAAATCCTTCGTGGTTTCAGTTGACTACTGGGTTTATATGGGTTCAAGTATGACGGTTTGATCACTCCGGTGATTGCTTTTGTACTTGTGCTCTTATAAATTGGTCGGTTCTGTTACAGCTGGCATCAGAGCTAGATTCAACATTAAACATGTCATATGTGTATTTAAAACAAAAGCTTTTATTTGTAAAAATCAGTTTTGACAACTTATAGCTACATATATATAGGTGTTCAAATCTGAAATTTTATCTAAGTATGCCAGTTGTCATATCCTCTCTGCCCAAATAAGGACTTTCAGGTGGCTTATTTAAGTAATGACTTTTGGGGGGTAATTGCTTTCATTTTATTTCGTCGTCCATACGGCGTGCTATTGTATGGATGCCATCCGCTTGGGTGGTAATGTATGGATCAATTGCCTCTACGCCCAGGTAAAGTGTGTTGTGAGAGCATGATCGTCCAACTGTCGGTCTAGGGGAGAGTTAGTTTTGGTTACCGGAATGTTCACATGTTGCACACATGTACATATGAAGGTACTTAATTGTGGGTGTATCAATCGGGTAGCTTTGGATACCGAAGTATATATATCCAGGGATGTATATATGGAAAGTATCTTAGTTTACTGCTTTCATTGCATACTTATTTCTTTTGTTGGGATGGGCTGCAATGAAATTTTCTGCAGGTACACTAACAACGCAACGCGTAGCTCGACTAGATACGTATATGAGAGAACGTATGTATGCCACCGTCTATGTCGCTAGAATGTTAAATTTTCTTAAGATTCGTGAGGACGTACGGAACGTGCATGCATCATGTTTACTCATGCCATTCCATTTTTGCATCACTCCCTCCCTTATCTAATTATTCCGTTATAGTTTCTCATCCTGTAAGGTAATCCTCTCACACCCAAGTTGCCATGCTACTACTGATGGCCGCACTAGCACTACCGCCCTAGAGCAGTCTCGTTATACTTAGATGAAATTTCTGAAACTTGAAGTTGATCAAAAATTTGGCATATGAGTGGCTGCATCGCATGAATGTGCGGAGTAAAGTTATGGCGATGTTATGAGGATGAATTATTGTGCCTCTGTTTATTGTATGAAATTAATCTCTCCAATAAGTTCAGTTTGGCATAATTCTACAATCCGTCTGCATTATATCTGACATCGTCCATCATTACTCACAAATGCGCTTCTGCAGATGTCGCGCAATCTACGTTCAGGCCGTGGTGGGGGTAGTGGTGATGACGATCTTCCACCGCCACCATCGCCCACACCGTCTGATCTGTTGGCTATGCTCGTGGAAGGTCAGCGTGCGTTGGGTGATGCTATGCGTACCATGGCCCAGCATCAAGCCCAAGGCCGTAATCAACGACAGGGACCAGAGCCCAACCAGTTTAGTGATTTCAAGGAATTCCAAGATACCAAGCCACCCGTCTTCAAGGAAGCTGAAGAGCCGCTCCAAGCAGAAGAGTGGCTAAACACGCTTTAGCACAAGTTTCGTTTGCTCAGGGTGACAGAGCAGATGAAGGTGGAGTATGCTTCGCATCAACTACAAGGACCAGTAGGTATATGGTGGCGACATTACCGGTCCACCCTACCAGAGAATGCCCAGATCACTTGGAATCGATTCCAGGAGGCTTTCAAGAGTCATTATATTCCTCCCGGGTTGATGGCCATAAAGCATAATGAGTTTATGAAGTTGGTGCAGGGCACCAAGACACTCACTGAATATCTTCATGCCTTCAACCATCTGGCAAGGTATGCTCCAGAATTCATTGATTTAGAAGCGAAGAAAATCGCCAGCTTTAAAAGAGGGCTTAGTCCCAAACTGATGAAGTCCATGGGGAACAACAAAAGTATCACTTTCAATGAGTTCGTAAGTGATGCTCTTACTCAAGAGAATAACGATAATGTCTATGCTGCTTCCAAAAGTCGCAAGAGGGCCTTTGAGGCAGGTGTCTCTCAGGCTAGAGCTCCAGTAGCGAAGACTCAATTTCGCCCACCGACTACAGCCGTTCGGTATAGGCCGCCACAAAAGAAGAATCAGGCAAAGACTGGGTTCAAGAAGGCATTCACTGTACCTCTTCCAAAGGGTACCACAGGACCTGGAAATTCTTTTGTTCCGCCAGCTAATAGGCCCTACTGGAATTGTGGCAGGACAGGTCATTGGTCCAAGAATTGTCCGTATCCTCAGAAGAACAATCAGAAGCAAGGGAATTCTGGTGCTCGTCAAGGACATGTTAACTACACCAACGTGACCGAGATACCCTCAGGAGAGGTGGTCACCACGGGTAAGTTTCTTGTGAATCACCATCCGGCAGTTGTACTATTTGATTCTGGTGCTTTGCATTCATTTATGAGTCCAGCTTTTGCATCAAAATACAATCAGAAGGTAATTACAGTATCCACGGGTAGTTATTGCATTAGTGCAGCTGGAAGTAATATTTCGACCAATCAAATAGTGCTGGGGGTAAGGATTGAAATAGAGGGACGAGTGTTTATGGCCGATGTGGTAGTCCTACTGGGATTAGCGATAGATGTAATCTTGGGAATGAAGTGGATGAGCGGTCATGGAGTGCTCATTGATACTTCCACTAGGGTCGTTATGTTGAGGGATCCTATCAGCAATGAAGCCTTCCTTGTGCCACTTCCTAGAGAGCTAGAACTCCACAACACTGCTAATGCTATCCAGACCCCGAGAATTGAGGACGTCCCAGTAGTGTGTGAATTTCTAGATGTATTTCCTGATGATCTACCTGGTTTACCGCCGGATCGAGATATTGAATTCAAGATCGAGTTAGTGCCGGGCACTGCACCTATTTCTAGAAGGCCTTATAGGATGCTGCCCAATGAGTTAGTAGAGCTTAAAGTTCAGTTGCAAGATCTGTTAGAGAAAGGTCTTATTCGATGTAGTGCTTCTCCCTGGAGTTGTCCTGCTATATTCGTGAAGAAGAAGGACAAGTCATTGCGCATGTGTGTGGATTATCGTCCACTCAATGCGGTGACAATCAAGAACAAGTACCCATTGCCCCACATTGATATTTTGTTTGATTAGTTGTCTAAGGCAAAGGTATTCTCAAAAATTGATTTGAGATCTGGTTATCATCAGATAAAGATTAGACCGGAGGATGTGCCTAAGACCGCTTTCTCCACCAGATATGGGTTGTATGAGTATCTGGTTATGTCTTTCGGCCTGACCAATGCTCCTGCATACTTCGTATATCTGATGAATTCTGTGTTCATGGAAGAACTGGACAAATTTGTAGTTGTCTTCATTGATGACATCTTAATCTTTTCTGTAAATGCTGAAGAACATGCCGAGCATCTGAGAGTTGTTTTATCCAGGCTACGAGAGCATAAGCTTTATGCCAAGTTCAGTAAATGTGAGTTTTGGCTTAAGAAAGTACCTTTCTTAGGTCATGTGTTGTCCGATGAAGGGATTTCGGTTGATCCGTCCAAGGTGCAAGAAGTCATGAATAGGAAAGCACCAACTTCAGTACATGAGATAAGAAGTTTCCTTGGTTTGGCTGGGTATTATCGTCGATTCATCCCAGATTTCTCTAAGGTCGCCAAGCCCATGACCAGGTTGCTCCAAAAAGATGTAAAGTTTGTTTGGACTCCAGAGTGTGAGACTCCTTTTTGCACTTTGAGGACCTTGTTAACATCAGCCCCTGTGTTGGCACAACCTGATATCGAGAGACCTTTTGATGTGTTTTGTGATGCATCAGGTACCGGTTTAGGATGTGTCCTTATGCAGGAAGGTCGAGTTATTGCCTATGCCTCGCGTCAGCTAAGGAAGCATGAAGCTAATTATCCAACTCATGATCTTGAGTTAGCTGCGGTTGTGCATGCTTTGAAGATTTGGAGGCATTACTTGCTCGGTAACGTGTGCCATATTTATACCGATCATAAAAGTCTCAAGTATATATTCACTCAGCCAGAATTGAACATGAGGCAGAGAAGATGGCTAGAGTTGATTAAAGATTATAACTTAGAAGTTCATTATCATCCGGGTAAAGCAAATGTTGTTGCCGATGCTTTGAGTAGGAAATCTCACTGTAATTCTCTCTTGGAGGCAGATTATCATTTGGCGCATCTATTACATCCTGCTGTGTTGCACAGTATTACCCTTAGTTGCTCTCTAGAAAGTAAGATCATCGAGCTTCAGAAAACCGATGTGGGTGTGTTCCACATCAAAAGAAAGATGAAGGAACAAGAGACAAAACACTTTCGCATTGATGAGAAGGGTGTTCTATGGTTTAAGGACAGACTAGTAGTACCGAAGGACAAAGAGCTTAGAAACCAAATCTTAGAAGAAGCTCACTCATCCAAGTTATCTATCCACCCAGGAAGTAGTAAAATGTATCAAGATTTGAAATCTCGCTTTTGGTGGACAAAGATGAAGAAAGAAATCGCAGCTTATGTTGCAAGGTGCGACAATTGTTGTAGAGTCAAAGCAATTCATATGAAGCCTGTTGGACTTCTCCAACCATTGTCTATACCAGGATGGAAGTGGGAAGAGATTAGTATGGATTTTATTGTTGGACTACCCCCTACCCAAAAGAATTTTAATTCCATATGGGTGATTGTGGATCGTTTAACAAAGTCTGCTCATTTCATACCAGTTAGGGTTGACTATTGGCCCAGTGACTATGCTGAGCTATATTTTAACCAGATAGTACGTCTCCATGGTGTTCCTAGAACCATTGTATCCGACAGAGGACCTCAGTTCACCGCTCGTTTTTGGGAACAACTGCATAAGATGATAGGAACCAACTTAGTTAGAAGTTCTGCTTATCATCCCCAAACCTCCAGACAGACGGAGCGGGTAAATCAAATATTGGAAGACATGTTAAGAGCTTGTGTCATATCATCCAAAGGTTCATGGGATAAGTGGTTACCCTTGGCTGAATTTTCCTATAATAATAGTTATCAAGAAAGCATCAAGATGGCCCCGTTCGAGGCATTGTATGGTCGCAAGTGTAGAACTCCTTTGAACTGGGTTAAATCTGGAGAAAGAAGATACTACGGTATTGATTTTGTTGAAGAGGCTGAACAACAAGTCCGTACTATCCAAAAGCATATGAAAGCCGCTCAAGCTAGGCAGAAAAGCTATGCGGATAAAAGAAGGAAGCCCATTGAGTTTGAAGTGGGTGATCATGTTTATCTGAAGGTATCACCGATGAAAGGTGTGCAGCGATTCGGAGTAAAGAGAAAGCTTGCACCTAGGTATGTAGGTCCATATCCGATCATAGAGAAGAGTGGGAATGTAGCTTACAAGATAGAGTTACCTTACGAGATGAGAGCAATCTTCAATGTTTTTCATGTATCTCAATTGAAGAAATGTCTCCGTATCCCCGAAGAAAGAGTTTCACTTCGAGACGTCAAGTTGAAATCAAATCTATCCTATGAAGAAAGACCAGTGCGGGTTATCGACACGAGAGAAAGAGTAACCTAGAATCATGTGGTTAAGTTCTACAAGGTTATGTGGAGTAACCAGGGTAGTGAGAGCGATGCAACGTGGGAGCGGGAAGATTATTTGAAGGATGTATACCCTACCTTTTATTCAAAATGGTACGCTTTTCAAATCTCGGGGCGAGATTTTTATAAGGGGGGAGGGCTGTAACACCCCAGTGTTATGGTTGTACTAAAACACTTGCATCACATGAGCATGAGCATCATCATCTCATTCATAAGCATCATATCATTATGAATATTATCATTTCATGTGTGTTTCTATTTGAACTGCTTGGTTTATGCTAGCAATTGTGTGTGCTCTTGTGTGGTCTATGCAAATGTGTGCCAAATGTCCTCTTAAACAACTTAGCTACACTTAGAATGTCTTTAGCAACAATGTTCATGTTGACCATCTTACCTAATTACACTTCTAAGTAATAGTTTGACTTGTGTTGACCCTAGAGCTCTTATCTTTGACTGTTTAAAAAGTACAACTTAGAGTGTTTGCATGTCTGAGCAACCTAAAGCAAAGTTGTAGAAAATTTTATATGGAACAAACTTTGTTTAGAGGTCAAGTCATGAAAATGTGTGGAACAGTCTCAAACATGGCCCACAAGTCAGAATTGGGGCTGATTCTACACTTAGAAATTTTCTAAGTCTAAGGGCTGATTTCTAGTTTTGCAGGCTCGACTTTGGCTTGATTTTACTCTCTATCCATTGTGAATTAGACTTTGATCTCTAAAGGAGTTTTGTAGCCGGTACATAGTACTTCGACTTTCGTTTAGGAGGTTTGAGCTAATTACCAAAGGATTCGGAGATCCATCGACTCCAAATCGCGCTGTCAGGCGTTGAGGTTCGACTGAATCGGAGCTACAGGGTTTTGGGTTCAGGCCGTCGTGGCCGACCGCCGTCTGGCCGTGCGCGCCAAGTGGAGGCCATACACCGGCGCTGCCCTAGCTCGTCAGGCCGTTGCTGCCACGAAGACGCCACGCGCCCCTCAGCTCGCCTATTTGCTTTGCCATGCGCGTCTGGCCTCGTCAGTTCGCGCCGAACCGAGCCGTAGCCACTCGCCATTGCCGGCCGAGCCTCCGCCGTTACCTCGCTCTCGCGCCACTGCAAAAACGCTGCTGCCAGCCAGCTCCAAGCTCCGCCGCGATCTCCTCTTGCTCGTCGTCGCCTCCACGCAGTCAGTCAACCGCTGGTGAGGCCGCTTTCGGCATTTCCGTGCCGTCGCAACCTCGTCGGAGGTGAGCCCGCCATGGCCAAACACCACCGGGGCTCTCTCCCTCCTTTCTCTCCCATCCCTCGGTATCTTTGCGAACTCCTGATGCTCACGCCAGTCTTGGATCGGACCGCCGGGGTTGGAGTTGGCCGGCGTGCCTTGCGCAGCGCCGCCGCAAGCGCTATTGCCGACGGCGACCTCCTCCTCGGTAGCTAGGGAGCCCGTTTTCTTCTCCCATCGGCGCGGTGCAGTGAGCTGAGTTTGTTGGTGCCACACCCTTCGCCGGAGAAGCCACCGGCGGCGAACTACGCCACCGCCGTTCCTCCTCCCCTGTTTTCTCTCACTGGCGCGCGGGGCCTTTTGTCAGTCGCTGCTGCTGAGGAGGCCACCAGCCTAGGCCGTGCCGAGTGGCTGGGCCGCTTGCGCATGCGTCATGGGCCGCCGTGTCCTTCGGGCCGGCCCAACAGCTGTGGCTGTGATTGTTTTCTTATTTGTTTGTTTGTTTTATTTCACAGTTTGGCATATAGATTCAAAAATGTGTATCTCCTAGTTGGTAGATCCAAATGATGTGGTTCTAATTTTGTTGAGTTCCTAGTAATGTCTAGTATTTAATAAAAATATTATATGAGCACATGTTTCAGAAATGTTGGGTGAATTAAATAGGAACTTGAAATGTGTTTTTCAATACATGCAAACTTGTTTGAATTTTAACTTGAGTTTCTGTGGTCCAAAAATTATGAAATTTTGTGGGTCATCTATTTTTGCTTAGTAGAAGGTATGGTTAAAATTTCAGAGCTAGTGCATGTATAGTTTTTAAGTTATAGAATTTCTTTTTATCAATGGATGGATCTTATGTGAATTTTCGTAATTTTTCTATAGATCCAGTGTAGGTAAAATTTGGTGAGTAAGGTTCTTATGCTAGAAAGATGCTAGGAAAAATATGAAATCTGTTGCTTGACACTTTTCACTAAGGTTTCCTATTTATGCCATTTTAAGCCTTTATGCCTTGTCATTTTTGTGTAGGATGAGATACTTGTTAAATTGATGTGAAATTTATGTAGTAGCCTATTGGAGACATGTATAAGCTACTGTAATTTTTGTGGAATTTTATGTACACTTTGGATATGTGTTTATTATTTAACCTAAGTATCTAAATAAATTATTAAAGGCATGAGAATAATTTAGTTAGGAATGGACACTATGTTTTCTGGTGTTCTTTCAACATGTATGATGAGTTAGTAAAGTTGGTATTGTCCGTTTGTATGTTTGCAACGTAAGTTAATAATTATTTCTTGCATTGTGCCTTTCTGGACAATTCGGGGAACTATATAAAGTTCCCCATGATAAATTGGTTTACTGGGAAAGTGGTCAAAAACAAAGTTGTAGACAATTTTATAAGTTTTCCAGAAAGTCTTAAATCATGATAATTGGATCTGTAGAACTCCAGTTATGGGTCAAACTTGTAGCTGCTGTTTACAGCCTGAAAACTATTGAGCGCAGTAACTGACTGGTTTGATTTATATGAGTTGATGTGATGATTTAGATGCTAGGCTAATTTAAGATAAATTGTTAGTTGCAGGTGCTAGACCTCTTACCGAAGATGAACAACTTTATCTTAGGTTATTAGAACTTGGTGAGTGTGCCATTCTTGTTTTCCAAAAGAGATATGCACCTACTCGGTAAAAATCAATGTTAATCTTGCATCATTATGTCTTTCATGCGTCCATTCATACATGGCTATACATTTCATCATCTTCCATCTCTTGTGCATGCACGATTCTTACTATGCATATGCATGCAATAGGTGTTCCGGAGGGAGTTACGCTTCTGGAATTCGAGCCAGTACTTCCGGAGGAGCAGCAGCAAGCTCAGGAGCAGGAGGTGCAGGCCCCCGAAGAAGGAGTCAACGAAGAAGTTCTTGAGTGCCCCGATCACCAACCTTCATCTTTTCTGAAAGGCAAGCCCCGGAGCATTCTAAGACTCCTATGTTTTCAAAATGGTTACTTTGAGTATCTTTATTTATTGATGCATTAAGTGATAGGAATTGGATGCGAACACTTGTTGCATATATACCTATTCCTTGGCCAGTATACGTACCCTGAATCCTATTTAGGTCCAGGAGCGAATCAAAGCTTAGCCATGCTTAGACCGGTAAAAGTCGGGTGATTTCCTGTCACCTGCATATTAGAAAAATGTCTGATCACGGTTGGCTATAATCGCTATCGTGGAGAATAACCATGTGTTAATAATGAATTGTGACCGGGCGGGAGGTCGATAGAGAAGCAACAAGGCAAGGAGGTCTTGGTTGTGGATCCATCCCCGTCTATGTCGGTTAAGGACCGATTCGCTGTACGTCCTCATGTCATGTTGAACGCATGCCTATCACTTAGTTGGCCGGATAACTCGTTCTGACCGCGAAGCCGAGTAGCTCAACTCAGGCCGGAAGACCGAGAAGTGAAAGTGCGCACCCTGGCGGTAGTAAGGATGCACGGGGAGCTATTGGCGTAAGTCTGAGGTGAGATTGACCACCTGGCAGAGTGGACTCCCTGAGGGTGCGGCGCTACTCGGAGTCGCGATTCCTGAGATGTACCAAAGGTGACCTAAGGCTGCCTTCGCGAGGTATGCCTGGGTTTGTGTTAGGAATACCCCTCCAGCCGGATAGGAATCGATTCGAATCGCCGTCTCTCCCGGATAGTGAGAACTTGACTGAGCAGCGGCAACGTAGATGCACTTAATTGAACTTGATGGTTAAATCAATGATGATAATGATGCCACATTATACCGGATATGGTTACTAATGTTTGGAGTTAATCAATTGCTTGCTCTAGTACAGGTGCTAATCTAGTTGATAGGTTAATATTGTTAAATTGCTGCTTACTCATAAACCAAATTATGCTCTCGTATCACTTAAGCATTTTTGCAAAATGGTTGTCAAGCTAGATCCACCGATAAAGCCTTGCATAATCCTTGGCGTCATTTATTTCTGGTTTACGACGGGTAAGTCTAGTTGAGTACCTTCTCGTACTCAGGGTTTATTTCCCCTTGTTGCAGATGACGTGCTATATAATGGCTACTGCAAGTATTGTCTCCACCCTGTGGGGGATGAAGACTAGATCATGGGCATGATCATCTATGTTATCTTATCTTACTGCTTTTGCTGGAGATGACTATGGTACTGGCTTGTATTTGAACTAAGTGTGTGTGATGGTGTTAAACTACTTTGCTTCCGCTATTTGTGAACTCGTTTTGTAACAACTATGGGTACTCTGATGTATGTGGTGCTTATGAACTACTTGTGAAATGGATGTAACATGTGGCTTGTTATGTTGAATTACTGTGATCTTGGTTGTATGCAAGTTGGTTTGAAATCCTTCGTGGTTTTAGTTGACTACCGGGTTTATATGGGTTCAAGTATGACGGTTTGATCACTCCGGTGATTGCTTTTGTACTTGTGCTCTTATAAATTGGTCGGTTCTGTTACAGTGGACAAAAGGCCTCCACACCTTATCTATTGAAGAAGAAGAAAAATGACAAGGTGGTGGCCATCAAGGTGAACTAGCAAGCCAACAATGGGGCCAAATGCATTTGGGTGCCAAAGGAGATCATTTCCAACATGAAGAGCACCAAGAAAGTTTGGATCCCGAAAGGGAAGTGAGAAGTCCGATGGACTATGGGGAATTTGGAGACTTGGCAAAGTATGGGTGCATTTCATGGGGTGCATCACATTGGATCATGTCAATTGCCAAGTGGGTTAGTGAATACTATGGACCCAAATTCCCCTTCCCATGTTAGGTAACTAGATTTAATTTCTTGAAATTTCAATTAGCATCTAGTTCCTTTTCATGCCTAGGTTTGCATTTGCATGCTTAAATCCTTTGTCATGCATACACTAGGTATATCATATGGTAGGCTTCCTCGGTCTCACTCTTAACCCTTGGAGCAAACCTACATGGTTTAAATTGTTTAGGAGCATGGCACATAGCTTATTTTTCAATTGTTCATCTAATATGTGCCAAAGTCCAAATTGTAGAGAATTTCTCCTGAATATCACTTTTGAAAATGATTCTCACATTCATGTGATATCATCTTTCAAGTGGTATTTTTTATTCTAAAATCAATGTGCATGTCTCCTACAAGTATTCCATGCTTGTGTGCACAAATTTAGGGGGAGGTTACTCTACATGTTGGATGCTTTGAGACTAACACCTTTTCAAGCTTATCATGTGTGTAGTAGTCTCTTTGCAAGGAAAATGGAGTCCCTAGAGTTAAGCATCATACTTCAAATATCCACCACCTATTGCAAGTGGTATAAATCAAATTGGTTTCCACATGTGGTATTTCTAAACCCATATCATCATGTTGATTTCACTTTGGTAGTTATTTGCTTTCTCCATGCATTATATAGATTAAACTCCCTTGAGCATTTATTTGCCAATTATGCATAAACTACATTCTCCATCATATGTATGCACATATTTAGGGGGAGCTTAGTCTATGTAATGTGAGTCAAATTTTGTGACCTATTCCACTCCACATACAAAGGATCACAAAGTTTGACCCTCCCTTGTGCTACTAATGTCTTCCTTTTTGGTGTTTGATTCCAAAGGGGGAGAATTTGTAGGACCAAAAGCAAGCCCGATCATAATAATTTACAAGTGGCAATGGTAATAATTTACAAGTGGTAATGGTTTGAGAAAGGGAGGATAGTGGATTATGGAGTTAGGCAGAGACTTAAATCCATAATGCCACATGGGGACATTTGCAAGGGCAAGATAAGTTTCCAAAGATGTTTACATGTGGTATCTTTTGGCATCATATAACCTTTCCCTTTGCATTGCATCCTAGCAAGTAAATAGTTCTTAAATTCCAAAATTTTTATTATTTGCTTGTTTTGGTCGTGTTGTCATCAATCACCAAAAAGGGGGAGATTGTAAGGAAAATGGACCATAGGCCCATTACTTTGGAATTTGGTGTTTGATGACCAACACAACTAAATTGGACTAATGAATTTGCAAGTAATTGTTTTGTAGCTCAATAGGGTGCAAGATGTGACTTGGACGAAGTCGACATGATGATCCCATGATCAACACCATAAACAAGACCCTAGAAGTACAAGAGATGACCCAAGATATCAAGCATAGTCCTAGCACGAAGATCAGAACCAAGATGGATGCAAGATTGCGAAGAAACGAGCTTCACAAAGGTGACTGGACGTGGTCCTTATAGCGACCGGACACATTCGATTAAGATGCTCGGTAATGGCAGGCGTCAGCAGCAGCGACCAGACGCTGAGGATTCAAGTGATCGGACGCGATGATGACATTGTTCACTATCGTGACAATAGCTCAGCACTGACCGGACGCTGGAGGGTGATCGACCGGATGTAGGACTGGAGCGTCCGATCAAGTCTAGAAGGTTCTAGAGTGGCGCTAGCATGACCGGACGCGTCTGATCGACAGTGACCGGACTCAGCACCGAGTCTAATCAACGCGCTAGCTCCAATAGTTCGGACGACTAGATGCGTCTGGTCAGGACGACAACAGCGTCTGGTCAGTAGCAGAAAGGTGGGTTTCGTCCCCAACGACTCCTTTCTCAGTGGGGCTTATAAATAGTCCCCCAACTAGCCATTTGAGGGGTGGGGAGCTGAGGATACATACCAAGGGTGTTGATACACCATTTTAGCGATCTCCACTTGCATAGTGCTTAGTGATTCATTAGGTGATTAGCGTAAGTGCTTTGCAAAGTGCTTAGGTTGATTAGACCACCACTTATGTGCTTGCTCTAGGTTTAGGCCTAGTGTTTAGTGAGGTTTGCAAACCTCTTATCACTCGGTGCTTGCGCGCACCATTGTTGTACATCGGAGGGGCTTATAGTCTTGCGAGATCACACCAACCGCGTTTGTGGTGTGGCCGCCACCGTGTACCGGAGGGAACAAGGCCCGCGGCGTTTTGACCAAAAGCTTGATAGTGAAGACGACGGGGAGCAGTCCAAGAGAGGCTTGCCGGAAGGCACACCAAAGACCCACTTGTGCATGGGGAAGGCTCGGGGCTATCCCCAAAGTTACCCGACCGGGAGCTTGGCCCTTGCGAGGGGCTCCAATGAGGACTAGGAGGAAGCTTGCGTGCTTCTCGATACCTCGGTAAAAATACCAGAGTCGTCGATAGGAGTTTGCATATCTCTACCTTACTCTTTAGCTTCCGCATTTACATTGTTTGTACAACTCCTTTTTGCGGTAGAGATAGCAACACACTAGCAAAACCGTAGTTGCACATTTAGATAGTTTATCTTTTGCATAGGTTTTGCTATGAATAGAAAAAGAGGCCATAGTTTAGAGTTAGAGTTTTAAGTTGCCTAATTCACCCCCCTCTTAGGTGTCATGGTCCCTTTCAT
Organism: Miscanthus floridulus; assembly: GCF_019320115.1. Taxonomy (NCBI): domain Eukaryota; kingdom Viridiplantae; phylum Streptophyta; class Magnoliopsida; order Poales; family Poaceae; genus Miscanthus; species Miscanthus floridulus. The sequence goes on from NC_089582.1 coordinate 63,661,937, forward strand.
ATTAGTTGTTGTTGCCACACCTACAACCGTAGCAAAAACTTATGTTGCAATGCCTAGGTGATGCAAATCCAAAACACAATTTACAACACTAGGTAGAAAAAGAGTTGTCCAAAGCTTTACCCACACAAGTGCCTGCAACGCCTCCCAACGAAAAAAGTGTTGCTATTTATGATATTGCAACTATTTCTGACCTATTGCAACACATTTTAGGCATTCAAACAGGGTCAAAATTTAATAAAGGGCGGCCCCACATGTCAACCTCTCGTGGTCTCCTTTGGTGGTTTGCTATCTGGTGCCTTCTAGAACCTTCTGCTGCTGGTTTCATCATGGATAATTATGATTAATTCTAACGTTTAGGTCCCCTTGACGGTTTTCTAGATATACCCTGCTGAAAACATAGATTCACCAAAACTTATGGAATTTGTTAGTTTAAACCCCTATACCTATGTTTGGTGATGGAATTAAGTATATATGTAGGATATGTTGATGGTTTATAATTGATGTTAATGATCGTCAACAGGTAGCACCCTCAAAATTTAAACAGAGCACATACCTCGTTTGGTTCCTATTGGGGGAGACCAAGACAACTCCCGCTCCCACCCCTTGCAGCATCAAAGAGATGTCGAAGTACATGTTCTAGTACTCCAAGTCAGCTACAGCCAGGTCGACATGTGCTTCTATCCACTCAGCGATGAAATCCACCAAGGCCTAGGATTTTATGGCTGTTTGTGGTGCATACGTGATGCCGTACGCCATAAGTTCCAGGGCCCATTTGGTGATCCATCCGGTTGCGTCCCGATTGTTGATGTTCTCTCCTAGTGGGAAGGTGGTGACCACGATAATCGGGTGCGCATCGAAGTTGTGAACCAGCTTCTTCTTTACCAAGTACACCCCCATAGAGTATCTTCTGGGTGTGTAGGTAGCAAGTTTTGCTCTCAGCCAGTATTTGACTAAGAAAATATACTGGTCGCTGGATGGTTTGGATGTGGCGTTCTTTCTTCATCTCGACAACTATAGCCACGCTGACCACCTAAGTGGTAGCTATGATGTATAGGAGTAAGGGTCCTTCTTCGTTGGGAGCCACCAAGATAGGGGGCTTGGTTAGGAAATCCTTGATATTGTCGAAGGCCTTTTGAGCCTCCAGGGTCCATCGCTTGTCTGGCATCTTGCGTAAGAGTTTGTAGAGGGGGAGTCCTCTTTCGCCTAACCTAGAGATGAAATGGCTTAAGGAAGCTAGACACCCCATGAGTTTTTAGGCATCTCTTAGCACTCTAGGAGGTCCCATATCAAGGATGGCCTTAACCTTCATCGGATTGGTCTCAATCCTGTGAGCCAGCACTATGTAGCCAAGCAGTTTGCCGAATGGTACCCCAAAGGTACATTTCTCTAGGTTGAGCTTGATCTTGAACCTTTGGAGGTTGTTAAAGGTTTCTGAAAGATCTTGAATAAGGTCCCCAGCCTTTGACAACTTCACAATGATGTCATCGACGTAAGCCTCGGCATTTTTTGCCGATCTGCTTGTGTAGGTAGCACTTCATGCAGCGCAAGTAGGTAGCCCCCACATTCTTTAGCCTGAATGGCATGGTGATGTAGTAGTATGCTCTGATCGGGGTGATGAACGAAGTAGCTAGTTGGTCAGACTCTTTCATCCGGATCTAGTGATATCTAGACTAAGCATCGAGGAAGCAGGGTAACTCTGATCCTGTGGTGGAGTCGATGATATGATCTATACGGGGTAAGGGATAAGGATGCTTGGGGCACACCATGTTAAGGCCCATATTGTAACAACCTAGTATTAAGTATTGTATTTGGCACTTGCATTTCATGAGCACAAGCATCATCCAAGCATTCATGAACATGAGCATAAGAAATTTCATCTCATTCTTATACCTTATCACATGAAATGTTGATTTTATATATATGCATATGCTTGTAATCATGTATGACCAATGTATGAGATGGTTGTGAGGTCATGAAATCACATTAGACACATCTAGAATGATAAATGGAACAATGTTTATATTCATGACATAGACCAAATTTGCTTCTAAGTGTTGGTTTTATTTGAAATGCTATTTTCATGAATGCTAGTTTAACCAAAGTTGAATAGTAGCTTAGATTGTTTTCATGGCTGTGTGACCTAAATAAAAGTTGTAGTTCTTGTCATGAGTAACAAACTTTACTTAAGGGTCATGTGCTAACTCAGTGCCTAACATGGTCAAATGGAGCTCACAAATTTTGCAAAAATGTTGTTTTTGAAACCCTAAAATTGGCTAAGTCCCTAATAGACTGAAACTAAATTTTTAGTTTTGGGGTACCCTACTTTGGGGAATTATATCTCGCAAACCAGCTCAAATCTGACCATGATCCTTTAAGAAATGTTGGAGTACTCATGTAGCTCTATCACGCAATGTAATTGGTTGAACGAATCACTAACCGATGTAGGAGTTACGGAGGGAGAAAGTTTGGGTTTCAAGCGTACTTTTGAGGTAGTATTAGCAGCTCCTTTAGGTTTTTGACTCAGAGCGAGCATGGTCATGGCCGACTGGCTAAGCTCGCGCATGCCGCATGTATGCCGTACTCCGGTGTCGAGCTCACATCGCCGCATAGAAAGCCGAGCACCGCACAACCTCTCCATTCCAATCTCGCACTTGCTCGCTCTGCCTCTCTTCTTTCTCTTGGCCAAAGGGGAGAGCCACCACCATCGCTTGCTACATGCTCGCTGCCCAAATCCTCCACATCTAGGCACCATCCTTCGATTCCTCATAGCCACAGCAACACCACAAGTTCCTTCACGTCGCCATCCTAGCCATATCGTTCGTCATCTATAGGTGAGGGTCCTCGGACCAAAGCTACTGCCATGCCTACCATGGATGCCGCCAAGCTGAAGCTCATGCTTGGCCACCGTACCTCGCGTCCCTCCCTGTTCTCTATCTCTTGCATTCCATCATCGCCTAGCACTGCTGCTCCTCACGCGACTGGCCTCTGCCCAATGTCGCCGCCTGTGAGTACGCCATGGTAGACCATCACCATGCTGCTGTACATATGTTCCGCCACAGTGGCTGCCCCTTCCATCACTACTGACATGGATGTCAAAATTTATTCTTTAACCTATCCTGATAAATGCGTCTCGACGAGAGGAATCCGTTGGTGGTGGTCGTGTCATCGGAAAGTTCACCGCCGGCGAGCTACGACAGGTCAAAGCGTCGCCCCTGCTTCTGTGCTTGTGACGTGTGGGGTCGGGTTGACCATGGGTCCCGACAGTCAGCCTCTGGAGGTGCACAGAGCTATGTACGCGTAGCATATGTTAGGGTTTAGTTGTTTTCATTTTTAATATTTTTCCAAATTTTGTGAGGATATTGTAAATTCAATATCTAGAGCTACAGAGGTCCGATTTGAGTGAACCAAATTTTGTTGGATTCATCTTGAATATTTAATAAAAATATGAAATATACTATTTAGATTATTTTTTTGGGTGAATTAAATTGAGAAAGATAAGTGCTTTTAAAATAGTTTCTATCTTGTAAATTGCATAACTTGAGCTAGGAAGGCGATAAAATTGTGATTCCAATTTTGCTGGTCTTGTGTTGACATGCTCTAGCTAGTGAAAATATTAAACCTACAGTAAACATACTTGTAATATGGTCTTCCTATTTAATCTTAATTAATTGCTAGTTTCTAGTGGATTAATTAGGGTAAAAATACATAACATTTGATCATACATGTTTTTACACAGTATTATCATGCTAGGAGGAAAGTATGAAAAACATTAAATATGGTACTTGACACTTTTCACTGTGATAAACTATTTTTGCTAAAATAAGAATATGTAACTTGTCATTTTTGTAGAGGTAGCTATACTTATCCACATGGCATGAAATTTTAACAGTAGACAATTGGGAGCATGTATAGGCTGCTGTTATTTTTCTAGAATATATTGAGCACTAGAATTAGTAGTTCAAATTTTCATGTAAGTTATTTGATTAATTAAGAAAGGCTTATATATAATTGATTTGGGCTTAACCATGGTACTTTCTATCATGTTTGTGATGCGTATAATCTGTTGGTATAGTTGGTTGTGTCCAGATTTGACTAGTTGTATGCAGCAAGCTATTTATTGCTCTATGTTGCATTTGTATCTAAGTTCTGTTGCATGTTTGTGTTGCATGAGCTTGATGCTTGATAGTAGATGCTTAGGCTAATTAAGATAAGTTGTTAGCCACAGGTCTTAGGCCTCTCTCTAATAAGGAACAACTCTATCTTAGGTTGCTAGACCTTGGCAAGTGTTTGTTTAAGTTACTAGAGAAGAGATATGCACCTACTCAGTAAAATAAGATGCAACTTATTATCACCTCAATACAATGCTGTTGAAAACACTTATGAGGATGCATTTCATCACACCATATCATATCATACATATCATTATATATACATCCATGATATCTTATTTCATGCTCATGCATATAGGATCATACGAAGGGATAACTCTTTTAGAGTTCAACAAAGAAGAAGAGGAGGAACAATAGGAAACACCTCAGGCCATAGCTCCAAAAGAAGAGGAGCAAACTCTTGAGGACCTCCCTGAGTGCTCGGATCACAGGCCAACCTCTTTCCTCAAAGGCAAGCTCCAAAGCATTTTAAACCTCCCATGTTTTACAAAACATCACTTGAGTCCTTTATGTTTGATACATTAGGTTATAAGAGTTGATTGGAAACACTTGATGCATAGAGCTACCTTATTCAGATATATATACCTTTAACCGTATGTAGGTCTAGGATCAAATATATGCTTAGCCATGCTTAGATCGGTAGAAGTCGGGTGATTTCCTGTCACCTACGAGATATAGGTGGATACCAAAGCACGGTTGACTATATTTGCTATCATGGAAAAGAACCATGGGGTAATGTAAATGGAGGTCGAGTGAAGTCTATGTGTAGGTTGACTCATGTGATTCCATCTATGCCGGTTAAGGACCGTACTATTGTTGGCACTTCTGACAAGATTGAACGCATGCCTCTCACTTAGTTGGTCGGATAACTCATTTCGACCGTGAAGCCAAGTAGCTCAACTCAGGTCGGGCCTCGTTCTGTGAAATTGCGCACTTTAGATGGTAGTAAGGATATGTGGGGAGCCAGACATGAGCCCAAGGGCAGGGCGGGCGTGAATGTCTTGGTAGTTGGTTGTCCCTGATTGTGCGGTGCTAATCAAACCCGTGAAATGTAGACCTGAGTTGTACCAAAGGTGACCTAAGGTGACCATTGATCTGGTCTGCCTAGGTTTGTGTTAGGAATAAATTTCTAGCTAGTTGAAATCGATTTGAATCACTGTCTTTCTCGGATAGTGAGAAACTTGGCTAGCTCCAACATCATAGTAACTGTGTTATGAAATATGATGGTTCGGATGAACATGGAATTATTATACCGGCTATGGTTACTATTATATGCTACTAAATGATATACCACATGTTTGGCACATGTTAGTTGCTAATCTAGAGATGAATAGCTATAATTAACTTGTACAACTAAATTAGTCACTTTTTATGCAAAATGTTGTCAAGCTAGGTCTACTTATAAAGCCTTTCATAATCCTTGGAGTCACTTTATTTTTTATTTATGATAGGTAAGTATAGTTGAGTACCTTCTCGTACTCAGGATTTTATTCCCATTATTGCAGAGGGTACAGTTTATCATGGCTATTGCAAGAACTGCTTTTGTCCCGCCGTGGACGAGGATTAAGCCCTAGGCAGGCATCTCTTATTAATCCCTCCCTTATGCTTTTGTGGAAGTGTGATCGTGAGCTGACGCTATATTTAAACAATGTTGTAGATGTTGGTTTTAAACCTTTAATTTGCTTCTACTACTATTTTACTTGAACTTGGTTTGTAATAACCTAAATTCACACTCTGATGGATGATCTGTATTTGTGAACTTTATGTAACGTGTTACATGTATGTTGAATCATGTACGATCTTGGTTGTATGTTGATGGTTAATCGAGACCCTTCGTGGTACTCGACAGACTACCAGGATTATATGGGCTCAGGTATGACAGTGCGACCACTTGCGGGCTGCCATTGTACTTGTGCTCTTAAAAATTGACCAGTTCTACTATTGCTAGTATCAGAGTAAGATTCAACATTAATTGCCACATATGTATTTAAAACAAAGGTTTTTGTTTTTCCAAAACTAGTTTTGACAATTGATATATATATATATATAGGTGTTTAAACCTAAAGTTTGAATCTAAAGTGTGCCAGTGATCACTTCCTTTATGCCCAGTTAAGGACTTCAGGTGGCTAGTTAAGTACTAACTTGGGGGTTTTCCATTTCGTCGTCCATACGGCATGCTATTGTATGGATGCCATTCACTTGAGTGGTAATGTATGGGTCAAATGCATCTACGCCCAAGGTAAGATGCCACTCATCATCACAGTGGCATGCCCTCAAGATGTGAGCATGCGGTCTATGGGGAGAGTTAGCTTTGATACCAAAGTGTATATATGCCTCATATATATTCGAAAGTATTTAATTGTGAGTTAGCTTTGATATGGCTATATGTGCATATTATATGTATATATAGGACATATTTACTCTCGGGTAGCTTTAATATGGAAGTATATATATGGGTATATATATATATATGAAAGTATTTAACTTGCAACCTAGAGCCTAGATTTACATTCTGCATATATAATTGTGTGGTTGGGCTAAAATGAAATTCTTGTGTAGGTACACTAATAGCGAAATGTGTAGCCTGACTAGCTACATTATATATGAGAGAACGTATGTATGTATGCCACCGTGTATGCCATTAGAAGTTTTAATTTTCCAAAGTTTGTGAGGACGTACGGAACGTGCATGCATCATAATAAATCATTATTACATACTACTTGCATTGTTCCTCCCCTTATAAGTCACTTACTCAGTTATGTAGCTCTTATCCATTATGTCATTGTGTCACGAGAGTTGCACCATGTTGTGGGTACAGATGGTAGCACCAGCTAAAAGTGAGAATTTCCTATTGATGTTTGGTACCCCTGCCCTACTTTGGAGAGTCTTGCATTATGCGGGGTATTACGAACTGCCCCTCTATTACTGGAATGAAGTATACTTGGAGGGACAACCATGGTATGAAGTATAACTGACCATACCAGCTCATAACCAAGCACCCTTCTAGCTGGAATGGAGAGCAGAATCTGAAGGAAGAACTCCTTAGGAGGCTGCCCAAGTAGTGGCTTTTGAGGTGCTGAGTTAGATATGTCAGCAGCATAGGGATGAGCTTATCGACAGTGCTACGGGTACTTTTTCTCGGGTGGATCCATCTACAGCAGTATGGGCACAGCGCAATAGCAATGCGTTGATCTGAGACCAGGATAAGCGGGCAGACAGTTCTAGTCCCGCTATGAGTGCAATGTTTGCTGTGATGAAGATGTTCTATACTTGTTAGGACACCAGGAACTTCTGGCAGGAGTCCTATACCACTTGCATGGATAATCTCATGAGAGTCAAAGCAGCACAACATAAGCTAAGGAAGCATGTGCGCAAGCACAAAAAGGCAGCAAGTGAGGCTCGATGGGAAACTGATCAGGCATATGTAGCATTGGGAAGTCTCCACACCCAAATGGAGCAAGTTGATCAGCAAAGAGCTGCTGACCAAGAGGCAAGAGCAGATGATCAGGCAGTGCTAGCAGGACTGCAGGAGCAGCTAGAAGTCGCTCGTGCTGAGGCGCTCATAGCTACATGCTAGTGGATCCAAGGAAACAACCATGCATCCCTAGCAGAAGCAGCACAAAATAGAGCCGAAGCCCTAACCGTGTAGCAAGAATGGGTCGAGAGGGATTTGTGCCAGCAGCTTGCATAGACCCAAAATGTGGTGGTTGATCTTTAGCATGAGTTGCATTTTTCAGAACAACCAACTGCACCCGATCCTTGATGAGGAAGAAGAAGATCCAGAAATGATGTTCAAAGATGACGGTTGGGAGGAAGAAGAAGTGGAGCTAGAGGATGAGGACGATGCTATCTCCGACCTCAATAGTGAGCACGTAGAAGATTAGAGTCACCTAGTGACTAGTTAAAGCACTAGATGTATCCCTATTATTCATGTAATGGACTTGTAGCTTGAAGTCTGGTATTCGTGATTGGACTTCAGTGTAATATTGGCACTTTGCATGTCATTTCACTATGGGTTGAACTTTAATGAAATTCTAGTTTCATTTTACTAGTGGATTATGACATGCATGTTAACGCACTATGAGCACGATAAGTGATCAAATTGGTGATGTCAGGTTGTGAGAATGAATTATTATGCCTCTATTTTATTGTATGAATTGAAGATTCTATCCAATAATTTAAGTTTGGCATGATTACACAATTCATCTGCAATCTCTTGACATCATCCAATAATCACTTATTGTTGCAACTTTGTAGATGACTCACACTTGCGCTGGAGTAGGCACCAGCCAAGGTGGCAACGATGGTGACTTACCACCACCACCGTCATCGTCTGCAAATGAATTCTTTGCATAGTTCCTGGGTAATCAGAGAGCAATGGAGGATACACTGCACCTCATTGCGTAGAACACTGCTCACACCCATCAGCAACATCAAGGACCTAAGCCAAATCAATATAGCTATTTCAAGGATTTCCAAGACACCAAGCCTCCTATCTTCAAAGTGGCCGAAGAACCACTCTAGGCGGATGAATGGCTAAACACGATAGAGCAGAAGTTCTGTCTGTTGAGGATTACTAAGCATCAGAAGGCTGAATATGCACCCCATCAACTACAGGGACTGGTCGAGATATGATGGACCCATTTCCTTCCTCTCTACCTGCCAACTCATTGGTCACATGGGAGCAGTTCAAGTTAGCCTTTAGGGGACATCACATTCCCCTAGGATTAATGCGCATGAAAGCCACCGAGTTCATGAGACTCACACAAGGGACCAAGACCCTTACCGAGTACATGCATGCCTTCAACAATTTGTCCCGACACGCCCCAGGGTTTGTCGATACTAAAAAAAAGAAGATAGAAAGCTTCAAGAGAGGCCTTAGCACTAAGCTAATAAAGACTATGGCCAACTCAAGGTGTACCACATACAATGAGTTTGTTAGTGATGCCTTGACCTAGGAGAACCAGAATAATTTGCACGCAGCTGTGAAGGGCCACAAAAGAGCAGCTGAGGTTGGTGCCTTAGGATCTTCCCAGTCTAGAGCTCTAGTGGTGGCTAGGCCATAGTTTTGTCCACCAATGCCTAAGTTTAGGCCCCCCTCCACCAAAAGCTCAAGCCAATCATCCCCAAAAGGCATTCCATAGGGCGTTCACCGTTGCCCTACCCAAGGGAAATGGAGGGCAAGGAAGCTCAGTAGGACCAAGGAGCAATCAGCCACGCTTCAACTGTAACCAGTTGGGTCATTGGGCCAAGGAGTGCCCCCATCCTAAGAAAAATGGCAATCAAAATTAGGGTAATCAGAAATAGGCAAATCCAAAGGCACGTCCTGGATACGTGCATTACACAGCTGTTGAAGAAATTCCTACAGGAGAAGTTGTCACCACCGGTATGTTTCTTGTTAACAAACATCCCGCCATTGTTTAATTTATTCTGGAGCTTCTCATTCATTTTTTAGCCAAGCATTTGCATCTAAGCATGATCAGAAGATAATTGAGGTAGACAATGGTGGCTATAGTATAAGTTCCGCTAGGGCTACTATTTCTACAAATCAAATAGTCAGAGATGTGCTCATCTCTATACAAGAGAGAGTATACTATGGATATGATAGTATTTCTAGTATTAGCCATAGATGTGATCCTAGGCATGAAATGGAAGAGTGGACATGGAGTTCTCATTGACACGTCCACTAAAACCATTATGTTGAGGGAACCTAAGGGGGGTGCTTTTCTAGTGCCACTTCCCAGAAGTTTTGATCTCTAAAACTTGTCTTGTGCTATCCAAGCCACTACCCTTTTGTGATATTCCAGTGGTTTCTGAGTTTCCTGATGTATTTCTAGATGAGTTACTAGGTTTACCACCTGATAGGGATGTGGAATTTAAGATTGAGTTATTGCAAGGTACGGCACCTATGTCAAGAAGACCCTATCGGATGCCACCAAATGAGTTAGCTGAACTTAAAATCTAGCTACAAGAACTTTTGGACAAAGGTCTCATTCAACCTAGTTCATCCCCATGGGGATGTCCAACTTTATTTGTAAAGAAGGACAAGTCCTTGAGAATGTGTGTGGATTATAGGCCGCTTCATGCTGTGACCATTAAGAGCAAGTATCCTTTGTCCTGTATCGATATCTTGTTCAGTTAGTTAGCAAAAGCAAAGGTATTCTCTAAGATTGACTTGAGTCCGACTATCATTAAATTAAGATCAGGCCAGAGGATATACCTAAAATAGCTTTTTCCACTACGTACAGCTTGTACGAGTATTTGGTCATGTCTTTTGGACTAACAAATGCTCCTACCTACTTCATGTACTTGATGAATTCAGTATTCATGCCCGAGCTCGACAAGTTTGTAGTTGTGTTTATCGATGATATCTTGATTTACTCAGAGAATGAGGCAGACCATGCAGACCATCTGAGAGTTGTTTTGTCTAGATTGAGGGAGCATAAGTTATATGCCAAATTTAGCAAATGTGAATTCTGGTTGAGCAAAGTACCTTTCTTGGGTCACATCTTATCTAGATATGGAATTTCTGTAGACCCATCTAAAGTAAAAGAGGTCATGGATTGGAAGGCCCCAACTTTGGTTCATGAAGTTTGGAGTTTTCTTGGGTTAGCAAGCTACTATCATTGTTTCATTCTAGATTTCTCCAAGATAGCTAAGCCCATGACCAGACTACTTTAGAAAGATGAAAAGTTTAGCTAGACACCAGAGTGTGAAGCTGCTTTTGACAACCTAAGGACCTTGTTAACTATAGCTTCGATTTTAGCATAACCCAACATTGAAAAGCCTTTCGATGTGTTCTGTGATGCATCGGGCATAGATTTGGGGTGCATGCTCATGTAGAAGGAAGAGTTATTGCCTATGCTTCTCAACAATTGAGAAAACCATGAAGTCAATTATCCTATGCATGATTTAGAGCTTGCAGCAGTTGTTCATGCATTGAAAATATGGAGACATTATTTGTTGGCAAACATATGTCACATATATACTGACCACAAAATTCTCAAATATATCTTCACTCAACCTAAGCTGAACATGAGGCAACAAAGATGGTTAGAGCTGATCAAGGACTATAATTTGGATGTGCACTACCATCCAGGAAACGCCATTGTTGTAGCAGATGCACTTAGTCAGAAATCTCATTGCAACACTTTGGAAGCCTTGTTGGAAGATGGATTTAATTTGTTACATCCTATTGTGCCACACAATATCACCGTCAGTTGTTCACTTGAGAGCAAAATCATCGAACTACAGAAGATGGATGTAGGTATAATTCACATTAAGAGAAAGATGAAAGAACATGAAACCAAGCATTTTAGGTTGGATGAAAGAGGTGTGCTATGGTTTGAGGACCGACTGGTAGTACCAAAGGACCGTGAGCTTGGAAATCAAATTTTAGATGAAGCTCATTCATCCAAGTTGTCTATCCATCCAGGTAGTAGCAAAATGTATCAAGATTTGAAAAACCATTTTTGGTGGACAAAGATGAAGAAAGAGATCGCCACCTATGTCGCTAGGTGTGATAATTGCAGTAGAGTCAAGGCCATTCATTTGAAATCTGCTGGATTACTTCAGTCGTTGCCTATTCTAGGCTGGAAATGGGAGGAAACAAGTATGGACTTTATTACAGGCCTTCCGATGACACAGCAAGGTCACAATTCCTTATGGGTCATTGTAGATCACCTCACCAAGTCAGCACATTTTATATCGGTTAACATAGCGTATCATGTGGGGAAGTATGTTGAGTTGTATGTTTCTCAGATCGTGAGACTACATGGAGTACCAAGGACCATAATCTCAGATCGGGGACCATAGTTTATAGCTCATTTTTGGGAGCACTTGCACCAGGCCTTGGGAACTAAACTAATCAGAAGTTCAGCATACCATCCACAAACTTCTGGATAGGCTAAGCGAATGAATGAAATCCTAGAAGATATGTTGAGAGCTTGTGTTATATCTTCCAAGGGTTCATGGGAGAAATGGCTACCTTTGGCTGAGTTTTCCTACAACAATAGTCATCAAGCAAGCATCAAGATGGCTCCTTTTGAAGCCTTGTATGGTCGGAAATGTAGAACTTTTTTGAATAGGATTGAGTCCAGAGCAAGAAGATATTTTAGCATTGACTTTGTCATAGAAGCTGAAGAGCAAGTACGCATTATCCAATAGCATATGAAAGCAGCTCAGTCTAGACAAAAGAGTTATGCTAATAAAAGAAGAAGACCACTAACTTTTGAAGTGGGAGATTATGTGTACTTAAAAGTGTCACCCGTGAAAGGAGTGCTGAGATTTGGTGTAAAAAGAAAGCTTGCGCCTAGATATGTAGGGCCATACAAGATTATTGAATGGAAAGGAAATGTCACCTACAAGTTACAACTTTCTCCAGAGATGAGTGCCATATTTGATGTCTTCCATGTTTCTTAGTTGAAAAGATGTCTTCGCATACCTGAGGAAGCCATTGCACCCACCAACATTAAGCTCCAATCGGATTTGACCTATGAAGAGAAACCAATTCGTGTGCTAGAAGAAATGGAAAGAGTAATATAGAGCAAGGTCATTAAGTTCTACAAGGTGGTGTGGAATAATCACAGTGAACAAGATGCCATGTGGGAACAGGAGGATTATTTATGTGAGGTTTATCCTGCCTTTTATGAGGAATGGTAGGTCTTTCAAATCTTGAGATGAGATTTCTATAAGGGGGAGGGGATGTAACACCCTAGTGATAAGCATTGCATTTGGCACTTGCATTTCATGAGCGCAAGCATCATCCAAGCATTCATGAACATGAGCATAAGAAATTTCATCTCATTCTTATACCTTATCACATGAAATGTTGATTTTATATATATGCTTATGCTTGTAATCATGTATGACCAATGTATGAGATGGTTGTGAGGTCATGAAATCACATTAGACACATCTAGAATGATAAATGGAACAATGTTTATATTCATGACATAGACCAAATTTGCTTCTAAGTGTTGGTTTCATTTGAAATGCCATTTTCATGATGCTAGTTTGACCAAAGTTGAACAATAGCTTAGATTATTTGCATGGCTATGTGACCTAAATAAAAGTTGTAGTTCTTGTCATGAGTAACAAACTTTATTTAAGGGTCTTGAGCAAATTCAGTGCCTAACATGGTCAAATAGAGCTCACAATTTTGCAAAAATGCTGTTTTTGAAACCCTAAAATTGGCTAAGTCCCTAATGGACTAAAACTGAATTTTCAGTTTTGGGGTACCCTACTTTGGGGAGTTATATCTCGCAAACTAGCTTGAATCTGACCATGATCCTTTAAGAAATGTTGGAGTACTCATGTAGCTCTATCACGCAGTGTAATTGGTTGAACGAATCACTAACTGATTTAAGAGTTACGGAGGGAGGAAGTTTGGGTTTCAGGCGAATTTTTGAGGTAGTATTAGCAGCTCCTTCAGGTTTTTGAATCGGACTGAGTGTGGTTGTGGCCGACCGGCTAAAGCTCGCACATGCCGTGTGTATGTTGTACGCCGCGTAGAAAGCCAAGCACCGCATGACCTCTTCGTTCCAATCTCGCACTCGCTCACTCTGCCTCTCTTCTTTCTCTCGGCCGAAGGGGAGAGCCGCCGCCATCTGTTGCTGCATACTTGCTGCCCAAATCCTCCACAACTGTAACACCCTAGAGTTAAGCTTTGCATTTGGCATCTGCATTTCATGAGCACAAGCATCATCCAAGCATTCATGAACATGAGCATATGAAATTTCATCTCATTCATATACATTGTCACATGAATTATTGATTTATATATATGCTTATGCTTGCAATCATGTATGACCAATGTATGAGATGGTTGTGTGGTCATGAAAACACCTTAGACACATCTAGAATGGTAAATAGAACAATGTTTGTATTCATGGCATGGGCCAAATTTGCTTCTAAGTGTTGGTTTCACTTGAAATGCCATTTTCATGACACTAGTTTGACCAAAGTTGAGCAGTAGCATAGATTGTTTGCATGGCTATGTGATCTATATAAAAGTTGTAGTACTTAAATAGGGTAACAACTTCTATTTTTGGGTCAAGGTCTAATTCAGTGCATAGAATTCTAAAAAATAGCTCACAAGTATCAACAAAATGTTGTTTTATGACTTAAGAAATTTTCTAAGTGATGAAACGGTTTTTAGTTTCAAAGTACCTCACTTTAGAGCAATGGAGTTTGTAAACTAGTGAGAATTAGATTATGGTTCCTAAAACAAAGTTGGAGATCTCACATAGCTCTACAATTGTTATTAAGGAAGTTTTTGCTAATTCACCACGGATGAGGAGTTATAGAATCGCTAAGTCACGCTATTAGACGGATTCAGACGCATAGGAATCGGCGTCGCGCACACGCGTCGTGGCCGACCGGCCATAGGCTGCGGCTACCACGTGGTGGTCATTTGCTAGTGTTGGCTCGATCGGTTAGGCTAGAGAGGGCACATAAGCGTCGTGCACTCGCCGCTCGCTCCACTCACTCGCTCTAGCCTTCTCTCGCTCGCTCTGCCTCGCCAAAGTGCTGTGTCGAGCTCGCTGTGTGCCACCGTAGCTCCGCCATAGCCGCTCACCACCGATGTAGCCTCGCTGACCGATTTATCTTGGCCATAGCTGCTTCACCATCACCTCCACCACCTCGAGCTACCAGCATCACCTATCAACCCTAGGTATAGCGGCATTTAGCCTCGCCGTAGCCATCGTTGTCACCGGAGCGTCGCCGCACTCACGGCTCACTATGGTCCGGTCGTTCCACCGCACTGCATGCCTCCATATTTTCTAGTGCAGCACCACGCTAGAGTCTAGATGCTTAGGCTAGATCTAAGAATGACACCGCCGCTTGACTACGCTAGAACAAGTCGCTGCTCCACAAGCGGCCGCCATGGCCGGCGTGGCACTCGAGCTCGCCGCCACCGAGTTGGTTCACCATCTCCCTCCTTTCTCTCACGTCTTTAGTCGAGTAACCCTAGACCTAGCTAGTGGAATGGCGGAGACCCACCTTTCGCTGCCATTTAGCTAGAACAGTGAGGGCACCGCTGTGTTCCGTGCGCCGCCGCATGACCATGCACGCGGCCAAGCTCATCGACGCCACCTCAAGCCCTCACCTGCACCGTGTAGCTTTGCTAGGTCACCAGGTTGGAGTAGCCATCCTCACCTGAGTGTGCCATAGCTAGAGATGGTTGGCATACCACCGCTCGACCTTCGCCATCCACCATGGCCACCGTCGAGCTTGCTCCGGGAAGCCACCGAGTCAACTAAGCCTACCAGGCGATGCGTGGGGTGAGAAGAGTGCAACGGTGAAGACGCTACCGCTAGAGACCTTGCCATCAGCGAGTTGTCACTAGTCAGCGCTGTCCCCTGTCTTGGTCTTGCTAACGGGTGGGTCCTGTTGACCACGGGCCCTAGCTGTCAGTTGGATTTTGAATTTGATTTTCTAGATTTATTTCATAGATTTGAATGCATGATTCAAAAATTCATATCTAGAGCTAGGAGTGTCCAAATGGGGTGAACCAAATTTTGTTGGTCTCATATTCAAGTGTATTATTTGATAAAAATATGAAATATACTATTTAGGGTATTTGTCTTAGAGAATTAAATTGATCAAGATAAGTGCTTTTAAAGTAGTTTATATCTTGTAAATTGCATAACTTCAGCTAGGAAGGTGATAAAATTATGATTCTAATTTTGCTGGTCTTGTGTTGACATGATCTAGATAGGAAAAATATTAAACCTATAGTAAACATTCTTAAATATGGTCTTCCTATTTAATCCTAATTAATTGCTAGTTTCTAGTAAAATTAATTGGGCTAAAAATACATAACATATGATCATGCACTTTTTTACATAGTATTCTTATGCTTGGAGGAATGTAAGAAAATTATAAATCTGTTGTTCGGTAGTTTTCACTATGCCAAACTATTTTTGCTAAAATAAACCTATGTAACTTGTCATTTTTGTAGAGGTAGTAATTCTTATCCAAATGGCATGAAATTTGTATAGTCGACTACTAAGGTCTTTTTAGGCTATTGTAATTTTCTCAGAATTTATTAAGCAATGGAAATATTAATCCTTTAAATCACCTTATTATCTAAGGAAATTAATAAATGAATATAAATAAATTAGTTATGTTTAACCATGATGTTTTCTATGGTCCTTGTGATTCATCTGATCTATTGATGTTATTAGTTAGGCTTAAAAGCAATTGGTTGTATGCAACTAGTTAATTATTGCTTTATAATTCAACTAAATGGCTACGTGTATAGTTTCGGTTGTGATGATAATTTCATGATGAAAATGATCTTTTCTGTAAAGATGGTTAATAAAAAAGTTGTAGATAACATACTTATCTATCTTGTGTTAAATTTGCATTGTCATAGGCCACATGGTTTAATAATTATGTCTATTAGAATTCTGCTATCGGAAATGCTTGCTCTCTGGATAGATCTGAAGGATTGATTTGTTTGACCTAGATAACTACTGAATCACATTAAGATGATTAAAATAAAGTTGTAGGCAATTTCGTAAGCTTTTCATAATTTCCACAACCATATTATTTTGATGTGTATAACTCTAGTTATGGTCAAAACAAGTGGTTGCTATCTTGTAGTCTAGAAAATGATTTACATAAGTGTTTGCTTAAGTTACTAGAGAAGAGATATGCACCTACTCAGTAAAATAAGATGCAATTGTTATCACTTTAATGCAATGTTGTTGAAAACACTTATGAAGATGCATTCATCACATCATATCATATTATACATGTCATCATATATGGATTCACGATATCTTATTTCATGCTCATGCATAAAGGATCGTCCAAAGAGATAACTCTTTTGGAGTTCAACGAGGAAGAAGAGGAGGATTAGTAGGAGACGCCTCAGGCCACAACTCTAGGAGAAGAGGAGCAAACTCTCAAGGATGTCCTTGAGTGCCTAGATCACCGACCAACCTCTTTCCTCAAAGGCAAGCCCCGGAACATTCTAAGTCTCCCATGTTTTATAAAATATCACTTGAGTCCTTTATGTTTGATACATTAGGTTATAAGAGTTCATTGGAAACACTTAATGCATAGAACTACCTTGTCTAATTACATATACCTTTAACCCTATGTAGGTCCAGGATCAAATATATGCTTAGCCATGCTTAGATCGGTAGAAGTCGCATGATTTCCAGTCACCTGCGAGATATAGGTGGATACCAAAGCACGGTTAGCTATATTTGCTATCATGAAAAAGAACCATAGGGTAATGTAAATGGAGGCCGGGCGGAGTGTATGTGTAGGTTGACTCATGTGATTCCATCTATATCGATTAAGGACCGTACCGTTGTTGGCGCTTTTGTTGAGATTGAACGCATGCCTCTCACTTACCTAGCCAGATAACTCGTTCTAACCGTGAAGCCGAGTAGATCAACTTAGGCTAGGCCCCATTCTGTTATAGTGCACACTCTGGATGGTAGTAAGGATGTGCGGGGAGCCAAACATGAGCCCAAGGGTAGGCTAGGCTTGAACGTCCTAGCAGCTGGTTATCCCTGATTGTGCGGCGCTGGGTGAACCCACAAAATGTGGACCTAAATTGTACCAAAGGTGACCTAAGCTGACCGTTGATCTGGTCTGCCTAGGTTTGTGTTAGGAATAAATTCCCAGCTGGTTGAAATTGATTCGAATCATCGTCTCTCCCGGACAGTGAGAAACTTGGCTAGTCCCAACATTGTAGTAATTGTGTTATGAAATGATGGTTATGATGAACATGGAATTTACTACACCGGCTATGGTTAATATTGTATGCTATTAAATGATATACTACATGTTTGGCACAGGTTAGTTGCTAATCTAGAGATGAATAGCTATAATTAACTTGATGACCAAATTATAATTGTACAACTGAATTAGTCATTTTTTATGCAAAATGTTGTCAAGCTACGTCCACTTATAAAGCCTTGCATCATCCTTGGAGTGACCTTATTTTTGGTTTATGAAGGGTAAGTCTAGCTGAGTACCTTCTCATACTCAGATTTTTATTCTCATTGTTGCAGATGGTATAGTTTATCATGGCTATTGCAAGAACTGCTTCTACCCCATCGTGGACGAGGAGTGAGCCCTGGGTAGGCATCTCTTATTAATACTTCTTAAATGATTTTGTGGATGTGATCATGAGCTGGCACTGTATTTGAACTATGATGGCAGATGTTAGTTTCAACTTTAATTTGCTTTTGCTATTATTTTATTGAACTTGGTTTGTAATAACCTAAATTCATACTCTGATGAATGAACTATATTTGTGAACTTTATGTAACATGTGATATGTATGTTGAATCATGTACGATCTTGGTTGTATGTTGATGGTTAATCGAGACCCTTCATGGTATTCAATGGACTATCGGGTTTATATGGGCTCAAGTATGACAGAGCGACCGCTTATGGGCTGCCATTGTACTTGTGCTCTTATAAATTGGTCGGTTCTGCTACAGCTGGCATTAGAGCAAGATTCAATATTAATTGCCACATGTGTATTTAAAACAAAGGTTTTTGTTTTTCAAAACTAGTTTCTAGCAACTTATAGCTATATATATAGTTGTTTAAAAACCTAGAGTTTGAATCTAAAGTGTGCCAGTGATCATTTTCCTTAATGCCCAGTTAAGGACTTCAGGTGGCTAAGTAAGTACACACTTGGGGTTTTCAATTTTGTCGTCCATACGACATGCTATTGTATGGATGTCATTCACTTGAGTGGTAATGTATGGATCAAATGCCTCTACGCCCAAGGTAAGATGCCCATCATCATCATAGTGGCATGACCGCAAGATGTGTGCATGCAGTCTATGGGGAGAGTTAGCTTTGATACTGAAGTGTATATAGGCCTTATATATATACAGAAGTATTTAATTGTGGGTTAGCTTTGATACTGCTATATATGCATATTTATATGTATATATAGGATGTATTTACTCTCGGGTAGCTTTGATACGGAGGTATATATAGGGGTATATATATATATGAAAGTATTTAGATAGCAACCTAGAGCCTAGATTTACATTCTGCATATATAATTGTGGGGTTGGGCTAAAATGAAATTCTTCTGTAGGTACACTAACAATGAAATGTGTAGCCTAACTAGTTACGTTATATAAGAGAAAATGTATGTATGCCACCGTGTATGTCGTTAGAAGTTTTAAATTTTCCTAAGTTTGTGAGGACATACGGAATGTGAATGCATCATGATGAATTACAAGAGTTACATTGTTCCTCCCCTTATAAGTCTCTTAGTTGTGTAACTCTTATCCATTATGATGTTGTCTCACGAGAGTTGCACCATGTTGTTGGTACAGATGGCAGCACCGGCTAGAAGTGAGAATTTCCTGTTGATGTTTGGTACCCCTGCCCTACTTTGGAGAGTCTTGCATTGTGTGGGGTATTACAAACCGCCCCTCTATTACTGGAATGAAGTATACCTAGAGGGACAACCATGGTATGAAGTACAACTAACCATACTAGCTCATAAACAAGCACCCTTCTGGTAGGAATGGAAGGCAGAATCTGAAGGAAGAACTCCTTGGGAGGCTGCTAGAGTAGTGGCTTTTGAGGTGTTGAGTCAGATTTATCAGTAGCACGGGGATGAGCTTACCGGTAGTGCCGCTGGTACTTTTCCTTAGGTGGATCCATACACAACAGTATGGGCATAGCGCAACAGCAATGCGTTGATCCGAGACTAGGATGAGCGTGCAGACAGTTCTAGTCCCGCTATGAGCGCAATGTTTGTAGTGATGAAGATGTCCTATACCACTTTCATGGATAAGCTCATGAGAGCCAAAGCTGCACAGAGTAAGCTAAAGAAGCATGTGTGCAAGCACAAAAAGGTAGCAAGTGAGGCTTGATGGGAAACTGATCAGGCATATGTATCATTGGGAAATCTCCACACCCAAATGGAGCAAGTTGATCAGCAGAGAGTTGCCGCGCAAAAGGCAAGAGTGGATGATCAGGCAATGCTAGCAGGACTGCAGGAGCAGCTAGAGGCCACCCGTGCTGAGGTGTTCACAGCTACGTGCCAGTGGATCCAAGCAAACAACCGTGCAGCTATGGCAGAAGCAGAACGAGACAGGACCCAAGCCTTGAGTGTAAAGTAGGACAGTGTCGAGAGGGACTTGTGCCAGCAGCTTGCACAGACCCAGAACATGATGGTTGATCTTCAGCATGAGGTGCATTTTCTGAACAACCAACTACACCTAATCCTTGATGAGGAAGAAGAAGATCTAGAGATGTTGGTCGAGGATGACGGTTGGGAGGAAGAAGAAGTGGAGCTAGAGGATGAGGATGATCCTATCTCCAACCTCGACAGCGAGCACGCTAAAGATTAGAATCGCCTAGTGACTAGTTAAAGCGCTAGATGTATCCCTGTTATTCATGTAATGGACTTGTAGCTTGAAGTTCGGTATTCATGATTTGACTTCCTTGTAATATTGGCATGCTGCATGTTGTTTCACTATGGGTTGAACTTTAATGAAATTCCAGTTTCATTTTACTAGTGGATTATGACATGCATGTTAACGCACTGCGAGCATGATAAGTGATCAAATTGGTGATATCATGTTGTGAGAATGAATTATTATGCCTCTATTTTATTGTATGAATTTAAGATTTTCTCCAGTAATTTTAGTTTCGCATGATTAT
Source organism: Miscanthus floridulus (assembly GCF_019320115.1). Taxonomy (NCBI): domain Eukaryota; kingdom Viridiplantae; phylum Streptophyta; class Magnoliopsida; order Poales; family Poaceae; genus Miscanthus; species Miscanthus floridulus. The sequence goes on from NC_089582.1 coordinate 63,682,777, forward strand.
ACAATTTATCTACAATCTCCCGACATCATCCAATAATCACTTATTGTTGCAACTTTGTAGATGACTCGCACTCGCGATGGAGCCGACAACAACTAAGGTGGCAACGACGGTGACTTACCACAACTGCCACCATCGTCTATGAATGAATTCTTCACATAGTTCCTGGGTAGTTAGAGAACAATGGGGGAAACACCATGCCTCATTACACAAAACACTACTCATGCCCATCAGCAACAACAAGGGCCTGAGCCAAATCAATAAAGCTCTTTCAAGGATGTCTAAGATACCAAGCATCCTATCTTCAAGGTGGCCGAAGAACCGCTCCAAGCGGATGAATGGCTTAACACAATCGAGCAAAAGTTCTGTCTATTGAGGGTGACTGATCATCAGAAGGCCAAATATGCATCCCATCAACTATAGGGACCAAGCGAGATATGGTGGACCCATTTCCTGTCCTCTCTACCAGCCAACTCTTAGGTCACATGGGATCAATTCAAGTTAGCCTTTTGGGGACATAACATTCCCTTAGGGCTAATGCGCATGAAAGTAGCCGAGTTCATGCAACTCGCATAAGGGACCAAGACCCTTACAGAGTACATGCATGCCTTCAACAATTTGTCCCATTATGCCCTAGGGTTCGTCGATACGGAGAAAAAGAAGATTGAAAGCTTCAAGAGAGGCCTTGGCACTAAGGAGAACCAAAACAATTTGCACACAGTAGCGAAGGGCCACAAAAGAGCAGCTGAGGCAGGCGCCTTAGGATCATCATAGTCTAGAGTTCCAGTGGTGGCTAGGCCATAGTTTCGTCCACCAGCGCCCAAGTTCTGGACTCCTCCACCAAAAGCCTAGGCCAGTCGACCTTAGAAGGTTTTCATAAGGTGTTCACCATTGCCCTACCCAAGGGAAATAGAGGGCAAGGAAGCTCAGTAGGACCAAGGAGCAATCAACCATGCTTCAACTATAATCAGTTGGGTCATTGGGCCAAGGAATGCCGCCATCCCAATAAGAACAACAATCAACACTAGGGTAATCAAAAGCAGGTCAATCCTAAGGCACATCCTGGATACGTGGATTACATAGCTATTGAAGAAGTTCCTATAGGAGAAGTTGTCACCACTAGTATGTTTCTTGTTAACAAACATCTCGCCATTGTTTTATTTGATTCTGGAGCTTCTCATTCATTTATGTGTCAAGCATTTGCATCTAAGTATGATTAGAAAATAATTGAGGTAAATAAGGGTGGTTATAGTATAAGTTTGGCTAGGGCTACTATCTCTACAAATCAAATAGTCAGAGGTGTGCTCATCTCTATACAAGAGAGGGAGTACACGATGGATCTGATAGTATTGCCCAGATTAGCTATAGATGTGATCTTAGGCATGAGTTGGATGAGTGATCATGGAGTTCTCATTGACACATCCACTCAGACAATTATGTTGAGAGAACCAAAGGGAGGTAATGCTTTTCTAGTACCACTTCCCTGAAGTTTTGATCTCTAAAACTTGTCTTGTGCTATCCAAGCCACTACCCTTTTGCAATATTCTAGTGGTTTGTGAGTTTCCTAATGTATTTCCAAATGAGTTGTCGAGTTTACTGCCTGATAGGGATGTGGAATTTAAGATTGAGTTAGTGTTAGGTATGGCTCCTATCTCAAGATGACTCTATAGAATGCCATTAAATGAGTTAGCTGAACTTAAAATCAGTTACAAGAACTGTTGGACAAAGGTCTCATTCAACCTAGTTCGTCTCCATGGGGATGTCTAGTTTTTCTTATAAAGAAGAAGGACAAGTCCTTGAGAATGTGTGTGGATTATAGGCCACTTAATGCTATGACCATTAAGAACAAGTATACTTTGCCTCGTATCCATATCTTGTTTGATCAATTGGCAAAAGCAAAGGTATTCTCTAAGATTGACTTGAGGTTAGGCTATCATCCGATTAAGATGAGGCTAGAGGATATACCTAAAACAACTTTCTTCACTAGGTATGGCTTGTATGAGTATTTGGTCATGTCTTTTGGACTGACGAATGCTCCTGCATACTTCATGTACTTCATGAATTTAGTATTCATGCCTAAGCTCGACAAGTTCATGGTTGTGTTTATCGATCATATCTTGATTTATTTGGAGAATGCGGCTGACCATGCAGAGCATCTGAGAGTTGTTTTTGTTAGATTGAGGGAACATAAGTTATATGCCAAGTTTAGCAAGTATGAATTCTGGTAAAGCAAAGTACCTTTCTTGGGTCACATCTTATCTAAAGATGGAATTTCTGTACACCCATCTAAAGTACAAGAGGTCATAGATTGGAAGGCCCCGACTTTGGTTCATGAAGTTTGGAGTTTTCTAGGGTTAGCAGGCTACTATCATCGTTTCATTCCTGATTTCTCCAAGATAGCTAAGCCCATGACCAGACTACTTTAGAAAGATGAAAAGTTTAGCTAGACACTAGAGTGTGAAGCTGCTTTTCACACCCTAAGGACCTTGTTAACTACAGCTCTGGTTTTAGCACAACCCAACATTGAAAAGCCTTTCGATGTGTTTTGTGATGCATCGGGTATAGGTTTGGGTGTGTGCTCATGCAAGAAGGAAGAGTTATTGCCTATGCTTCTCGACAGTTGAGAAAGCATGAAGTCAATTATCCTATGCATGATTTGGACCTTGTAGCAGTTGTTCAAGCATTGAAGATATGGAGACATTACTTATTGGGAAATGTATGTCACATATATATTGACCATAAAAGTCTCAAATATATCTTCACTCAACCTGAGCTGAACATGAGGCAACGAAGATGGTTAGAGCTGATCAAGGACTATAATTTGGAAGTGCACTGCCATCCAGGGAAGGCTAATGTTGTAGCAGATGCACTTAGTCAGAAATCTCATTGCAACACTTTGGAAGCCATGTTGGAAGATGGATTTAGTTTGTTACATCCTATTGTGCTACACAATATCACTGCCAGTTGCTCACTGGAGAGAAAAATCATAGAACTACATAAGACAGATGTAGGTGTATTTCACATCAAGCAAAAGATGAAAGAACAAGAAACCAAGCATTTTAGGTTGGATGAAAGAGGTGTGCTATGGTTTGAGGACTGACTTGTGGTACCCAAAGACCGTGAGCTTAGAAATCAAATTTTAGATGAAGCTCATTGATCCAAGTTGTCTATCCATCTGTGTAGCAGCAAAATGTATCAAGATTTGAAAACCCATTTTTGGTGGACCAAGATGAAGAAAGAGATCGCCGCCTATGTCGCTAGGTGTGATAATTGTAGTAGAGTCAAGGCCGTTCATTTGAAATCTGCTGTATTACTTCAGCCGTTGCCTATTCTAGGCTAGAAATGCTAGGAAATAAGTATGGACTTTATTATAGGCCTTCCAATGACACAGCAAGGTCATGATTCTATATGGGTCATTGTAGATCACCTTACCAAGTCAGCACATTTTGTACCGGTGAACACAAGTTATCTAGCTAGGAAGTATGTTGAGTTGTACGTTTCTTAGATCATGAGACTACATGGAGTACCAAGGACCATAATCTCAGATCATGGACCATAGTTTATAGCTCATTTTTGGGAGCACTTGCAACAAGCCTTGGGAACTAAACTAATTAGAAGTTCAACATATCATCCACAAACTTTGGGATAGACTAAGCGAGTGAACCAGATCTTAGAAGATATGTTGAGAGCCTATGTTATATCTTCCAAGGGTTCATGGGAGAAGTGGCTACCTTTAGCCGAGTTCTCCTACAACAATAGTTGCCAAGAGAGCATCAAGATGGCTCCTTTTGAAGCCTTGTACGGTCAGAAATGTAGAACTCCCTTTAATTGGATTGAACCTAGAGGAAGAAGATTTTTTGGCATTAACTTTGCCATCGCTTGCTACATGCTCACTGCCCAAAACCTCCACAACTATAACACCCTAGTGTTAAGCTTTGCATTTGGCATCTGCATTTCATGAGCACAAGCATCATCCAAGCATTCATGGACATGAGCATATGAAATTTCATCTCATTCTTATACATTATCACATGAAATGTTGATTTATATATATGCTTATGCTTGCAATCATGTATGACCAATGTATGAGATGGTTGTGTGGTCATGAAAACACCTTAGACACATCTAGAATGGTAAATGGAACAATGTTTGTATTCATGGCATGGGCCAAATTTGCTTCAAAGTGTTTGTTTCACTTGAACTACCATTTTCACAATACTAGTTTGACCAAAGTTCAATAGTAGCATAGAGTGTTAGCATGGCTATGTGACCTAAATAAAAGTTGTAGTACTTAACTAGGGTAACAACTTTTATTTTTGGGTCAAGGTCTAATTTAGTGCATAGCATTCTCAAAAATAGCTCACAAATATCAACAAAATGCTATTTTATGACTTAAGAAATATTCTAAGTGATGAAACGGTTTTTAGTTTCAAAGTACCTTAGTTTGGACCAATGTAGTTTGTAAACTAGTGAGAATTAGATTATGGTTCCTAAAACAAAGTTGGAGATTTCACATAGCTCTACAATTGTTATTAAGGAAGTTTTTGCTAATTCGCCATAGATGAGGAGTTATAGAATCGCTAAGTCACGCTGTTAGACGGATTTAGAGGCGCCTAAATCAGCGCTGTGTGCATGCGTCGTGGCCGACCGACCACAGGCCATGGCTACCATGTGGTGGTCATATGCTAGTGTTGGCTTGGCCAGATAGGCCAAAGCGGGCACATAAGCGTCGCGCACTCGCCGCTCGCTCCACTCACTCACTCTCGCCTTCTCCCGCTCGCTCTACCTTGCCAAAGTGCCGCGACGAGCTCGCTGTGTGCCGCTGCAGCTCTGCCACAGCCTCTAGCCACCGATGTAGCCTCACTGACTGATTCGTGTCAGCCACAATAGCTCCACCATCACATCCACCACCTTGAGCCACCAACATCACCTATCGACCCTAGGTATAGTGGCATTTAGCCTCGCCGTAGCCACTGTCGTCACTGGAGTGCCGTCGCGCTCATGGCTCACCATGGCCCGGCCGTTCCACCACACCGCATGCCTCCATATTCTTTGGTGTAGCATCAAGCTAGAGTCTAGATGCTTAGGCCAGATCTAAGAATGACACCACCGCTTGACTGCACCGGAACAAGTCGCTACTCCACGCGCGGCTACCATGGCTGGTGTGGCACTCGAGCTCGCCGCCGCTGAGTTGGTTCACTGTGTCCCTCCTTTCTCTCACATCTTCGGTCGAGTAACCCTAGACCTAGTTAGTGGCATGGAGGAGACCCACCTTTCACTGCCATTTAGCCAGAACAGTGAGAGCACCGCTGTGCTCCGTGCGCTACCACACGACCATGCACGCGACCAAGCTCACCGACGCCACCTCGAGCCCTCACCTGCATCGTTTACCTTTGCTAGGTCACAAGGTTGGAGTAGCCATCCTTGCCTGAGTGTGACATAGTCGGAGATGGCTGGCATACCACCGCCTGACCTCCGCCATCCGCCATGGCCGCCGTCGAGCTTGCTCCGGCGAGCCACCGAGTCAACTAAGCCTACCAGGCGATGCGCGTGGGTGAGAAGAGTGCAACAGTGAAGACGCTACTGCTAGAGACCTCACCGTCGGTGAGTTGTCATCGGTCAGCATTGTCCCCTGTCTTGGTCTTGCTGACGGGTGGGTCCCGTTGACCACGGGCCCCAGCTGTTAGTCGGATTTTGAATTTGATGTTCTAGATTTATTTCATAGATTTGAATGCAAGTTTCAAAAATTCATATCTTGAGCTAGGAGTGTCCAAATGGGGTGAACCAAATTTTGTTGGTCTCATATTGAAGTGTATTATTTGATAAAAATATGAAATATACTATTTATGGTATTTTTCTTAGAGAATTAAATTGATCAAGATAAGTGCTTTTAAAGTAGTTTATATCTTGTAAATTGCATAACTTGAGCTAGGAAGGTGATAAAATTATGAATCGAATTTTGCTAGTCTTGTGTTGACATGATCTAGATAGGAAAAATACTAAACCTATAGTAAACATTATTAAAATATGGTCCTCCTATTTAATCCTAATTAATTGCTAGTTTCTAGTGAAATTAATTGGGGTAAAAATACATAACATATGATCATGCACATTTTGACACAGTATTCTTATGCTTGGAGGAATGTAAGAAAAATATTAAATCAATTGTTTGGTAGTTTTCACTATGCCAAACTATTTTTGCTAAAATAAACCTAAGTCACTTGTCATTTTTGTAGAGGTAGTTATACTTATCCAAATGGCATGAAATTTGTAAAGTAGACTATTAAGGTCTTTTTTAGACTATTGTAATTTTCTTAGAGTTTATTAAGTACCAGAAATATTAATCCTTTAAATCACCTTATTATCTAAGGAAATTAATAAATGGATATAAATAAATTAGTTATGTTTAACCATGATGTTTTCTATGGTGCTTGTGATTCATATGATCTGTTGATGTTATTAGTTAGGCTTAAAAGCAATTGGTTGTATGCAACTAGTTAATTATTGCTTTATAATTCAACTAAATGGCTTCATGTATAGTTTTGGTTGTGATATAATTTTATGATGATAATGATCTTTTCTGTAAAGATGGTTAATAACAAAGTTATAGATAACATACTTATCTACCGCGTGTTCAATTTTCATAGTCATAGGCCACATGGTTTAAGAATTATGGTTGTTAGAAGTCTGCTGTCGAAAATGCTTGGTCTCTGGACAGATCTAAAGGATTGATTTGTTTGACCTAGATAACTACTGAATCACATTAAGATGATTAAAATAATATTGTAGGCAATTTTGTAAGCTTTCCATAATTTCCACAACCATATTATTTTGATATGTATAACTCTAGTTATGGTCAAAACAAGTGGCTGCTGTCTTGTAGTCCAGAAAACGATTTACATAAGTGTTTGCTTAAGTTACTAGAGAAGAGATATGCACCTACTCAGTAAAATAAGATACAATTGTTATCACTTTAATGCAATGCTGTTGAAAACACGTATGAAGATGCATTTATCACATCATATCATATTATACATGTCATCATATATGCATTCACGATATCTTATTTCATGCTCATGCATAAAGGATCGTTCGAAGAGATAGCTCTTTTGGAGTTCAACGAGGAAGAAGAGGAGGATCAGTGTCACCCCTGCTTCTATGCCTATGACGTGTGGGGTTGGGTAAACCACGGGTCCCAACAGTCAGCCTCTGGGGGTGCACAGAGCTGTGTACGCGTAGCATATGTTAGGGTTTAGTTGTTTTCATTTTTAATCTTTTTCTAGATTTTGTGAGGATCTTGTAAATTCAATAACTAGAGCTACAGAGGTCCGATTTGAGTGAACTAAATTTTGTTGGATTCATCTTGAAGTGTAATATTTGATAAAAATATGAAATCTATTGTTTAGGGCATTTTTCTAGGTGAATTAAATTGACCAAGATAAGTGCTTTTAAAATAGTTTCTATCTTGTAAATTGCATACCTTGAGCTAGGAAGGTGATAAAATTGTGATTCTAATTTTGCTGGTCTTGTGTTGACATGCTCTAGCTAGAAAAAATATTTAACCTATAGTAAACATACTTGTAATATGGTCTTCCTGTTGAATCTTAATTACATGCTAGTTTCTAGTGGAATTAATTAGGGTAAAAATACATAACATATGATCATACAATTTTTTACACATTATTCTCATGCTAGGAGGAAAGTGTGGAAAATATTAAATCGGTTGCTTGACACTTTTCACTGTGTTAAACTGTTTTTGCTAAAATAAGCATATGTAACTTGTCATTTTTTAGATGTAGCTATACTTATCCAAATCGAATGAAATTTTAATAGTAGACTATTGGGAGCATGTATAGGCTGTTGTAATTTTTTTAGAATTTATTGAGTATAGAAGTAGTAGTTCCAATTTTCACCTAAGTTATTTGATTAATTAAGAAAGGCTTATATATAATTGATTTGGGCTTAACCATGGTACTTTCTATCATGTTTGTGATGCATATAATCTGTTGGTATAGTTGGTTGTGTCCAGATTTGACTAGTTGTATGCAGCAAGCTATTTATTGCTCTATGTTGCATTTATATCTAAGTTCTATTGCATGAGCTTGATGCTTGATAGTAGATGCTTAGGCTAATTAAGATAAGTTGTTAGCCATAGGTCTTAGGCCTCTCTCTGATAAGGAACAACTCTATCTTAGGTTGCTAGACCTTGGCAAGTGTTTGTTTAAGTTACTAGGGAAGAGATATGCACCTACTCAGTAAAATAAGATGTAACTTGTTATCACCTGAATGCAATGTTGTTGAAAATACTTATGAGGATGCATTTCATCACACCATATCATATCATACATATCATTATATATGCATCCATGATATCTTATTTCATGCTCATGCATATGGGATCATTCGAAGGGACAACTCTTTTGGAGTTCAATGAGGAAGAAGAGGAGGATCAGCTGGAGACGCCTCTGGCCACAGCTCCAAGAGAAGAGGAGCAAACTCTCGAGGACCTCCCTGAGTGCCAAAATCACTGGCCAACCTCTTTCCTCAAAGGCAAGCCCTAGAGCATTCTAAGTCTCCCATGTTTTACAAAATATCACTTGAGTCCTTTATGTTTAATGCATTAGGTTATAAGAGTTGATTGGAAACACTTGATGCATAGAACTACCTTGTGCAGTTACATATACCTTTAACCCTGTATAGGTCCAGGATTGAATATTTGCTTAGCCATGCTTAGACCGGTAGAAGTCGGGTGATTTTCGGCCACCTATGAGATATAGGTGGATACCAAAGCACGGTTGGCTATATTTGTTATCATGGAAAAGAACCATGGGGTAATGTAAATGGGGGTCAGGCGGACTCTATGTGTAGGTTGACTCATGTGATTCCTTCTATGCCAGTTAAGGACCGTACCATTGTTGGCCCTTCTAACAATATTGAACGCATGCCTCTCACTTAGCTAGCCAGATAACTTGTTTTGACTACGAAGCCAAGTGGCTCAACTCAGGCTGGGCCCTGTTCTATGAAAGTGCACACTCTGGATGGTAGTAAGGATGTGTGGGGAGCCAGACATGAGCTCAAGGGCAAGCAGGGCCTAAACGTCCAGGTAGCTAGTTGTCCCTAATTGTGTGGTGCTAATCAAACCCACTAAATGTGGACTTGAGTTATACCAAAGGTGACCTAAGGTGACCGTTGATCTGATCTGCCTGGGTTTGTGTTAGGAATAAATTCCCAATTGGTTGAAATCGATTTGAATCGCCATCTCTCCCGGATAATGAGAAACTTGGCTCGCTCCAACATTGTAGTAACTGTGTTATGAAATATAATGGTTTGGATGAACATAGAATTATTATACCGACTATGGTTACTATTGTTTGCTACTAAATGATATACCACATGTTTGGCACAGGTTAGTTGCTAATCTAGAGATGAATAGCTTATAATTAACTTGATGACCAAATTATAATTGTACAACTGAATTAGTCACTTTTTATGCAAAATGTTGTCAAGCTAGCTCCACTTATAAAGCCTTGCGTAATCCTTGTGTCAAGGACCAATACAAGGGTACTCGAAGAGGATGGGCTAATGGTCATCTACATTAATTCATCTGAACAATCATGAGCACGACTATGGCTCCAACTGACCCCTAGGTGCATGGGCTCTGCCTCGACCGACCTCTAGGGAGCCTCTAGGGAAGGACTCTACCTTGCCTGACCCCAAGGCTGCGGACTCTACCTTGCCCGACCCTTGGGTTTGTGCTCTGCCTCACTAGACCCTTGGGTTTGTGCTCTACCTCGCCTGACCTCTAGGGGAGGGCTCCGCCTCGCCTGACCCAAAGGCTACAGGCTCTACTCGGCTAACCCTTGGGTTTGTGCTCCGCCTCCCCCGACGCTTGGGTTTGTGCTCCGCCTTGCCCGATTCTTGGGTTTGCGCTCTACCTCACCCCCTTGGGTTTGCGCTCTGCCTCACCTGGCCTCTAGGGGAGGACTCTGCCTCGCCTGACCCCAAGGCCACAGACTCTGATTTAACCCATGGCCACGGGGGGGGGGGCATACCGGAGGGTTCACATCAAGAACAACATCGGGCGTACCAGTGCTATTTTGCCTAACCCCTGTACAAACATTGGCAGGCACGTCAGCTCACCATGACGTCCACTGCGATGGAATGGAACGCCATGACCAGCAGACGACGCCTACGCGTGGTGCCAGTGGCAGACGGCGCCGCAACATGGAGCTGTCCCTATTGACATCTATAGGGTCAGTGGGACCCGCATGAAGGATAAGAAGGACCCGGTGATCCTAAAGGCCATCCTCTCCCTCTCTTTTCTTCTCTTTTCCTCCAATATAACCCATGCTTTCCCTTGGTATATAAAAGGGAAAGTAGGGCGTCCCATGGAGAAAAAACTTGAATCAATCAATTGAGGCTAGACCCGATCGAACCATCACAAACTCATCGAACCTCGAACCGACCAGGACACAACACAAGCACATGGCTGAGCAGCAACCAAGCTCTCGACACCCGTTCACTCTTTCCACCAGAGACTTGGGATCTATCCCTCTCTCGCCAATTTGTAACCCCTACTACAAACTTTCAATGCTAGTAACACGAGCAGCAGCAACAAACTAGACGTAGGGACATTCTGCCCGAACTAGTATAAACCTCATGTCCTCTAAGCACACCATCTGAGCCAGATGCACAATACTAGAAATTTACTTGTTGGTGGTAACTCAAAACACCAACAATTGGCGTGCCAGCTAGGGGCCTTTTGCGCGTCTTGACATCAACACTAGGCTTCGGATGGCTAGTCACAATGTTAGCTAGGTCCTAGGTGCGCACGTGTGCTTCAGGGACGTGGACTTCATCATCACAACAGAGGGAGAGTTGGTGCAGGCTCCTGCCGTCATCCAACCTCTCCGCTCTGTTGGCCTTGACACGATCGCTGAGGCACTTGAGGAGCTATAGTAGCACGCATGGGAGGCCTACACCCCTAGGAGCAACTAGGTCTTCAACTTTGACTATGAGAGGTTAGAGCACTAGCTTGGTGCCTTCCTAGGACCTTGACCATCCCAAGAGGACATGTGCCACCTCACCTTCTCGTTCGCCAATGTCATGGCATAGCTTGCCGAAGGAGAGCCACTCTCTCTAGAATAACTCATCCAGAGCGCCCCGACGGCGCTCCCGCTTGGTCTGCGCAATGCCACAGAGACCATTGGCCACCTTGTGGCGCAACAAACTCCTCCATTCCCTATGAATGACGAGTTTGAGGGGATGACTGAATATGTCATGGAGTCTTCCCATGACCTTCTCGTGGAAGAATTGGAGTCGCCCTCTAGCTCTGACTCTAGCCAGGGGAGCCATCACCCCTCTCATGAATGTTTCATGGTAGGTACCTCGAGGGACATGTCAAAAGCATCCATGACGAAGAGGCTACCCCAATGAATGACCACAACGACGAGGCCCAGGGGGATTCAGGGGCCCCACCTCAACTATGGGTGGAGCAGATGAACGCCTGACACCAAGAGCTCAAGGAGGCATGACTCTAACTCGAGCAAGAACATGCGAAGCTCGATTAAGAGATTGAGCGTCACACAGATGGTGGGCATGCATGTGCCATGGCCCATGACATAAACTGGAGGATCATCGTGGACGATGAAGCACTCCTACACTTTGCCCGGGCAAGCCAGAACATCACTGCTATGGTGGCCTTGCCTCAGGGGCTTTCGAGGCCCATGACACCCAAGGATCATCGTGCCCATCGCGAGATTCACGTGCTACTCGAGCGTGCAGCAGCGCAGTAGGCCGAGAGCTCACTGTCCCAATGACACAAGCTTGACGCCAGCCAGCGCATGCCCTTGGAGCGACCCAACAAGGATGCGTCAGTCCACTAGGCACCATAAGGCAGTAGGCCGCGCACCATGGTCCCGGTGCATGAGCATCTCGGCCACCAGCATGATGCACATGACAACCTTCATGCCCGCAGGCGTGCCCACGACAATGCAAGGGAGGGGACAAGCCATGGCTACCACCCTCATCATGGTAGATGCTACGATAATGGCGATGACCGAAGCATGAGCCCTGGCGTTCTGAGACCTTAGGCCTTTGGCTGACACATCCTCAACACCACCATTCCACCATGGTACCGACCACCGACCAACATCCCAAAGTACTTCAGGGAAACAAACCCTAGACTATGGCTCAATGATTATTGGCTTGCTTGCTAATTCAGTGGAGCAGATAATGATGATTTTATTATCCGCAACCTTCCATGGTTCTGGGCCGATTCAGAACGAACATGGTTGGAACACCTTCCGCCCAACAGAATCCAAAGTTGGGTGGACCTGAAAGAGATCTTCGTGGGAAACTTCTAGGGCACATACAAATGTCTTGGGAACCTATGGGATCTTACAAACTACCGATAAAAGGCCAGGGAAACCCTTCGTGGGTACATTCGGTGCTTCTCTCAGTAGTGCAACGAGCTACCTAATGTCGCTAATGCCAATGTCATAGGAGCTTTCCTATCTGGGACTACCTGTGAGTCCCTAGTCCATAAGCTAGGACGTAAGGGCCCGCAAACCACTAAGGAGCTCCTTGACATTGCCACCAGCCATGCCTTAGGCGAGGAGGTGGTCGGAGCGATCTTCGATCACCTCAAGGGCAAGGCAAAGTGGGATGAGGATGCCGGCAAAGGCGCCTCCAACCGCCCTAGCAAGAAAAACAAGCAGCAGCGAGAGGGATCACTCATGGCCGCCACCGACCATAAGATGGTCGGAAGCCCGCAGAGGGTACCCCAAACCACTTTGAGAAGGTGCTCGAAGGGCCATGCCTAAACCATGTGTTCCCCATCAAGCATCTCTACAAGGACTATGGCCTCATGAAGAGGTTCTTGTCTAGAGGCTCCAACATCGGGGAGCACAGGGGGACCCTAAGCCAACCGCTAACGACGCCGAGGGGAATGACGGTGGCTTTCCGATGCTAGATGGCTGCCTCATGATCTTTGGAGGGTTGGTGGCCTATGACTCCAAGCACCGCTAGAAGCTTATGCACTACGAGGTCTATACGGCCAAGCCACCCATGCCTGCCTTCCTCTGATGGTCGGAGTCCGCCATAACCTTTGATCGGACCGACCACCCGGAGAGTGTCCCACAATCGGGGAGATATCCGCTCGTGGTCAACTAGATCATCGGCATGAAGTGGCTCAGCAAGGTACTGATGGATGGAGGTAGTGACCTCAACATCATGTACATCGAAACACTCGATGCCAGGGGCATCGAACGATCACACATTCGACCGACTAGAGTGCCTTTCCATGACATCATGCCTGGAAAGCAGGCCATGCTACTTGGGCAGATCGATCTGCCTGTCACCCTCGGTGATCCATCCAATTATAGGATAGAAACCCTCACCTTTGAGGTGGTCGGGTTCCATGGAACCTACCATGCCATCCTAGGACGTCCATGCTACGTGAAGTTCATGGCCGTCCACAACTACACCTACCTAAAGCTGAAGATGCTAGGACCATGCGGGGTCATCACCATTAGCACCTCCTTCTAGCACACCTACAAGTGCGAGGTCGAGTGCTGCAAACATGCTACGGCAATCGTCGCCTCCAAGGAGCTTGCGACAATCATCGCCTCCAAGGAGCTTGCAGCCATCAGGAATGAGGTTGCCAAAGAAGCGCCAACCCCAAGCGGCTGGCCTAGTCTTTCGAGCCTATGGAGGATGCCAAGGAGGTCCTCATAGACCCTAGTGTCTCCAAAGGCAAAGCAGTGCGCATTGGCACCACACTTTCCTCTGAATAGGAAAGCGTGCTTGTTGACTTCCTCCGCCCCAACAGAGATATCTTTACGTGGAAACCCTCGGACATGCTAGGCATTCTGAGAGAAGTCACCAAGCATGCCTTGAAGATCAGGCTAGGATCTAAGCCAGTGAAGCAGCACCTACATCGCTTCGATGAGGGGAAGTGCAGGGCCATCGGCGAGGAAATTGTGAAGCTTTTGGCGGTCGGGTTCATCAAGGAAGTATACCACCCCGAGTGGTTAGCCAATCCCATTCTTGTATGAAAGAAGAGTGGGAAATGGAGAATGTGTGTTGACTACATGGGTCTCAACAAAGCGTGTCCAAAGGATCTATTTCCTTTGCCACACATAGACCAAGTAGTTGACTCAACCTCAGGGTGCAAAACCCTTTGCTTCATTGATGCGTACTCCAGGTACCATCAAATTGCGATGAAAGAGTCTGACTAGCTCATGACATCTTTCATCACCCCATTCAGATCATTCTGCTATGTTACAATGTTGTTCAGTCTAAAGAACGCTAGGGCTATGTACCAACATTGTATGCTCAAATGTTTCAGGGGCCTCATCGGGCGAACCATTGAGGCCTATGTGGATGACATCGTGGTCAAGTCCAAATAGGCTGACCAGGTCATAGCCGACCTTGAGCAGACCTTCACAAAACTCTGAGCAAACAGCATTAAGCTCAAGCCCAAGAAGTGCGTTTCAGGGTCCCAACGGGTATACTGCTGGGTTTCATTGTCTCTAAGCGTGGCATCGAAGCCAACCCAGAGAAGATCTTGGCCATCACAAGGATGGGCCCAATTTAGAACATAAAGGGGGTACAACGAGTTGCAAGGTGCCTCACTATGCTCAACCTCTTCATCTCATGCCTCAGCGAATGAGGTCTCCCCCTCTATCAGCTTCTAAAGAAGGCTGGCCATTTTGAATGGACACCTGAGGCCCAGGAGGCACTTGACATGGTCAAGCAGCTTCTGATGAAGGCCCCAATCCTAGCCCCTTCGACTGACGGAGAACTGCTTCTGCTCTACATTGCAGACACCACGCAAGTGGTCAGCGCTGCCCTGCTGGTGGAGTGAGAAGAAGAGGGGCATGCCCTCAAAGTGCAGTGTCCCGTGTACTTCATTAGTGAGGTCTTGTCTGATTCCAAGACCTGCTACCCCCAAATCTAGAAGCTCCTGTATGCCATCCTTATCGCCAAGAGGAAGTTGTGTCACTAGTTCGAGTCACATACGGTGATGGTCATGACGTCCTTCCCCCTCGGCGAGGTTATCCAAAACCAGGATGCCATAGGAAGAATCACAAAATGGGCACTCGAACTGACGGCTATCAAGTCCTAAGTGCTGGCTGATTTCATTGCAGAGTGGACCAAGGTCCAAATGCCGTCAGTAGTCGTCGACCAGGAGTACTGGATGATGTACTTCGATGGATCACTAATGAAGAAAGGCACCGGTGTAGGGCTAGTCTTTGTTTAGCCCCTTAGGGTACGCATGAGGTACATGGTTCGCATCCATTTCCCCTCCTCCAACAATGTGGCCGAGTATGAGGCGCTCATCAATAGCCTACACATCACCATTGAGTTGGGTATCTAATGCCTTGACATTCAGGGCGACTGCTAGCTGGTCATCGACCAAGTCATGAAGGAGTCGAGCTACCACAATGCCAAGATGGTGCATATTGCTGAGAAGTCTGCTAGCTAGAGGACAAGTTTGACGGTCTCGAGCTCAACCATGTCCCAAGGCATCTCAATGAGGTGGCCAATGCACTAGTGAAAGCAGCATTTGGCCAAGAGCCGATCCCAATGGGTGTCTTCGCCAGTGATCAGCACAAGCCCTCAGTCCGCTACAATGAGCCAGAACAAGTAGGTGATGGGCTGCCTGCCCTAGGCTCGAGGGCTAACCAGTCGTCATCTCCATCCGACCCCTAGGTCATGGGGCTTGACAAGGATCTATTGATAGAGCCTGACCCTCTGGTCGACTCAAGGATGCCTTACCTCGACTACCTCCTCTGCGAGGCACTGCCGACGGACAAGACAAAGGCTCAGTGGCTCGCGCATCGCACCAAGTCCTTTGCCATTATTGATGGTGAACTCTACAAGTGGAGCCACATCATGATCCTACAGCATTGCATCCCCATTGAGCAAGGGAAGCGGTTGTTGAGTGATATCCACGATGGGGTCTGCGGTCTCCATGCCACATCTAGAACCCTAGTTGGAAACGCATTCCAACAAGGCTTCTACTGGCCGACTATGGTAGCTGACGCTAAACATATTGTGCGCACCTGTGAAGGGTGTAAGTACTACGTCCAGCAGACCCACCTATCGGCCCAAGCACTCCTGATGATCCCCACCATGTGGCTATTCATGGTCTAGGGGCTTGATCTGGTCAGACCTCTCAAGAGGGTGCCCGAGGGCTATACGCACTTGCTTGTCACCATAGACAAGTTTACAAAGTGGGTAGAGGCTCGACCGATCTCTAAGATCAAGTCCAAGCAAGCTGTACTATTCTTCCTTGACATCGTCCATCGCTTTGGGGTCATGAACTCCATTATCACGGACAATGGCATGCAGTTCACTAAAAATAAGTTCCTCCGATTCTACAATGAATATCACATCCTCATTGATTGGGCTGCCGTGGCGCACCCCCACACAAATGGGTAGGTCGAGTGCGCGAATGACATGGTCCTACTAGGCCGCAAGCCTAGGATCTTTAACTGGTTGAACAAGTTTGGCGGACGATGGGTCATGAAACTTCCTGTGGTGCTCTAGAGCCTGAGGATGACCCCCAGTCGGGCCACCAGCTACACACCATTCTTCATGGTCTATGGTTCTGAGGCTATCCTCCCGACCGACCTCAACTATGGAGCATCGAGGGTCAGGGCGTACAACGAACAGGGAGCTGAGGCATCCCTCGAGGATGCCATGGACCAGCTAGATGAAGCGTGCGATGTCGCCCTCCTCCGCTCAGCCAAATACTAGCAAGCGTTGCACCGGTACCATAGCCATTGAGTGTGGGGTTGGGCCTTCCACGTCGTGGACCTAGTGCTCTGCCTCGTTTAGAGCAACAAGAACTACCACAAGCTCTCACCGCCGTGGGAGGGACCATATGTCATCGCAGAGGTACTCCAACCAGGCGTCTACAAGCTCAAGACCATTGACGGTGAAGTCTTCATCAATTCCTGGAACATCGAGCAGCTACATCGCTTTTACCCTTAATATACGCACACTTTCTCTTATCAGTCCTGCTATCAACTCCCTGACCTTTAGTGACACCTGACCCCAGCAACAGCAAGGGGTTGGGCCTCACTCAGGGGCTAATAAGAGCATATCTATCTGGTAGACAGTCTCTATGCCTAACCCTTTCTCATGTTAAGACCTAGAAGCAAGGGTCATGGAAACGAACGCTGAGTAAAACTAGTTGGATTGTGAGAAACCTACGCCTCAGCGGCTACAGCGTCTTTGCTCACCAGCGTGATTAGAGTTTTTTTTTGCACCCCATGCTTTTTGGCCTTAGCCATGGAAAGAGTCGATACGTGTTTAAGAGTCTATCCGCCTTGCAAAAATTCTTTGTGCCTGACCCTCTCTCACGTTGAGACCTAGAAGCTAGGGTTGCGGAAATGAACGCTGAGTAAAACTGGCCGGACATCAAGAAACCTACGCCTCGGTGGCTATGGCATTTTTTCTCACCAGTGTGATTAGAGTTTGCTCACCTACACCCTAGGCTTTATGGCCTTAACGATGGAAGGGGTCAAAATGCACTAACATTTTTATACGAAAAGGGGAGAAAGGCTAAAAATCTATTAGGCCATAACAAAATTCAAGAGCTTGTCCACTTATTACAAGTTCGCCGCATGGCTCATCTGCCTAACTAAATTCTTAGGGGGATGATCTCATCCTCTATCTCCATAGGAAAGCCCTATGTTAGCGGGTCACACAAGTCGATCGGACAGCTTGGCCGCTGTCGAGAGATGGGTAAGGAGTAGTAGAATGCCCCATGTGGGTTATTTCAACTCCATCATGAATGATGGACTCAGATTCCACTCGAACATATCTAGTAAGAGCTCCTCGAACCCATCACTCATGCCATCTAGGTAAATCCTATGCCAATGGGTCACCCAAGTTGGTTGGATGGCTCAAAACCGTTGCCGAGAGATGGGTCACCTTAATTTATGTATGTTTTCTCTTATTAATTTCATTATTGTGCCCCCGACCCCAGCAATGGTAGGGGGTCAGGCCTCACTCGAGGGCTGGCAAGCGTGTCTATTTGGTAGACATTCTCTATGCCCGACCCCTTTTCTCACACTAAAACCTAGAGGCAAGGTGTGCAGAAATAAACTCTGAGTAAATCTGGTCGGATCGCAAGAAACCTATGCCCTAGCGGCTATGGCATTTTTGCTCACTAGCGTGATCAGAGTTTTTATCCTCATACCATGAGCTTTAGCCTCCGCCTTACTAGTAAGGGTTCGGAGGGGCCCACCTATGGAATCTCCATCGAGGAAAGGTCAACAAGTCGCCTAAGTCAATCGGATGGCTCAGGCCGCTGTTGAGAGACGAGTAAGGAGTAGTGGGATGGCCCATGAAGGTTATGCCAACTCCATCACAAATGATGGATCTAGACCCCACACAGACATATCTAATATGAGCTCCCCAAACCCATCACTCAAGCCATTAGGTAACTTTACCATCCCCCACTTTTATTTTCTAGTGCATGATCATTCATTCAACCATTCTCATGCATGCATTCATACATTCATTCATACATTCATCCCAAACATCCAAGCATCACATATGCAATTGTTGCATCACAATGCTTCATGTCACGTCACGAAGCAGTAGTCGTCTCATTCGATATGAGCGGCGACCGACCGAGGTTCGAAGGTCGGCCCACGAAGGGCTCGAGGCCACCTTGCGTCAAACAGAGCTAGGGGAGAAAAATGAAGATGAGCCCCAGTGGCCCTTGCCTAACCCCGCTCAGAAATGGACAGGGACATCTCGACCTTCTCGTTTGATCCAAACCTCGAGCCAAGCCCACAGAATCTCCATCGAGGAGGGGCTAGCGGGACACCTAAGTTGATCTCAGAAACAACTCGGGCATCTGCCGGGAGGTGGGTTAAGGAGTAGTGGAATGCCACATGAGGGCTATGCTGACCCATGAGCGAATGATGAACCTGGATTCCACTCAGACATGCTCGTTAGCGAGCTCGCCGAGCGCAACACTCGAGCCATCGAGTCAAGTGTCATTAGCTCAGCCCCTCCGGTTGCAAAAACTATGGACGGGGTGATGCATGAAATTCAGCCGACACCTACCGACCCCAATGGGGCTCGGGGGCTCGAGCCGCTTGACCCTAACTCAGGAATCCAACTTGCCCTTGTTCTTGAATGATGAGCTAGCCTTGAATTCTATACTCTTCTTCTTGTTGTCTTCGTCTTCCTTCTTGTCATCCTTGTCAACTCCTTCCCTTTCCACCGGTATGTCTCTTGTGTCCTGACATCACCTAATACTTGGTTAGGGGTAATCTTATTCAATCCTCCTCTTATGATAAGCAATCTCAACATCTCAAATCTTACAGGTAGGCACATCAAGAACCGATAAGAGACATCATCATCCTTGATCTTCCCTCCCAATGCCTTTAAATCATTGACAATCACTTGCAATCGATGGAACATCTCTAGAATGCTCTCATCTTTCTTCATCTTGAAGCTTGTTAACTTGTACTTGAAAATATATAACTTGGCACTCTTCACTGCTGGTGAGCCCTCATATGTTCCCTCCAATCTCTTCCACACCTCATTAGCTCTATCACAATCCTTGATTTGCTCAAACACCTTGGAATCAATGGCATTGTTTATGGTGTTGAGAGACATTGTATTGCATTGCTTATTGGCCTTATCATGGTTGGTGAGATTATCGAGATCAATGATAGCATAGTCATTCTCGGTCACATCCCACAATTGATCATTGATTGAACCAAGATACATCTTCATCTTTCTCTTCCGATAATCATAACATGTGCCATCAAAGAACAGTGGTTTACCCCCATATGGTTGAACACAACTTGAGCCATAATTTGACATCGAGGTTGTTAAGCCTTCAATCAAACGGTGACCATGGCTCCAATACCACTTGTAAGGTCCTAGTATGGCTAGAGGGGTGAATAGCCTATTTAAAAATCTACAAACCAACTAGAGCAATTTGATTAGTATGACAAATAGCGAAATGCAAACTTGCTCTAGCTCTACAAGGGTTGCAAGCCACCTATCCAACAATTCTAGTTACTATGATCACTGGACCCACAATTTGCTAAGTCACTACTCACTAAGAGCTCTCACACTTGCTACACTAAAGAGCTCCACTAGATGAACTCAAACTACAAAGCAAGCTCTCAATTCTAGCTACACTAAAGAGCTTGCTACAACTAGTTTGCAAGAATATAAATGAGTGAGTAGGATAATTATACCGCCACGTGAAGGAGTGAACCAATCTCAAGATGAATACCAATTCAATTATTGGGAGAACACCAAAGGGCAAGAGACAACCAATTTTTCTCCCAAGGTTCATGTGCTTGTCGGCACACTTGTCCCCGTTGTGTCGACCAAAACTTGGTGGTTTGGTGGCTAAGAGGTGTTGCATGAACCTCATCCACACAATTGGACACCGTAAGAACCTACCCACAAGTGAGGAAACTCAATGACATGAGAAATCCACTAGAGTTACTTTTCGGCGCTCTATCGGGGAAGGCACAAGTCCCCTCACAATCACCGGGACATGGCCAGGAACAATCAACAACTCGTGCCAATCCCCCCGCTGCTCCAAGCCATCTAGGTGGTGGCAACCACAAAGAGTAACAAGTGAACCCAGCAGCGAAACACAAACACCAAATGCCTCTAGATGCAATCACTCAAGCAATGCACTTGGATTCTCTCCCAATCTCACAAAGATGATGAATCAATGATGGAGATGAGTGGGAGGGCTTTGGCTAAGCTCACAAGGTTGCTATGTCAATGCAAATGGCCAAGAGAGTGAGCTTGAGCCAGCCACGGGGCTTAAATAGAGAGCCCCCATGAATAGAGCTGTTGGCACCCCTATCCCCTAAAAATCAAGGCGACCAGCCACACCGATCGGTTTGACCGGACAGCGTCCGGTCCTCAGATATTTGCCATGTGTCCCTGACTTCAAATGCTGATCACCCGATCTCAACAGTCATCAGTGCACTTAAGTTATGATCGGACGCGCTGCTCGAAGTGACCGGACGCTCCAACACTAGAGTCTGGTCGTTTCTAGTAAGGTATTATTCATGACCGGACATGCTATTCAAAGTGACCGGATGCACCATCACTGGCATCCGATCGTTTCCAGTAAGGATCTAGACACGGTTTTTTGCGATCGGACGTGTCCGGTGGCACATGACTAGACCCAGGCCAACGTCCAATCAACACAGTCTCTCTCTATTGCTTGCGTCAGCGTACGTCACTAGGTGACCAGACGCACCCCTTATGCGTCCAGTCCCTTTTTCACTTCAGCGTTCGGTCAAGGGACCGAGGGCGGCTTTCACTACGTGCCACTAACCAGACGCAGGGTCAGAGTCTGGTCAATGCGCAAGGTAGAGTCTAGTCAATACGAAATAGCTCTTTTTGACCCTAAACTTCAACACCCTTGATAAAATGTGCCAACCACCAAGTGTATCACCTTTTGCACATGTGTTAGCATATTTTCACAAATGTTTTCAAGGGTGTTATCACTACACTAGATCCTAAATGCATATGCAATGAGTTAGAGCATCTAGTGGCACTTTGATAACTGCATTTCAATATGAGTTTCACCCCTCTTAATAGTATGGCTATCGATCCTAAATGTGATCATACTCTCTAAGTGTCTTGATCACTAAACCAAAAAGATCCTATCAATTTTACCCTTGCCTTAAGCTTTTTGTTTTTCTTTCTTCTTTTCCATGTCCAAGCATTTGATCATCACCATGCCATCACAATCATCATATCATGATCTTCATTTGCTTAATCACTTGGAGTGTGCCACCTATCTCGTAATCACTTTGATAAACTAAGTTAGCACTTAGGGTTTCATCAATTCACCAAAACCAAACTAGAGCTTTCAATCTCCCCCTTTTTAGTAATTGATAACAACCCCTTCACAAAGATATGAATTGAAATTTAATTAAATCCATGTTGCTTGCCCAAGCATATTTACCATGTGTAAAAGGATATGGACAAGTTTCATGAACCCCAAATGGTAGCAATTGCTCCCCCTACATATGTGCTAAGAGTTTGTATTGTAGCTTGCACATATGCTTAGATAGGAAATATAAGAGTCAATGTCTACCAAATAATGCTAAGGTATAAGAGATGGACCTTTGAAGCGTACCAATCGGAGTGCACCAATATACCATCCTTAGCACCATTAGTAGCTAGACAAACACAAAAACTAGAATACCCCGTGAGATCAACATTAGAAGTAAGGGTATATTTTCCATAAAGTGAACATAAGTCTAGTTACTTAACCTATGCATGCTAGTTTTTCATTTCATCATTCAAACCTACAACTAGCATACACCACACAAGCATGGATATTGAAATTTAAAACTTGTGCCATGCATGCAAATATATGAAAATGCACATTCAAATGCAACATACAAGATTATGAGCTTACTCCCCCTACTTGTGTACAATTTTGATTGATCCCCTTACAATGTCATTTCATTTGTTTGCTCCCCCTATCTTACTATCTTTGTGAATTTCTCTCGCCCTTTGTCAACGATTAGCACAAAAGGCGAGCTTCAAATTTTAGATAGGTTAGAGTGAAACCATGTGAAGCGAGGATCATTTTCCCAATTTGGTTCAATCTAGATCACTTGAAAAAGATATTTGACTCAGTTTGATCCAAGGACAAGCTTCGTCACACCTCCAAATAAGGGTTATCTTGTACCATGTTGAGTTAAACACTTAGAGCTCATTCTCTACATCAAACACTAGGTTTACAAGCCCACAAACATGTCATATGCTACCACTGGACCAAATCAAGCATAGAAGCAATAGTGATACCATACAAACATCAAAATCATTTGATTTTCATGAATGAGCCTCTTAAATGTGAAAGATGTTTAGATGCACTAAACATGTCCTTAGCAAGGATGTATGCCATGTCAATCAACTTTTACCTTGGATTGCTTGAAAGTGAGGCATGTCATATGAGTGGGGGTGCATCAACACATATTTGAGAAATCCAATATGTTCAACTCATTCCTTAGCTTGCAAAACCTTTTCTCATCTAGTGGCTTGGTATATATATTGACAAGTTGATCTTCGGTGCCTACACTCTCAATGCAAATGTCCCCTTTTTGTTGGTGATCTCTTATGAAATGATGGTGGACACCAATGTGCTTTGTTCTTGCGTGTTGAACTGGGTTATTGGTTTACTTGATTGCACTCTCATTGTCACATAGCAATGTCACTTTCTTGAACTTGATTCCAAAGTCATTCAAGGTGGCCTTCATTCAAAGTATTTGTGCACAACAACTATTAGTGGATATGTATTTGGCTTCAGCAATTGATAATGCAACACTATTTTGCTTCATTGATGACCATGAAACAAGTGTTCTTCCCAACAATTGGCATGTGCCCGAGGTGCTCTTCCTTTCAACCTTGCATCCTGCATAATCCGAGTCGGAGTAACCAACTAGCTCAAACTTTGCTCCTTTGGGATACCACAAACCAACATTTTGTTTATGCTTCAAGTACCTCAATATTCTCTTAGTAGCCTTCAAATGACTTTCTCTTTGTGAGGCTTGAAATCTTGCACACATGCATACACTAAACATGACATCCGGCCTTGATGTGGTCACATAGAGTAGACTTCCAATCATAGACCGATACAATTTTTTATCCACCATATTTCCACTTGCATCACTATCCAAGTTGCCATTTGTTCCCATTGGTGTACTAGTGGTTTTGCTATCAATCATGCCAAACTTCTTGAGCATGTCTTTGATGTACTTGCCTTGACTCACAAATGTACCATTCTTTAATTGCTTGATTTGAAGACCAAGGAAGTAACTTAACTCTCCAATCATAGACATTTCAAACTCATTAGCCATCATCTTTCTAAACACTTCACAAAAGTCTTGATTGGTTGATCCAAATATGATGTTGTCAACATAGATTTGCAACACAAATAAGTCTTTGCCAATCTTTTTGGTGAAAAGAGTGGTGTCAACCTTGCCCATCATGAACCCTTTAGAGAGTAGGAAGTCCCTCAATCTCTCATACCATGCTCTAGGTGCTTGCTTCAAGCCATACAATGCCTTCTTTAACTTGTACACATGGTCGGGCTTCTCATCATCTTCAAAACTGGGAGGTTGCTCAACATATACTTCTTCATTTATGTAACCATTGAGAAATGCACTTTTGACATCCATTTGATAGAGTTCAATGTTGTGGGCACAAGCATAGGCTAGCAAGATTCTAATTGCTTCCAATCTAGAACCGGGGCATATGTTTCTCCAAAGTCAAGACCTTCAACTTGAGTGTAACCTTGAGCCTCTAATCTTGCTTTGTTCCTTACTACTATCCCATCTTGATCTTGCTTGTTCTGAAAGACCCACTTGGTTCCAATTACATTATGATCCATAGGCCTCTCAACTAACTCCCATACTTGATTTCTCTTGAAGTTGTTTAGCTCTTCATGCATAGCATTGACCCAATCAACATCCTTCAAAGCTTCATCCATCTTCTTAGGTTCAATGGATGACACAAATGAGAAGTGTTCACAAAATGATGCCAATTTAGATCTTGTTTGTACACCTCTAGAAATATCACCAATTATAGAGTCCAAAGGATGATATCTTATGACATTGGTTGGTTGGAGCACTTGCACTTGATTGCTTGCATTTGATCGATCATTTGGTTGAGATGATGAACTAGCCACTTGTTGTTGATCTTGCACTTTATCAACATTAGCACTCACTTGACTTTGATCTTGAGAACCATTAGCTTGTACATTTGAGTTAGAGAGCACTTGATTCTTGTCATCTTCAACATCAATCACCTCTCTAGGACTTATATCACCGATGTCCATGCTCTTCATTGCATTGACTAATTGAGTGCCCCTCACATCATCTAGATTCTCATCTTCCTCTTGGGAACCATTTGTTTCATCAAATTCTACATCATAAACCTCCTCAAGAGTACCACTAGCCAAATTCCAAACTCTATATGCCTTGCTAGTAGTGGAGTAACCAAGTAAGAAACCTTCATCATATTTCTTTCCAAACTTTCTTAATCTAGTGCCTTTCTTCAATATGTAGCATTTACAACCAATAACCCAAAATTATGTTATATTGGGTTTTCTTCCATTCAATAACTCATAAGGTGTCTTCTCCATCATGGGGCGACAATAGAGTCGGTAGCTATAATAGCAAGCCATGTTGATTGCTTTGGCCCAAAATGAATGACTCATATTGTACTCACTCAACATTCATCTTGCCATGTCAATCAAAATCCTATTCTTTCTTTCAACTAGGCCATTTGATTATGGAGTATACTTGGCCGAAAATTAATGCCTAATTCTAAACTCATCACATAAATCATCTACTCTTGTATTCTTGAACTCACTTCCATTGTCACTTCTCACTTTCATGATGGTTGTTTCAAACTCATTATGAATTCTCTTGATGAATGTCTTGAAGGTTGCAAACACATCACTCTTGTCAACAAGAAAGAACACCCATGTGTATCTAGTGAAATCATCCACAATCACAAATCTATATTTGTTTCCACCAATGCTAGTGGATGTGGTTGGTCCAAACAAGTCTATGTGCGCCAACTCAAATGCCTTAGATGTGCTCATCATGCTCTTCTTAGGATGTGTGTTACCAACTTGTTTTCTGGCTTGACATGCACTACATAGCTTATCCTTCTCAAATGTGACATCTTTCAAGCCTCTAACTAAGTCATGCTTGATCAACTTGTTCAATTGTATCATTCCAACATGACCAAGCCTTCTATGCCATAACCAACCCATGCTAAACTTAGTGATCAAACATGTTGACAATTGAGCTTCTCTAGCATTGAAATCAACCAAGTATAGATTCTCATATCTAAATCCTTTGAATATCAAGTTAGAGCCATCTACACTTATGATCTCTACATCATCCACACCAAATATGCACTTGAAACTAGGATCACACAATTGAGCTACAGACAATAGGTTGAAGTTCAAGCTCTCTACTAGTAGCACATAGGAAATGCTCAAGTCATTGGATATTGCAATCTTACCAAGACCTTCGACCTTGCCTTTGCCATTGTCACCAAATGTGATACTATCAATCCCATTGCT
This sequence comes from Miscanthus floridulus, assembly GCF_019320115.1. Classification (NCBI taxonomy): domain Eukaryota; kingdom Viridiplantae; phylum Streptophyta; class Magnoliopsida; order Poales; family Poaceae; genus Miscanthus; species Miscanthus floridulus. The sequence goes on from NC_089582.1 coordinate 63,708,908, forward strand.
CTTATTTTCATTTATTGAATTGAACATTCTTGGATCACCGATCATGTGTTGTGTGCACCCACTATCAAGCACCCAATGCCTTCCTCTGGCTTTATCATTGACCTACAAAAGAAGATCAATTCTTTTTAGGTACCCAAACTTGCTTGGGTCCTTGAAGGTTAGTTACCAAGGTCTTTGGTACCCAAATAGCCTTGTTATTTGGGCCCACAATTGGTGTACCAATGAACTTAGCCTTTACACCATTGGCACCCTTAACAAGCATGTAACAAGAATCAAATCTAATTGTGGATACAACAGGTTGCTTGTTCTTGTTAGTCTTGCAATATTACTCTAGATGCCCAACTTGCTTGCATCTATTGCAAAACCGACCATTGCCCTTCACAAATCTAGCTTTGGGAGTGACAAAAGCCGCCTTGTCTTTCTTGGGAGTATAGCCTAATCCCTCTTTGTTGAGAGAAAACCTTTGACCACCCAAGCACTTTAGCAAGTAGGCATCTCCACCATAGGCATTGCCTAAGGCACGAGTGAGCTCATTCACCTCCTTCTTGAGGGTCTTATTTTCCACCATTAGTGAGGCATCACAAGTGAAACCATCACTCAAAGGTGAAAGTGAAGTAGAAGTGCTAAAAGAAAGGTTAGTGGGAGCAACTACAATGGGCTTATAAAAAGATTCATTAATAATATCACATGTTAGTCACACATCACAAGACACAATCACTTGCTCCTTCTTGGCTTCCTCCATTTTGACTTGCTCAATGAGAGAGGAGTGAGACTTTTCAAGCTTAGAGTGAGCTTTGCCAAGCTTCTCATGGGCTTCTATTAGCCTCTCATGAGTGGTATTTAGCTCATCAATGGATTGCTCAAGAAATTTGACTTTCTTGCTGTAACACCTCGGGTGTTTAAATACTAAAAACAGGACATGTCATCATATGCATTGCAAGGCATTGGTCAAATTGCAAACTTCGATATGCATTCACTAAAACAAGTTTACATTTATGTTATGAGTGTTGAATTGGATTGTTTGAATCAAGTTCAAAATTTGGTTTGGATTTGAATTTTCGAGAAAACCCTGATTTTCAGCATTTAAATCCTACCCTGAAAACTCATTTCAAAATCTAAACACATTTTGGGGTTGAGCCTTAAAGCAAAAGTGTAGAGCTTGAAAAGTTATACCAAGTTTGTTTTTGGAGTTTTCAAAGTTGTTATGAAAATTTTGAAGTAATTCGAAAAGGCGTAATTTGTTAAATGTCCCCTATTTGAATTCAAAAGTTCATTTCAAAATGTAAACCGAATTAGGGGTTGGTTATAAAAGAAAAGTTGTAGAACTTTGAATTTTGAACAACTTTTATTTTTGGAGATTTTTGAGTTGTTATACAAATTTGGGAGTAATTTGAATTTGAAAACGCATGGCAATTCTATAATTACTGTGAACAGTGTTCACCGCCTAAGCTACATGGCCGGCGATCTTCTTCGGCGTTCTAGGTGCGTCGTGGCCATCTGTGGCGTCACGCTGGCATGGGGAAAGGCTTCGTTGTGGCTTCCTTGAGCTTCTGAGCCACGTTATAAATACCGAGTCGCCGACGTCGACCTTCCCTTCGATGCTCTGTTTTTCCCGTCGCTCTTGCTCATCTCCGGCGAGCCCTTGTCGTCGAACCAGTGCCTCTGCCATCATAGCAAAGCATGCATTAGTTTTGCCTACTCTTTGCGCGCCTAGCCATCCTACTATGGTCATCTGATTCCACCGGGAACCACCGCTAGCAACTCTTCTTCCTCGCGGCCGGCAACCTCACCTGAGATTCTGTTTCACCGCGGTCAGCGTCATCCGGTGAGCCGTTGCCCTTGCTTGTTGTCCCTACAGCTTCATCTAGATGCTGTGGTGCTTAATCCATTCTTGCTTGGTCGTTTTGCCCACTGTAGTCATCGGAACACCATCGTCGACGAAGTCTGCTCTGCCATGACCGCTGTCACCGTCGACCCGCGTCATTGTAGCTTCTCCGGCCTCGTTCTTTGCTTCTACATGTTCGGGGTGAGATGCTGATCCTTTCTAAGCTCTTAGTTTGACTGTTATCGGTCTTGTTTCGCCGACGTAGTGTCGCTAAGACGCCGCGTCCGCTATGGCCGATGTCGAGCTAGTATAGGACCGTAATCAGGACAGATAGGAACGTCAATCAATGCCCCTAGTCATGGTGATCGTTTTGGTACCTTGGCCATCGCCGTTGGACTCATCGTCGGTGAGTTTACGTCGATCAGCACAGTCACCGATGTGGTCAAACGCGTGAGGTTAGGGATGACAGGTGGGACCCGATGTCAGTGACACAACGTTCAAATTGGATTTTTCTATTTTTAGAATTGAATGAATAGTATCTATTTTTGTTATTTTTGTGTAGATTTATTTAAAGCTCCAAAAATTATAAACAATTTTGTGTGACCTCTCTGTGATGCATATTATTTAAGAAAAATATGAAATGTTATTTTCAGCACTTTTTGAATGTGATGAAAATTGCTCAATTTATTAATAAATGGATTTCCATGATTTTTCTAGTCTTATTTAATTGTCCAAAAATTATGAAATTTGTTTTGCCACTTACTTATCATGTGACAAACCTTTACCAAAATTTTGAGGTCAATTGGAACAAGTTGATTTATTTCATAATTCTTAATTAAATAATTAATTCATATAAGCAAATAGTAACTTTTAATGATCTAGGTTTTGATTGAATTTTTGATTGAGTGATGTCCTTGGGTCATTAGTTGGTAATGATTCTTGGCAATTGATTTAGGTGTTGCGAAAAGGTTTAGTTAGTTTGACTTGCAACTGTACCGCGAAGGAAAGTTGTATTCAAATTATTAATTTTTGCATCCATCATCGAGCATCATGATTCGTATTCCGCATCATGTTAAACATGGCATTATTACTATGTATAGTGAACAAAGGTGAACACGTGGTAGTTAATCAAGTTGTGGAGGAGGTTAATCCGTCTGTTGAGGTTGGATCGAATACTTGTGGAACGTCGCAGGAATCGGACTTTTCCATCAATGAAGGCAAGCCCCGGATGCATACAACCCTACCTTGTGTTTTACAAATTAATTTTGCTTTTTCTTTTCTATACTGCATTAAGTGATTAAGAGTTAAGTAAAAGCCTAATTGATGCATTACCAACATTGTTTTTCTGTATCTACCTTGTTACCAGTTTTACGTCGTAAATGTCAAGTTATGCTTAGCCATGCTTAGACAGATCAAAGTCGGGTGATTACCTGTCACCTGAGAATTTTAAATGGATCTTCGGTTACTTATGTGATCATGAAATATGAGCATGTGGAGTAATAAATCTAGATCGGGCAGACTAGGTGTGTGTGAGCCACAAGACATGGAGGTCTTGTGAGCGGGTTCTTTCCGCCTGTATCGATTAAGGTCCATCCATTGTTGAACTGCGTGAGGTGAGACTTTGTAGTACTAACCACATACTCCGGTAAGCCTTAACTTGGCTATTCTATTACGAGAATGGCTACTCGCGCACTAGGAGTGGAGAGATGGCGGGAATAGCGTGACCCATGTGGCAATGGGCCGGATTGGTGGAGTACTGTATTCTCGGGTGGCGCGGACCCGTTCTTGTTTTAGAGCATCCAAGAGTAGGTTGATCTATGTAAGTCGGGGACCTACATATGTCGTGTGGTCTAGAATCCCCAGCTAGGTTATAATCGGTTTGAATCGTCGTTGCTCCTCGGTTATGGAGACTCACTTCTCTGTTCATCATCATAGTTTAATAACTGGAACTTGAATAAGGTTTGTGAAGGCGTAGGATATGAAGTTTCATGATCTCAATACAGATCATGTCAGCTTTGTATATGATTTGATGAAGTTTTTAATGTTGATATAAAGAATTTTGTTAAAGAGCTTTTACGCAAAAGAACTTTGATTATTGCTAAAGCCATACCTTGAATACTTGAGCCTGCATTCCTGAGTTTATCAGTTCTTATCTCGGTTAAGTCTTGTTGAGTACTTTTGTACTCAGGGTTCGTTGACCCTTGTTGCAGGTGAGCCTCATGAGCAGATCTGTTTTGGATCGTGCTGCATGACTATTGTTCGATCTAACAATGAGAAGTAAATATGTGGCCCTTGGGCAGGGCAGTTTAATTGTGTGTTTCGTATATTGTTATAATGCCACTCCACTACTTTGGTTTGTAATAAGTATCGAACTTAGTTGTAGGGTTTGAAACAATTGGTTTGTAAACTATGTTATTGTAAGTCTTCCGCTGTTTTTACTCTGATGAATATATTTGAATAAATGTTGTAATACTGCAATGACTCTGTAATGTGATCCTGCTCAGAAATCATGGATGATTCGGGGTTCCTCGAGGAGTCCCGACAGTCTTCTTAAGTTACTAGGAACATATGCATAGATGTCAATGGTCGTTAGACAGTGACAGGTGCATGTAGGCCCTATAATTTAGGAGGTTCTGCCACAGAATGGTATCAGAGCGTGGTCGTTACAAAGTCTTTATCGTATTGGTTTACAAAAATTTCGAAATGATTTGGGATGACTAAACTTAACTTGTTAATTTGATCCAAATTGCTTCTGACTTATCTTATCTCTTTCTCACCATTCCTTATTTGATTAAAAAGGTTTTGTGTGGTGGAGTAGTAATCTTACTATGCCCTATATAAAAACAAATGTTGTTTATGTGCATTATAAGCTTTGATGGTTTTGTTCGTAAGAACGATTCATGCATCATGATTAATTCACTCATTACTTCCTTCACCTCTGAGTCTAGAGTTGAGTAGTGAGTCTGGTTTGAGTAATGTAATCCATCCTAGCTGCTCTTTAGAATTTGATCAAATGGTCTTACTTGGATTAAATTGGCTTCCTATAGTATGGCTCGTACCAAGATGACACCCCGTAAGTCCACTGGACCCAAAGGAGTTCCTCGTCACCAACTTGCCCCTAGGAATGGCGGTGCTAGCAGTAGCAGCTCTAGGCCTGATCCCCAGACAGAGATACAGAGGATTTCTGTAGAGTTAGCACAAGCTACTAGAGATAGGGCTTTGGATGCCATACAGGTAGGAGAATTACATAATTAATTGAGGCATCTCACCAGCGCGCACAGGAACTATGAACGCATGTTAGTTCATATGGTGGAAGGAAGGAATGAAGCTTGGCATAGGGAAAATGTAGCTAGAGCTAGAACTCATGAGCTAGAATTCTATGTAGAAGATTTAGAAGAACATAATACTTATCTGCATGAGGAAGTTCATAGGCTTAGCAATCTCCTAGATCCAAATCATGAATACCAAGCTGCAGATAATGATGACAACTTGTACTAATGTTACTTATCATGAGGCTGTAAATATTGCAATTGCTTCAGAGGCAAAGTATCAGCAGCATAAGGAGCTCAAAAAGAAAAAGAGTATGCTGTCTAGATCTTTTGGGGGAAATCAAAAGAGGCAGAGGGTGATTTATCATCCAGTAAATCATAATTATCCTCCTTATCGTCCGCCATAGTCCCAAGCCAAGCAACAGTCAAATGTCCGTCCTGCTATAACCTACCCAAATTCTCAATAGACCAATGCTCCTGGTGGCAATGCTCCAACGTCCTAGGGTCACAATTATCCATGTTACAATTGTGGAAGGACCGGTCATTTCTCCAGGGAATGTCCATATCCTAGGTAGGCTAATCAAAATTATCAGAAGGCCCCTGCCAATCAACAACAGGGTTAGGCACCAAACAAGAACCCCAATCAGAATGCTCAGAAGGGCAAAGATGAGAGGAAGATAGGACGGGTGTTCTATATTCAAGCTAGAGAAATTCCAGAAGGGGAGCTAGTGATGATGGGTATGTTTCCTGTTGCCAATCACCCTGCAGTTATACTTTTTGATTCGGGTGCATCTCATTCATTCATCAATAGAACATTTGTGGTAAAGCATGAAATTCCAATTGGGGCAACAAAGGAAAATTTCTTTATACAGTCGCCCGGGGGACGTCTGTGTACTAAGGAAATGGTATACCAGGTACCCGTAAACCTGGATGGGCATATTTTTCCCACTACCATGATTATCCTTAAGGATCAGGATATAGATGTAATCTTGGGAATGAATTGGATGTATCAGCATAAGGCTGTTATAGATGCTTTGAATAGGACTATAAGGGTGAGTTTGTCAGATAGTAATTCTCAACTTCTCATCCAACTTCCAACCTTAAGAAGATCAGTGAGCAAGGTTTGTGCAACTGTTGTCAAAAAGATTAGAGATGTCCCAGTAGTGTGTGAATTTCCGAATGTGTTTCCTAAAGATTTACCTGGTCTACCACCTGATAGGGATGTCCAGTTTAACATAGAGTTGCAACCTAGAACAGCTCTAATTTCTCAGAGAGCTTATAGGATGCCACCTAAGGAATTGGCCGAGTTGAAGACTCAGTTACAAGAATTGATTGAGAAAGGATTTATTCAACCTAGTTCATCACCTTGGGGATGTCCGGCAATTTTTGTGAAAAAGAAAGATGAGATCCTGAGGTTATGTGTCGACTATCGTCCATTGAATGAAGTGAGCATCAAGAATAAGTATCCCTTACCTCAGATAGATTTGCTTTTTGATCAATTGGCCAGAGCCAAAGTTTTCTCCAAGATTGATTTGAGGTCAGGATATCACCAAATCAAGATAAAGCCTGAAGATATTTCCAAAATGGCATTTACCATAAGATATGGATTATATGAATACTTGGTAATGTCTTTGGTTTGACAAATGCTCCAGCTCATTTCATGTATCTGATGAATTCAGTATTCATGCCTAAGCTAGACAAGTTTGTAGTGGTGTTTATTGATGACATCCTAGTATATTCCAAGAATAAGAAAGAACATGTGGAACATCTCAGAATTGTTCTGACCTGCTTGAGAGAACATCAACTATATGCCAAGTTTAGCAAATGTGATTTTTGGCTTAAGGAAGTACAATTTCTTGGACATGTCTTATCAGCTAAAGGCGTTGCAGTTCATCCAACCAAAGTGAAGGATGTGCTTGATTGGAAACCACCAACCACAGTTCATCAAGTTCGGAGTTTTCTAGGATTGGTGGGGTATTACCGTCGGTTTATCCCAGATTTCTCTAAAGTATCAAAGTCCATAACTGAATTGTTGAAGAACCAAGTCAAGTTTGTCTGGTCATCTGATTGTGAAGAGGCTTTCTAGACTTTGAAGGGACTGTTGACTACTGCACCAGTATTAGCCCAACCTGATATCGAGAAGTCATTTGATGTTTATTGTGATGCTTCAGGTATTGGTATTGGATGTGTGTTGATACAAGAAGGCCGAGTCATTGCCTATGCATCCAGGCAACTTAAGCAACATGAAGAACACTATCCGACTCATGATCTAGAGTTAGCAGCTATGGTCCATGCTCTAAAGATTTGGCAGCATTACCTACTTGGTAATATGTGCCATATTTATACAGACCACAAGAGCTTAAAGTATATCTTTACTCAGTCAGAGTTGAACATGCGACAAAGAAGATGGTTAGAACTGATTTAGGATTATGACTTAGAAGTACATTATCACCTCGGTAAAGCAAATGTGGTTGCAGATGCCCTCAGTCACAAAAGTTATTGCAATTGTCTAGCAGTGAGAACAATGGGTTTGACTTTATGTCAAGAAATGGAGAAGTTGAATATAGAAGTAATTCAACAAGTTAGTTTGACCAACATAATTGTTGAAGCCACTATTCGAGATCAAGTTATTGTTGCTCAGAAAGAAAACAAGGGTATAGCCCATATCAAAGAAAGGGTCAGGAATGGAAAAGTAGAATGTTTTAGCATAGATGATGAAGGTGTGTTATGGTTCAAGGATCGTCTGGTGGTACCAAAGGTTCCTGAGTTGCGATAGTCAATTCTGGAAGAGGCACATGCTACTAGGTTATCTATCCATCCAGGAAGTAACAAGATGTACCATGACTTGAAACAAAGATTTTGGTGGACTAAAATGAAAATAGAGATTGCTAGATACATAGCAAAGTGTGATACTTGTCAAAAGGTGAAAGCTATACATTTGAGGTCTGTTGGTGAATTACAACCATTACCTATTCCATCTTGGAAGTGGGAGGACATAAGTATGGACTTTATTGTTGGTCTACCCAAGACATCAAAGGGATTTGACTCAATATGGGTTATTGTAGATCGACTAACCAAGTCAGCACATTTTCTTCCAGTCCAGAATACATATCCCACTATATGGTATGCCAAGATGTATTTAGAGCGAATTGTGAGTCTCCATGGAGTACCCAAGACTATTGTGTCCAATAGGGGTACACAGTTTGTCTCTAACTTTTGGAAAAAATTGCATTCTTCATTGGGTACCAAACTACTGTATAGCTTGTCATCCATAGACTGATGGGCAAACTGAAAGAGTCAATCAAGTGCTTGAAGATATGTTAAGGTGTTGTGTCCTTAACTATTCCAATAAGTGGGACGAATGCTTACCTTTGGCCGAGTTCTCATACAACAATAGTTATCAGGAAAGCATTAGAATGGCTCCATTTGAAGCACTCTATGGTCATAGATGCAGAACATCATTGAGTTGGTCTGAGCCTAGAGAAAGAAGGTTCTTTGGGGTTGACCTTATGAAAGAAACAGAAGACAAGGTTAAGCAAATACAAAGTAATTTGAAGATAGCTCAATCCCGACAAAAGAGTTATGCGGATAGACGACGTAGACCATTGGTGTTTAATAAAGGGGATTTTGTATATTTGAAAGTATCACCAATGAAGGGAGTTACCCGTTTTGGTGTTAAAGGCAAGTTGGCACCTCGATATATTGGACCATTTCAAATTTTAGAGAGGTATGGAAAAGTGGCATATCGCTTGAAATTACCAGAACATCTCGCTATTGTGCATGATGTGTTCCATGTTTCTCAATTGAAGAAGTGTCTCTGAGTGCCTGAGCAGAATGTTGAGGTTGAAGGAGTGGAACTTGAACCAGATTTGACTTATTCCGAATATCCTATCTGAGTTTTGGATCAGAATGATCGTGTTACTCGAAGAAGGACAATCAAGTTCTACAAGATACAATGGAATCAACATTTAGAAGAAGAAGCTACTTGGGAATCAGAAGATTACTTATTAGAAAAATTTCCAGAGTTTCTTGCGTCAATATAGAGTAACATTAGTTGAGCTCGGTTGTTATCAGTTATGTTTTGTAAAGGAACCTCAGCTGTTTTATGGACAGATTTTGTATGTGTTCTTGTGACACATTTCCTTTTCCATTACTTACCCTATGGCTTTGAATCTTGGGGCGAGATTTCTTTTAGGGGGGAGGATTGTAACACCTCGGGTGTTTAAATACTAAAACCAGGACATGTCATCATATGCATTGCAAGGCATTGGTCATATTGCAAACTTCGATATGCATTCACTAAAACAAGTTTACATTTATGTTATGAGTGTTGAATTGGATTGTTTGAATCAAGTTCAAAATTTGGTTTGGATTTGAATTTTCGAGAAAACCCTGATTTTCAGCATTTAAATCCTACCCTAAAAACCCATTTCAAAATCTAAGCACATTTTGGGGTTGAGCCTTAAAGCAAAAGTGTAGAGCTTGAAAAGTTATACCAAGTTTGTTTTTGGAGTTTTCAAAGTTGTTATGAAAATTTTGATGTAATTCGAAAAGGCGTAATTTGTTAAATGTCCCCTATTTGAATTCAAAAGTTCATTTCAAAATATAGACCGAATTAGGGGTTGGTTATAAAAGCAAAGTTGTAGAACTTTGAATTTTGAACAACTTTTATTTTTGGAGATTTTTGAGTTGTTATACAAATTTGGGAGTAATTTGAATTTGAAAACGCATGGCAATTTTGTAATTACTATGAACAGTGTTCACCGCCTAAGCTACATGGCCGGCGATCTTCTTCGGCATTCCAGGCACGTCGTGGCCATCTGTGGCGTCGTGCTGGCGCGGGGAAAGGCTCCGTCGTGGCTTCCTTGAGCTTCTGAGCCGTGTTATAAATACCGAGACGCCGTCGTCGACCTTCCCTTCGATGCTCTGTTTTTCCCATCGCTCTTGCTCATCTCCGGTGAGCCCTCGTCGTCGAACCAGTGCCTCTACCATCACAGCAAAGAGTCCATTAGTTTTGCTGACTCCTTGCGCGCCTAGCCATCCTACTGTGGTCGTTTGATTTCACCAGGAACCGCCGCTAGCAACCCTTCTTCCTCGCGGCCGACAACCTCACCTGAGATTCCGTTTCACCGTGGCCAGTGTCATATGGTGAGCCATTGCCCTTGCTTGTTGTCCCTACAGCTTCGTCTAGATGCTGTGGTGCTTAATCCATTCTTGCTTGGTCGTTTTGCCCACTGCAGTCGCCGGAACACCGTCGTCGACAAAGTCTGCTCCGCCGTGACCGCTGTCACCGTCGACCCGCGTCACCGTAGTGTCTCCGGCCTCGTTCTTTGCTTCTACACGTTCGGGGTGAGATGCTGATCCTTTCTAAGCGCTTAGTTTGACTGTTACCGGTCTTGTTTTGCCGGCATAGTGTCGCCAAGACACCGCGTCCGCCATGGCCGACGTCGAGCTAGTATAGGGCCGTAATCAGTACAGATAGGAACGTCAATTGATGCGCCTAGTCATGGTGATCGTTTTGGTACCTTGTCCATCGCCGTTGGACTCATCATCGGCGAGTTTATGTCGGTCAGCGCAGTCGCCGGCGTGGTCAAACGTGCGAGGTTAGGGATGACAGGTGGGACCCGATGTCAGTGACACAGCGTTCAAATTGGATTTTTCTATTTTTAGAATTGAATGAATAGTATCTATTTTTGTTATTTTTGTGTAGATTTATTTAAAGCTCCAAAAATTATGAAAATTTTTGTGTGACCTCTCTATGATGTATATTATTTAAGAAAAATATGAAATGTTATTTTCAGAACTTTTTGAATGTGATGAAAATTGCTCAATTTATTAATAAATGGATTTCCATGATTTTTCTAGGCTTATTTAATTGTCCAAAAATTATGAAATTTGTTTTTCCACTTACTTATCATGTGACAAACCTTTACAAAAATTTTGAGGTCAATTGGAACAAGTTGATTTATTTCATAATTCTTAATTAAATAATTAATTCATATAAGGAAATAGTAACTTTTAATGATCTAGGTTTTGATTGAATTTTTGATTGAGTGATGTCCTTGGGTCATTAGTTGGTAATGATTCTTGGCAATTGATTTAGGTGTTGCGAAAAGGTTTAGTTAGTTTGACTTGCAACTGTACCGCGAAGGAAAGTTGTATTCGAATTGTAAATTTTTGCATCCATCATCAACCATCATGTTTCGTATTCTGCATCATGTTAAACATGGCATTGTTACTATGTGTAGTGAACGAAGGTGAACACATGGTAGTTAATCAAGTTGCGGAGGAGGTTAATCCATCTATTGAGGTCGGATCGAATACTTGTGGAACGTCGCAGGAACCGGACTTTTCCGTCAACGAAGGCAAGCCCCGGATGCATACAACCCTACCTTGTGTTTTACAAATTAATTTCGCTTTTGCTTTTCTATACTGCATTAAGTGATTAAGAGTTAAGTAAAAGCCTAATTGATGCATTACCAACATTGTTTTTCCGTATCTACCTTGTTACCAGTTTTGCGTCGTAAATGTCTAGTTATGCTTAGCCATGCTTAGACAGATCAAAGTCGGGTGATTACCTATCACCTGAGAATTTTAAATGGATCTTCGGTTACTTATGTGATCATGAAATATGAGCATGTGGAGTAATAAATCAAAACCGGGCGGACTAGGTTTGTGTGAGCCACAAGACATGGAGGTCTTGTGAGCGGGTTCTTTGCGCCTGTATCGATTAAGGTCCGTCCGTTGTTGAACTGCGTGAGGTGAGACTTTGTAGTACTAACCACATACTCCGGTAAGCCTTAACTCAGCTATTCTATTACGAGAATGGCTACTCGCGCACTAGGAGTGGAGAGATGGTGGGAATAGTGTGTACCCACATGGTAATGGGCCGGATTGGTAGAGTACTGTATTCTCGGGTGGCGCGGACCTGTTCTTGTTTTAGAGGATCTGAGAGTAGGTTGATCTATGTAAGTTGGGGACCTACATATGTTGTGTATTCTGGAATCCCCAGCTGGGTTATAATCGGTTCGAATTGTCATTGCTCCTCGGTTATGGAGACTCACTTCTCTATTCATCATCGTAGTTTAATAACTAGAACTCGAATAAGGTTTGTGAAGGCGTAGGATATGAAGTTTCATGATCTCAATACAGATCGTGTCAGCTTTGTATATGATTTGATGAAGTTTTTAATGTTGATATAAAGAATTTTGTTAAAGAGCTTTTACGCAAAAGAACTTTGATTATTGCTAAAGTCATACCTTGAATACCTGAGCCTACATTCCTAAGTTTATCAGTTCTTATCTCGGTTAAGTCTTGTTGAGTACTTTTGTACTCAGGGTTCGTTGACCCTTGTTGCAGGTGAGCCTCATGAGCAGATCTGTTTTGGATCGTGCTGCATGACTATTGTTCGATCTGACAATGAGAAATAAATGTGTGGCCCTTGGACAGGGCAGTTTAATTGTGTGTTTCATATATTGTTATAATGCCACTCCACTACTTTGGTTTGTAATACGTATCGAACTTAGTTGTAGGGTTTGAAACAAATGGTTTGTAAACTATGTTATTGTAAGTCTTTCGCTGTTTTTACTCTGATGAATATATTTGAATAAATGTTGTAATACTGCAATGACTCTGTAATGTGATCCTGCTTAGAAATCATGGATGATTCGGGGTTCCCCGAGGACACCCAACAGTCTTCTTAAATTACCGGGAACATATGCATAGATGTCAAGGGTCGTTGGACAGTGACAGGTGCATGTGGGCCCTATAATTTAGGAGGTTCTGCCACACTTGCTCAATTCTTTGCACTCCTTTCTCTTCATTTCAAAGCAAGTGTGCTCTTGCTCACACATGTCCATGGGCTCCTCCTTAGTGTACTCATCATCATCATCACTCCTACAAGCATCACTTTCACATTCATCATCATCACTCACATCATATTTTACCTTGGTAGGCCTTGCCATGAGGCATGTCGATGGAGTGTCGAAGATGGAGAGCTTGTTGTTGATGGTGATGCTTGCTAGTGCTTTCTTGATAGATTTCTTGCCATCATCACTAGAGCCATCACTATCCCAAGTGACCACATAGCCTCCACACTTTTTCTTCTTTTGGAAGGTCATCTTCTTCTCCTTCTTCTCCTTCTTGTGCTTCTTCTTCTTATCCTCATCATTGTCACTATTGTAGGGACAATCCACTACAACGTAATCGGGGCTCTTGCAATTGTAGCATCTTCTCACATATTCTTTGCTTTTGGTGTGATCTCTTCTCTTTCTTGCACCATAGCCCTTCTTCTTCATGAATTTGCCCATCTTGCGCACAAATAGAGCCATGCCCTCATCATCAATGCCACTAATATTCTCATCATCACTTGATTCTTTCTTAGACTTGCCCTTGTTCTTGGATGATGAGCTAGCCTTGAATGCTACACTCTTCTTGTTGTTGTCTTCGTCTTCCTTCTTGTCATCCTTGTCAACTCCTTCCCTTTCCACACGGTATGTCTCTTGTATCATGACATCACCTAATACTTGGTTAGGGGTAATCTCCTTCAATTCTCCTCTTATGATAAGCAATCTCAACATCTCAAATCTTGGAGGTAGGCACATCAAGAACTGATAAGAGACATCATCATCCTTGATCTTCTCTCCCAATGCCTTCAAATCATTGACAATCACTTGCAATCGATTTAACATATCTGGAATGCTCTCATCTTCCTTCATCTTGAAGCTTGTTAACTTGTCCTTGAGAATATACAACTTGTTACTCTTCACTGTCGGTGTTCCATCATATGTTTCCTCCAATCTCTTGCACACCTCATTAGCTCTATCACAATCCTTGATTTACTCAAACACCTTGGAATAAATGGCATTGTATATGGTGTTGAGAGCCATTGTATTGCATTGCTTGTTGGCCTTGTCTTGCTTGGTGAGATTGTTGGGATCAATGATAGCATAGTCATTCTTGGTCACATCCCACACTTGATCATTGATTGAACCAAGATACATCTTCATCTTTCTCTTCCAATAATTATAACATGTGCCATCAAAGAACGGTGGTTTACCCCCCCCCCCCCCACATGGTTGAACATAACTTGAGCCATAATTTGACACCAAGGTTGTGAAGCCTTCCATCAAACGGTGACCACAGCTCCAATACCACTTGTAAGGACCTAGTATGGCTAGAGAGGGTGAATAGCCTATTTAAAAATCTACAAACAAACTAGAGCAATTTTATTAGTATGACAAATAGCAAAATGCAAACTTGCTCTAGCTCTACAAGGGTTGTAAGCCACCTATCCAACAATTCTAGTTACTATGATCACTAGACACAATTTGCTAAGTCACTACTCACTAAGAGCTCTCACACTTGCTACACTAAAGAGCTCCACTAGATGAACTCAAACTACAAAGCAAGCACTCAATTCTAGCTACACTAAAGAGCTTGCTACAACTAGTTTGCGAGAATATAAATGAGTGAGTAGGATGATTATACGGCCACATGAAGAAGTGAACCAATCATAAGATGAATACCAATTCAATTATCGGGAGAACACCAAAGGGCAAGAGACAACCAATTTTTCTCTTGAGGTTCACGTGTTGCCGACACGCTAGTCCCTATTGTGTCGACCAACACTTGGTGGTTCGGCAGCTAAGAGGTGTTGCATGAACCTCGCCTACACAATTGGACATGGCAAGAACCTACCCACAAGTGAGGTAACTCAATGACACAAGCAATCCATTAGAGTTACATTTTGGTGCTTTGCCAGGGAAGGCACAAGTCCCCTCACAATCACCGAGAGATGGCCACGAACAATCAACAACTCGTTCCAATCCTCCTTCGCTGCTCCAAGCCATCTAGGTGGCGGCAACCACCAAGAGTAACAAATGAATGCGGCAGCGAAACACGAACACCAAGTGCCTCTAGATGCAATCACTCAAGCAATGCACTTGGATTCTCTCCCAATCTCACAAAGATGATGAATCAATGATGGAGATGAGTGGGAGGGCTTTGGATAAGCTCACAAGGTTGCTATGTCAATGCAAATGGCTAAGAGAGTGAGCTTGAGCTGGCCATGAAGCTTAAATAGAGAGCCCCCACGAATAGAGTCATTGGCTCCTCTGTCCCCTGAAAAATCAGGGCAATCGGATGCACCAATCTGTTGGACCTGATGTAGGACCCCAGCGTCTGGTCCTCAGATATTCGCCATGTGTCCCTAACTTCAAAAGCTGATCGCCCGATCTCAACTGTCATCAGTGCACTTAAGTTGTGACTGGAGACACTACTTGAAGTGACTGGATGCTCCAACACTAGAGTCCAGTCATTTCTAGTAAGGTTTCATTCATGACCGGACGCGCTGTTCAAATTGACCGGATGCACCACCACTGGCGTTCGGTCGTTTCCAGTAAGGTTCCAGAGATGGTTTTTCACGACTGGATGCGTTCGGTGGCACATGACTAGACCTAGGCCATCATTTAGTCAACACAGTCTCTCTCTATTGCTTGCATCAACGTACGTCACTGGGTGACCGAATGCACCCCTCCGCATCCAGTCCCTTTTTCACTTTAGCGTCTAGTCAAGGGACCGAGGGCGGCTTTCAATGCGCGCCACTGACCGGACGTAGGGTTAGAGTCCGGTCACTGCCCAAGGCAGAGTCTAGTCAATACGAAATAGCTCTTTTTGACCCTAAACTTCACCACCCTTGATCAAATGTGCAAAGCAGCAAGTGTATCACCTTGTGCACATGTGTTAGCATATTTTCACAAATGTTTTCAAGGGTGTTAGCACTCCACTAGATCCTAAATGCATATGCAATGAGTTAGAGCATCTAGTGGCACTTTGATAGCCATAATTCAATACAAATTTCACCCCTCTTAATAGTACGGCTATCGATCTTAAATGTGATCACACTCTCTAAGTGTCTCGATCACTAAACCAAAAAACTCCTATCAATTTCACCTTTGCCTTAAGCTTTTTGTTTTTCTCTTCTTTTCTAAGTCCAAGCATTTGATCATCACCATGCCATCACAATCATTATTTTATGATCTTCATTTGCTTAATCACTTAGAGTGTGCCACCTATCTATAACACTCTAAAATTTCATTTGCAAATTAGTTATTAAATTTGAGCATTTATTGGATTTTCTATGCATTTTAACTTAGGCCGAATAATAAATTTTGGTTAATTAAAATTAACTATAAGGTTTAAAAACATGTTCATTGCATTCATGCCGAAGCATACTATTTTTGGTTGAGTGTAGGGCTAGGTTGTTTGAGGTTGAATTCAAATTTCATTTGAATTTGATCAATTTTCAAAGCTCTAAAAATAGGAAAGGATTTTCTTTTAAAAACTTTCTTCTTTATCCCTTTCTAGCCCAACTCTAGAGCTGGCCCAGCCCCTTCCTGCGTTGGAACTAGCCTTAGCCTGCTGGTGGCCCAGCCTCATGCCTCCCCTCCTTTCCCTCCTTGGGGCGTGTGGCCTGGCCGCACGGCTTGCTCATGGACTAGCTCGGCGCGCTGCTTAGCCTAGGCGGAGGCCTGCCCCGCACCCATGTCGCGCGCTGCCTCTCCCTCCTCTTTCTCTGGCAACCAAGACCCACTCGTTAGTCACCCGCCTCACTTTCCTCCTTTGTCTCGGTGATGGCGATGCCATCTACGGCAACTCACCACCGCACCACGCCAGCCAGGGAAGGGATTCAAAATCCACTAATTTTGCAGCGCCACACTTGCTCCCCATCTCTACCATGATAGCTCGACTATAAAACCTGCCATGGAGCCCCTCCCTCTCTTCCTTTTTCCCCATCCGCATCTGAGCTCGCACCGCCGCCCCGTAATCCACCGCTTTGGTGCCCAATCGAAGTCGCCGACGCACCCGTGAGCTCCGCCGTACTACACAAGAACCGTAGGTGCCCTCATTTCTTCATTTTGGTAATGAATCGCTCAGATTCGCACTCACCCATGCCCTTTTTCTCTCTCTAGACACCATCGTACATCGCTGAACCCCTTCGAAGCCCTCCCGGACGCCGTGAACGCCTCCATCGAACTCGTGGTGA
This sequence comes from Miscanthus floridulus, assembly GCF_019320115.1. Lineage (NCBI taxonomy): Eukaryota > Viridiplantae > Streptophyta > Magnoliopsida > Poales > Poaceae > Miscanthus > Miscanthus floridulus. Next base: position 63,726,048 of record NC_089582.1, read on the forward strand.
GCCACCCGATCTTCCTGTGTCTTCCTTTACTTGAATGTCGCTCTAGAGCATCGTATCGGTGAGCTCCAATTGCGTTGGCAATGGCGCCACCACGAGAGCTATCGCCTCGATGTGCTCCCAGTCCCTATTTTGGTACCCGACCGAGTTCGCCAGAGCATGTGCTTCGTTCCCGTGTAATTAGATTCGAGCTAGGTGGTCCAAAATGCCGTATCGACATTCATCAAGGTAACCGACTCACCGCCGGCCATGGTGGGCTCGTTGGAGCCACTGTGCAGGCAGCAGGAGTTATCCCTTTCATTCCTCACCGTCAGATCTACTCGGACGGCCGAGATTAAAACATACCCCTTCGGGGTCATATCGGTTCACCGTGGACCCGTGGACACGGTCCACAATGCCGCGTCAGCGCACCACCATAGGCGTGGTGCACCGCACCACTCATGCGCAGCCACGTGGCCGCCCAGTCAACCGACAACGCGGTCAACTGCGACCCGCCACGCACTTTTGCAGTTTAGCCCTCGGGTTTTTAGTGAATCAACCCGTGGTCCAATATAGTTCAAAAGAATTATTTTTCAGTCCTGTTTTCTTCTGTTTTAGCCCCTATAGTTTTAGGAAATAGTGCACGCCATCCATAATTCGTTTAAATTCAGATTTTATTAGTTTAAATTCAAATTTGAGTTTGGTTTATTTATAGAAATGTTAAACTTGTTTTATGCATAACTTTTGTGTTTTAAGTCCGATTTGAGTGATTCTTTCGCTCATGTGTTCGTAGCAGTACGTAGATTAGTTTTATAATCTTTTCAATCTATGTTTCTACTATTTGGTGTACTATTCTAATAGAAGTCTATTTGTTTGCATGTGATGATTGGATTGGATGCTTGATTGGTGAATTGGAACACATTTAGAGGGTGATCAGTTCATGGTTACTGAGGATTAGTAGGGAGACCAGTAATACCAGGAAGAAAACTTTGAGGAAGGCAAGTGTAGCAAAGGCCCCTTGTACCTATGAACTCTACAATTCATTTACATGCATGTGTCTAAATTTGAATTACCTTTAAGGACTTTACCTAGATTACTACTTGCACCACATATCCTTATTACCTATGGTTTGGGATGCATTTTGGATAGATGCTGCAGCGCTCAACATAAAATAACTGTTAACACATGACTAAAGGTATTATGCAGTATATTAAAATGGAGCTTTTAAGCAACAATTAGGGGGCTAGAGTATGGGGTTGAGTGCTCTAGTGCCTCTCCATAAGGACTTTATCCTAAAGCGGCCACCCAGGAGGTTTCATATAACCCCGAGTGTAATGTGGCTCTGACTTTAACCTGTTAACTAGATTGTACTAGCTCGTCTATAGCTTTCCATAAGGGCAAGAGGGGGGCACTAGTTGGTATGTTTCTTTTCCTACTAGGGTGTGTACCGTGCCGCGACTATGAGTGCCACTCCTAGAGGAGGGCAACATACGGCTTGACAGCTGAAACCTTAGCAGCTACGACATGTTAGTGCGACTAGCGAAGGGTTACATAGTGAAACCCTCCCACACTTCCAAGGTAGAGGTGTTGTGGGCTTTGCAAACCCTGGCATTAGGAATCATTGCTCAGTGGGTAAAGTTGTACAATTTTTGTAGAAATATTTAACCTGTTATAATAGCTATGTTCACGGATATGAGTGATCTAGATCCTTCATGATTAGTGGTTACTATGGATGGTTGGGAATTGATATAATCTTGATTATTTATTTCTACCAATTGGGTTGGGTTTGTTCACTAAAGTAGTGATTCAGGATGCTAAAACTTGACTAACTAAAATAGCAAACCACAGTCAAACCGTGTCTAGCCTTTGAGCCTCATAGATCCATTTGATATACTTGCTAAGCATGGTGAGCTTACACTTATTTTACATTCAATGAAAATCCCAGATGGGTAACAGATAACGTGTATGAAGAGTTTCCAGAAGATGTCCAGGACTACTAGATTGATGTTCACCAGTTGGAGTCCCTATGGCAGTTTGGGCTTAGTTTTTCGCTTTTGTGTAATAATGTTGCCAATGAGCAAGACTATGTGATGATGAGATATGCGATGTAATAAAGTACTTTACTTTGATATTATTATAATTTGATGGTATATGTGTGTTTGGACATCCTAGTCGCACATATATGAGTAATTGATTTTGCTATGCAAAATTTGGTGCAACACTATCTCATAATCACTTTGATAAACTAGGTTAGTACTTAGGGCTTCATTAATTCACCAAAACTAAACTAGAGCTTTCACATGGGCATCTGTCAGGAGGTGGATTAAGGAGCAATGGAATGCCACATGAGGGCTATGTCACACCATCATGAACAACAGACCTGGATTCCACTCGAACATGCCCATTAGCGAGCTCACCGAGCGTGTCATTTGAGCCATCAAAGGAAGTGACATCAGCTCAACCCCTCTAGTTGCAGAAACCATAGACAGGGTAATGATCACAAAGACGAGCTAAGCCTCGACCTGACCCCCACTATGCATAGGGGCTCGAGGAAAGTTGAACTCATAAGGAGACCGACCCCTATAGCGGCAAGGGGTCAGGTCTCACTCAGGGGCTGATAAGGGTATATATACACCCTTTCTAAAACAGTTATCGTGCCCGACCCCTTCCTCATGTTAAAAAACCTAGTGGCAAGGTTCGCGGAAACAAACGACTGAGTAAGGCTGGTTGAACTACGAGAAACCTATGTCCTAGCGGCTATGGTACTCTTGCTTACCAGCATGATCAGAGTTTCCCTCCTACACCACGAACTCTGCGGTCTTAACAAACAGAAGGGTTGGAACGCATTAACTCCTTTTCACACATAAAATGGAGAAAAAACAAATTTGTTCACACCGAAACAAAAGAACAGATTTGATCAAATGAAATGACAAGTTTGTTTAAACAATATAGAAGGGTCAGAACTTGTCTGCTTGTTACAAGAATAGCCGCTCGACCTATCTAACTAACTAGCCCCTCTAGGGGAGAACTATGTCTTCTATCTTGTTCGTTAGGTCCTACGAAAGGGGAACCACTGTTGTCTCCATCTCCTCTAGCTCATGGACTTCATAGCCCAGCGTGTAGCCATGGCTCATTGCCTCTAGAATGATGCTATCCCCATAATGAGAGTGAGCAATCACGAAGGACTAATTGACCCCGGTGCAACAGGCACTCCTCTTGAGCTGGCGTACCCGAGCCATGATCTCAACGGCATGAGCCATGAGTGAGCTAGTCCCCTCCGACCACACCACTTGAACGTCATCGCAGACCACTCCAAGGGTGGTGGTCAGGATACCAAGCTCATCACTCTCCACTTGAAGATTCCTCCTCACCTCAACAAGGTCCACAACTAGCCTGATAGAAATGCTCTTGGCCTCAAGCTTGTAGGTCGTTGCGCTTTTGAGCTCAGCCTGGGGTGAGTCGACCTTCTACTATGCATCATCATGTTCTTGGAAGGCCAAGTCACGCTATCGAAAAGCCTGGTCATGCTCCTCGCGAGCTGCGCCATGTTTTGAGCAGAGCCTCTCCGTGGTTTGGAGCAGTTCATCTCGCTCCTTGCGTAGCCGGGTGACTTCCATGGCCTCTAGGCTCGCCCTCTTCGCTAGGGTCATGAGCTTCTCCTTGGCCCCTAGCTTTAGTTCCCTTTCCTTCTCAACCTCAACCAGAAGGTCAAGGATCCACTGGCGGGTCTTGGTGTCCTTCTAGAGCAACTCATCCTGCTCCTTCCTGACCCTAGCGGCTTCCTCGTTGTCCTTCCGTGACATCGCTGATAGGGCCTCGAACACCTTCTTGGCCTCGTCAGTATCCTAATGGGCCTCGACCACCCACGATCGAAGATTGTCCACCTCCTCAGTGAGGGGAGTCAGGTCGACCACCCTCTGTTGGGTGGCAACAAGCTAAGCTATTACCTCCCTACATAGCCATGGCTCCTCGATAAGGTGGTCCCAGGCCTCCTTATGCTGATGGAGAAACTGAGATTTCCCCTGGCTGCGAGCTATGAGGGACTGCAGGAAGATGGTGGTTAGGATATAGAAAGCATATAAAGAAGGATAAGGGAAAAAAGAAGAGCAAATAGTTCCCGGTCAGAGGGAACAACGTCGTCGCACAATGTGCCCATGGTGTGGTTCAGGGCCTCGAGCATGGACGCGATCCCTATGTCGAGGCTCTCTCAAAAAGTGTCGACATCAGATCCTCTAAAGTCATCCACTATAGTAGGGGCTCACCCCATGCAGGCGAGCCGCTACCCACCGACAATAGGGCTAGGGACGACTCTCCATCAGCTCCAAGCGTCGCCGATCCCTCTCGCCATGATGTCCCCACCGAGGCTCCCCCTCCAGCGATGGAAGGGGTCAGCAGTGCGGACACCGACCCCTCTCCTAGCACCATGACTCCTAGGGCCCCCTTGATCATGTCCCCCTCCATCCAGCCCATGCCAGGCACTGTCACTTGTGTCACTGATGGCACGGGTTGCACTGGTGCCTCAGGCACCGCTGCGGTTGCGCCCAACTATGACCCATCAGTCATGTCCACCACCACCTCCAGCTGCGTTAGCGGGGTCACGATCGGTTGTGTCGCGCCTATCACGGTCAGTGCCATGAGCACGGTCAGCAGCCTCATCCTCCCCATCATCGACAGCGGTATCGTAGCCATCACCAGCTGCTTTGTGACCTCCAAAGATGCCCCTTGAGCCCCCACGTCCATCCGTCTAGCCAAGGGCATAGGTGTCACCATAGGCAACACCTGATCGGCCGATGATGCAGTCACACTACTACCTCAATTGGAGGGCAACGCTCTTCTTTGGTGCCAGCACCAAACGATTACGCTGCCTGCCAACGCTACAAGGGACGAAAACCTTAAGTCATGATGAAATCTAACCAAAACAGGAAAAAACAGAGGAACTGATAACTCACCTCAGCATCATTGGGTGGCAGATGCATTTGGGGGGCGAACGCCCCGACCTTTGCTCTGCCTCATCAGAACAAGGTTGTTTTGACCCCGCCACCTGCTCCTAGGCAGAGGGGCTCGCTCCCCTTGGCTCTTGGGCATGACGGCGGAGTCACCCACCTCTACTGGCACCTCGAGTGCGATAGCAGAGCCACCCGCCTTTGTTTGCTCCTAGGGTAGGCCGACGGTATAGCCCACCTTCGCCGGCTCCCTAGACGTACCCTCCCCTCTATGGATTGGGAAGGGTCCCAATGTCTACAAGGATGAACCGATACCTATCAGCGCATCCTCGTTCTCTAGTTTATCCAATTCAATTTCGTCGGCTACCTCATCATCGTCACCATCATCATCACGATCAGTGTCCTTCCCTCATTCCCATGGCTGTAGCTTCCACTGCTTCTTCCTTTTCTTGTCCTCCTTTGGCTTCCTCAGCCACTCGCCCTCAGCGCGATTCACCGTCCTCATGGCCAAATCCCTCGGCAACGGCGTCAGGTGATCCATGAGGATGAGGTCCCTCAGCTAGTCTTGCTCGTCTTAAAGTTAGTATCAAGGGGTTAGCAAAATGATTGAAGAGAAGGCAAGAGAAAGGGAAACTTATGAAGACGATGTGGCCTAGCTCTGGTCGCATCGGAGGATGCCCTGCCACAGGGTAAATGAAATTGAGGGGGGCACCCACATCATCCCGTGAAGGCTCCATCGCCTCCTTGATGTGTTGTGTGATCTCAGAGTTGGGGAGCATCCCCTTGGTGAGCGTCATTCTATCGGATGACACCTTGGGCACCATCGCATATAGCGGGATCACGCGCGTCATCAACGGTGCCACCCTCCTTGCATGGTAGGCCCCTATGACACCTGATGCCTTCAGGCCGCTCTCCTTTAGGATATGGATGGCGGTGATGTGGTCTCAGATCTTCTTCTTGTCCTTCTCCAAGACACCCCACTTCCTCCATGGCTATAGGGCCTCTTCGATCAGGCGCCCAATGAACTCTGGCAGAGGGGCAGCGGTGTCATTCTTAAGGTAGAACCACGGCGAGCGCCACCCCTTGTTCGACATCGAGAGCCACATGGACGGGTACTCACCGACCCGATTGTTCTGAAGTTGGATGCCGGTGCACCCCATCAGCATATGTAGCTCCTGCCTGCTGCTTTTCTCCCTCTTCTTCTGGAGGGTGATGGCAAAGAAGTACCACCACAAGTCAAAGTGGGGGCTGATCCCCAAGAATCCCTCACATAGGGCAAAAAATGCCACCATGTGCTAGATCCCATTGGGATTAAGATGCTACAGCTCAATCTTGTAGTAGTGTAGCAGCCCCCAAGGAAATCTATGGGCGAGGGTCGAAAACCAATGCTCATGGAAGTGGGTGAACGATACCACATAGCCATCGGGCGGTGATAGCAAGTCCTCCTCGCCGGGTAGTAGCCACTCCCCAGCCAAGGTCTATGTGCAGAGAAGGCCACGATGGACGAGGCCCTCCATGCGCTGGAAGGTGATGTCGGAATGGCACCACGGATCCATTAGAGGTGGGAGCGGAAGGATGCGGTCTCAACGGTGGCAGAGATGTGGAGGCAGGAAACCTAAGAGATTGGCGGCGACCGTGGCTGCGGACGCAAGGTATGGAACCTAGGGGCTAACCATTTGGTTTTATAGGGGCAACAGGTGTGACAAAACGAACCGCCTGCCTAGATCTCACACCTGCCACAATCTGCCACCACGTCTCACCTGGGGTGCACGCACGCAACCTCTATCCGCTCCCTCATAAAACTCACCGGATGTTTTGCCTTCCTAAATAGACCATGACCCATCATAGGTAAAAGAGATATAGAGCTAAAAACGACCCATCGTAGGTAAAAAGAGATATAGAGCTAAAAACACTACTATGGCCTGTCTAGGCCCAGGAGCTCAAAGGTTGGCCCACCGATGGGTTCAACAACCACTCCGGGCACCTTTAGAGTAAGGGGAGGAAAAGGATGGCCCTGCTAGCGGCTAGTACCTAAGCACATGAGCGCCACAGGCATCCCAGCCCACGTTTGAGTCTCAGCCAGACTTGATCCATGGTTTTCCTCAAAGAAAGGCAGAGAGCCCTCGGGACCGCTCGAACAGACCCGATAACTATATGGATTGACCACTGAGAAACTAGAGCCGATCACTAGCTAACAGAGTTGGATCCCTGCAAATAGGATCTCAGGGCCCCACTTAGACTAGCCCCTTAATGGTTCACCGAGCACCATGATTTGTCCATAGAGGAAAATCATGGCATGGCTTGACCCCTCTATTTTTATCAGAAAAATGCTTAAGGGAAGACAATCACGAAGACAAACCGATCCTCGACCGAACCCCTGCTATAGGCGGGGGCTCGAGGAAAGTTGGAGTCACACAAAGGTCAAACGCTCGGTCGTAGAACAATAGACCCCATAGGGGTTGAAATTAGGAAAGCCCTTTTTCGACCTACCAGATCTCATGGCTATACCCTCGAGGGGTCCAATCTCAACGAAAGGCAATCACCATCCCTAGGTCATGCCGTAGGTGACAAAAGAAGGCCAAGGCCCTCAGAGATCTCCTATTTGGAAAGGCCTCTGAAGGAGTATCCTACTCCTCCGCAGGCTCGGGGGCTACTATCGGGGACCAATACTAGGGTACCCGAAGAGAAGGGGCTAATTTGTAAGGACTAGGTTGTTGCATTCCTTGTGAGGTAGCCCTTCTTTGCTTCATGGTTGATGAGTTCTTTTTGTAGTAATATGATGACTCCGCTGTAGTGCTTGATGGATAAGTCTGAAATCTACCTATTGAACTGTACCGTTGTGTGGATTTGAGCCGTCTATCATTTTAGCTGTGTCAGTAAATGGACCATTGCATCCTCATGCCGTGTTAAAACGGGCCTGGTGGGCCATGTTAAAACAGGCCTGGTGGGCCGCGTTTTTACTGGTGTAAAATCTATTTAAGGGCCTTTCCTCTTCTTCTTCCTTACTGCCCTAATTTTCCTTTGAAACCCTAGTCTTCAAACTTCCGCCGCCGCCATTGTTGCCGTCATCTGAGCGCTGCCGTCTAAGCCTTCTCGATTCTTAGTGAGTATATGGGTAGGAAGAAGTCGGTGAGTAAGTCCTAGGCGACCTTTGTCGACGAGGAAGCGTCGCTCTCCGTTATTGAAAATCAAGAATTCATGGCCATGAGGGCTGCTCAAAAGATCTGGCCGGCTCCAACAACAACTGAAGATCAGCTTTGTGAGCTCGTTAGCGATGGTCTGATTCAGAGCAAGGATATTGCTGATTGGAGAGCTCTAGACGAGCATCGGGTCCCTACTCCAGGTCCTGGTGAGATTATTCTTTTCGTCTCTTTTATCCGTGCCGGTCTCTGCCTTCCTGCTTCTGCTTTTCTTCACCGATTTCTCAACTATTTTGGGATTAGCCTGAACCATCTTGCTCCCAATGCTGTCCTTCATCTTTCTATTTTCATTCATCTTTGTGAAACTTTCCTTGGAATTCCTCCTTCTCTTTCTCTCTTTCATTACTTCTTTTGCCTGAAGCCACAACCCCGCCATGATGACACCAATGTTCTTGGTGGCTACGGGATTCAGTTTTGCCAGGGTCTTAAGAGAAAATTCTTTGACTATGACCTGGTTGATTCTGTGAGGGATTGGCGTGCTGACTGGTTTTATGCCGCCAACTTGATTCCTCCCCTTTCTGTTCATTCTAGATCTGGTCCCTTGGTTAATGACTGATGGGAAAAGAATCCTATGACGATGGTTGAGGTCCAGGCGATCAAGCCATTTCTTGAGAGGATTTGTACTCTAAAATAGCAAGGCTTGACTGGCTTTGGGATTATTTCTAGTTTTCTTTGCCACCGAGTTCAACCTCTAAAGGAGCGAGAAAACTATGATTTTGAGTACTCTAGGGTCGAGGACCCTTCTCATATGGTCCCTGCCCTTGAGTTGACTGATGAGGAGGTGCTCGAGCGTCTTCAGAAGATGCTGAAAGGAGTAAGCGTCATCCCTCTTGCTGTCCTTGAGTACAGTGCTAACAACCCATCCCCTGCTGTGAGTTGTTCTTTTCTTATGTGGGTACTTTTGAATGTCTTTTGTTGTATCCACTTTTTGTTTAATCTTCCTTGTCTTGTTGTTTTACTCTTTTATAGGAATTGGGGCGTAATTTCACTGATCCAATTCCCCTTGATGATTTCCTTGCAAATGTGGAGGCTGGGCGTAATCTTGCTGGGGCGTCCTTGACCAATAAGTTTCAGACCACCACAATATTTCTTGGCGTTTCTTCCGCAAACCTTGATGTATATGTAGAGTATGTTCCTCATCTAGATCCTCAAGCTCCTCATACTTTCGGAAAGAGGGGGCGAGCGTATAGTTCTTCTTCTGCTCCATCTACTACCAAGAAGTCTCGTCAGTCGAGTACTCGTCCAGGTACTCTAGTTGTAGCTAGCATGCTCTTAGGTGAGCATATTAATATGCTCTGTCCTTTTGTTGTTTGTTTTTATCTTTGATTGAGTACTTTTGTCCTTTTTTAGCTGGTGCTATGGTGGCCTTGGTCGAGAGTGAGGAAGAAGAGGATGATGGTGCCACCCTCATTACTCATCGGTGAGTTCTTTTCTTGCTTTCCTGTTGTTGAACCCCTCTTTTTGTTTTGACTTTGGTCTTGTTCTCTTGTAGTAAGCGGTCATCGGGTTCAAGTTCTTCTGGGGCTCCAGTACCGGCCGCGCCGCTCCCGTCGTAGGGTGGCGGTGATGTTTTTGCCGCTATAGTTCCCCCTCTTAGGTCCTCTATTGGTTTTCTGAAGAAGAGGGTAGCTGAGTGAGTGATTCTTTGTCATGCTTCTTTACTTCTGTTTTCTTTTTCCTGACTCATATTCTTATTGTTGAGTTTAATTATCATCTTGCAGACCCTCGCCTTCTCTTATTCCTCAGCCGCCCTCTTGTTAGCCCTCTGTTGCGCCCTCGCATACTGAGTCAAAGGACTCAGAAAGTACGGTCGGTGAGGTGGCCATGAGGGAGATGGGGCCCCCTGGTGGTCATGCTGCTTCGGATCTGCTAACTCTAGGGGTGACCATGGCTGTGGGAGTGGATCCATCTGAGGAGGTAGCCGGGGCTTCCCAGGATATGGCCCTGGTTCTTCCTTCTTTGCCTACGCTAGCTTCTCCTTCTACCTCTCTTGGTACCGGTGCTCCGTGTTTGGATGATGATGTGTTGCATCAATTTGATGCTACTCATCGGTTGTCAAAGCTAACCACCATCTGGGGAAGCTTGTCGACCCTTGCGACTTCTTTTGGGGAAAAGCTCTAGGTAAGTTTTTCTGAAGTTCTTTCTTTGGATGTTCATTTTTTCTGTCCTTATGTCTTGTTTTTCTCTCTCTCTTTTATCAGTCTTTTTCTCATGATCATACCGGCTTCTTTTTCTCGTCTGAAACCGAGAAAAAGTTGTCTTCTGAGGTGAGTACCCTAAAGGTAGAGCTTGACCTCTGTCGGGCCGAGTTGGAGACCGAGCGTCAGACGCATCAGAAGGAGGAGAAGGCTCTCCGTGCCTAGGTAATTGAGGCAGAAAAGTAGAGGGATGCAGCTGCCCAAGAGGCCTTGAAAAATGTGGAGGACATGAAGAAAGAGTGCACTAGTATTGCGAGTTCTTTTTTGTTTTCTTTTGTATTCAAACTTGCCTTTCTGCTGACTTGTTTTTTGTTGCCTAGCCTAGCTCTCCGAGTTGAAAAGCAGAAGCTCTCGGAGGGTATCGAGGAGATGAAGACACTTGTTTGTACTAACCACAACAAGGCTGAGGAGATAATTACTCGAGCTGAAGAAGAACTCACGCTTGCTAAGTTGATTAGGTGTGGAGCTAACAGGGATCTTGTGCAGGCCCAAAAAACTATCGAAGCTTTGACTGGCAAGTTGGCGATGGCTACTGAGAACTAGAATGCTTTGTGGAAATCCTTTTGGTCAGTAGCCGATCTTCTCCAGACTTCAACGGATGATGGTCAATCTTGGGCTCAGTTTATTCCCCAAGTGCCAACCCGTTTCCAGGAGTTCGTGAAGAGGTGCGCCCAACTGTGTACCAAGAATGTTCTTGCCCAGGTTCGGGTTCTTTCTCTAGAGTTTCCTTTGTCTAAGGTTGCTAATGAAGTTGAGAGTCAAGAATACCTAGATGCTATTGAGAAGGTGGAGCCCGAGGTCGAAGACTCAGCCAAGAGGATTGTTGATAATCTTAACATTGATATCTCTTCTCCTGATGACAATGTTGATGTAATTGACCTTTGTGCTCCAGCTTCTATAATAGAACACCAAACTTCTTTTTGAATGAAGATTGAATGAAGATTCTTTATTTTTTGTTGATGTCTTCTTGATCTGTCGAGTGCTTTTATGGCTTTCATTTGTGCCGGGTAAACAACTCGATATATGTAGGTCGTTGTTTTGATAGACTTTCTTGATTTGACGAGTGCTTGTCTGGCTTTCGTCTGTGACTTGTAAGCAACTTTGCCTATATTTCTTTGTCTTTTAAACAATCTAGTTTAGGTAGATCATTGTCTTGACAAACTTTCTTGATCTATCGAGTGCTTTTCTAGCTTTTGTTTGTGCCATGTAAACAACTTGGTATAGATCTTTGTGTTCTTGTTAGTGTTGAAAAGACTTAGGACCGGCGATCTCAAGTATCTTCAGCTTCTTCTTTTCGGCTTAACTCGGGATGTGGTCATTATTTGGTCCTTTCCCTAGTTGCAAAAACATCCTAGGATCGACAATCAGCCCCTGAGCACTTCATGGTTGAGTTCTAGAAGCCTCGTCTTATTCCTTCAGGTTCTGCCGAGTAGGTACGAACGTCGTCTGAGTGCTTTCCTGAGCAAAACCGTGTAGCGCTTGTTCCTTCAGGTTCTACCGAGTAGGTACGAATGTCGTCTGAGTGCTTTCTTGAGCAAAACCATGTAGCGCTTCTTGGGATCTTATGAGTGTGGCCCCCGAGCCTCTTGCTATTTGGAACAAGGAGCTAGAGGGTCTTGCGCAGGCTTAATTTCAGTCATTTTGCTTTTTGGTTCGGGTGTCAGCTTATTAGCTACCCTCATCGGCGGGCTCAAGCATCTTTTCAGCTCTTTTGCTCTCGGCTGGTATGCTCAGGCGTATTTTCAGCCATTTTGCTTTTTGGTTCGGGTGTTAGCTTATTAGCTACCCTCATCGACGGGCTCAAGCATCTTTTCAGCTCTTTTGCTCTCGGCCAGTATGCTCAGGCGTATTTTCAGCCATTTTGCTTTTTGGTTCGGGTGTTTAGCTTATTAGCTACCCTCATCGGCGGGCTCAAGCATCTTTTCAGCTCTTTTGCTCTCGGCCGGTATGCTCAGGTGTATTTTCAGCCATTTTGCTTTTTGGTTCAGGTGTTAGCTTATTAGCTACCCTCATCGGTGGGCTCAAGCATCTTTTCAGCTCTTTTGCTCTCGGCCGGTATGCTTAGGCGTATTTTCAGCCATTTTGCTTTTTGGTTTGGGTGTTAGCTTATTAGCTACCCTCATCGGTGGGCTCAAGCATCTTTTCAGCTCTTTTGCTCTCGGCCGGTATGCTCATTGGAAACAACTCGGAGAAAGCCATAATAAGACATATGTTGTCGAGAAAGAACCATCTTTATTGATCAAGAACATTGATACGTCATAATAGTACATATGTTGTCGAGGAGCACCATCTTTATTGATCATGAACATTGATCTCTTGTGGCTTGTATACATATTCTTCCTTGAGTTGTTTTCATGCGTAGAATCTTCTTAGCTGGCTGATGTACCATGTATTGTTGATTTCTTTTCCATCTTCAGTTATCAACTTGTATGTACCTAGTCCAGTGACTTTTGTGATGATAAAAGGATCTTCCTATGGACTGAGTAGTTTATGGCGTCCGTCAGTTTTTTGTATTCTTCTTAGTACTAGGTCTCTGACTTGTAATGATCGAGGCTGGGTATTCTTGTTGTAGTGGCGTCTTAATCCTTGGAGGTATCTTGCTGATTAAAGGGTAGCGTTTACTCTGACTTCTTTTGTACTATCGAGCTCTAATCTTCGGGTTTGTTCTGCTTCTCCTTCGTCATATTGTTCTATCCTTGGTGACATCTAGATCAAGTCAGCAGGTAGTATGGCTTCTGATTCGTAAACTAGGAAAAAAGGTGAGTATCCGGTGGCTCTGCTTATTTGAGTATGTAGCCCCCATACGACCTTGGGTAATTCTTCAATCCATTTTGATCCATAGTCCACTAGTTCTTCATACAATCTTGGTTTTAATCCGGCTAGTATGAGTTCATTAGCCCTTTCTACCTATCCGTTGGCCTCTGGATGTGCGATTGATGTGTAATCTATTCTAAAGCCGCAGTTCTGTGCCCAACTTTGGAATTCTGTGGCTGTGAAGGGAGAACCCAAATCTATTATGATTCGATTAGGCATGCCAAAGCGGTGCATAATGTCTTGGATAAACTCAACTGCTTTGGCTGCACTATATTTTGCGAGTGGTTTGTATTCAATCCACTTGGTAAACTTGTCAATTGCTACGAAGATGTACTCGAAACTACCTTTTGCTTTCTTGAGAGGTCCTACTTGATCCAGCCCCCAGCAGGAGAAAGGCCAAGCGGGTGGGATGCAGATGAGATTGTGGGCTGGCACATGAGCTTGTCTTGTGAATATTTGACAACCTTTGCATCTTCTGACAAGTTCTTCTACGTCTTTCAAAGTGGTTGGCCAGTAGAATCTGGTGCGGAATGCTTTGCCGACTAGTGTTCTTGAAGCGGCGTGATTTCCACAGCAACCTAAGTGTATTTCGTCTAGGATCTCTTTGCCCTCTTCAAATGAGACACATTTTAGGAGTACTCCTAATGATGCGGCTCTTCTGTAGAGTTTGTTTCCCACTAGGATGTTGTTCTTGCTTCTGCGAACAACTCGGGTAGCTTCCTCTTTTTCCGCTAGCAACTTATTCTCTTTGATGTAATCAATAAAAACCTAGGTCCATGAAGTGGTGATTACCAAAATATGGGTACCTTTAGCTAAGATTTTAGGGGTTATCTCACCGGGTTGTTTGATAGAGGGAGCTGATAACTCCTCTATGAATACACTGGGTGGGACCTTCGCCCTGTCTAATCCAAGCTTGGCGAGGACGTCTGCCGCAATATTAGAATCACGCAGGACATGTAGAATTTCTAATCCTTGAAAATGTTTTTTGAGCTTTCGTATTTCAGCACAGTAAGCGCCCATGTTTTCTTTGGTGTAGTCCTAATCTTTGTTGACTTGATTGATGACTACTGCTGAATCGCCGTAAATGAGTAAATGCTTGATTCCAAGGGTAATTGCCACTCGTAGCCCATGGATGAGGGCTTCGTATTCTGCTTCATTGTTTGTAGCTTGCCATAATATCTAAAGGACGTACTTGAGTTGTTTTCCGTCTGGAGAAATGAGGAGAACGCATGCATCGGCTCCGCCTAGCTTGAGTGATCCATCAAAGTTCATCTTCCAATGATCAAGGATGGTATTTGACATAGGTTGTTGAATTTCTGTCCACTCGGCAATAAAATCAGCTAGGGCTTGAGATTTAATTGCCTTCTATGGGGTGAAATGGGTATTGAGAGCACCAAGTTCAACTGCCCACTTAGACATGCGCCCTGTTGCATCTCTATTGTGTAGGATGTCTCTGAGTGGGAAATCTGTCACTACGGTAATCTTGTAGCTTTCAAAATAGTGGCGAAGCTTGTGTGAAGTGATCAGGAGGGCGTAGAGTAGTTTTTGCACATGCGGGTACCGGATTTCTTATTCTGACAGTACTTCGCTGATGTAGTACACGGGTGTAACACCCAAAATTCTACTACAAATTAGCAATTAAATTCTTGCCCTTTTAATACATTTTTTAGGTATTTCTAACTTAGGCCAAATAATAAATATTGTATAAATAAAATAAACTATAAGTTTAGAAACTTGTTTGTTGCATTCATGCCGAATCATATGGTTTTTGATTGAGTGTAGGGCTAGATGATTTGAAATTGAATTCAAAACTTATTTGAATTTGGCTTAAAATGGAAATGGAGAAAATAGATTTGGAAAAAGGAATTTATTTTGAAAGATCCATCTTATTCCCTTTTCAGCCCAATCGAATTCAGCCCAGCCCTTCTTCTTTTTTCTTCCCCGCGCTGGCCTTTCACGGCGGCCTGTCTCGGTGGCTTGCCCCGCACTAGCGCACTGGCCCGTGGCCTTTTTCCTGCTGCTGCGTGTGGCCTAGCCTACTGCCAGCCTGCCTTGTTCCCTCTCCCACGTGTGGCCTTTCCTTTTCCCCGCACCAGCGCGCTAGCCCGCACCCCCACGTGGCCCAGCCTGCTGCTCGCCCACACGCGCGCATCAGCTCGGTAGCCCAGCCAGGCGCACTGGCCCGCCCAGCCTTCATCGCCGAGGCACCCGTCAGCTCTCTCCCTCACTGCCCCATGGGACCCACCCATCAGCGCGGCCTTTCCTTCTTCCTCGCGCTGCTCCTTCCCTTCTCTGCCCAACGATGGCGCAGCCCCGATCGGCAAGCCTCCGCGCCCATATGGAAGGCCATCGGCGCCCATGCAAGGAAAGCGCCAATCTGCCCCGCTCCCCTTCCTTGTACGTCGTAGCCTCGCCTGCCTATAAAACCCGAGCCGCACCCCTTCTTCCTTCCCCATTCTCTGTTCGCCGCTCTAGTCGCCACCGCCACCCCATAGTCGCTGCTCCAGTGCCCAAAACTCGACGCCGACGCTGCTTGGAGCTCCGCCGTTGTCCTCCGCGCCTGTAGGTACCGCCGTCTCTCAGTTTTTGTCATGGTTTGCTTGGATTTCACCTCACCCATACCTCCCTCTCTCTCCAGTCATCGCCGCAGCCGTCAACCACCCCTACCGAGCCTCCCTAGACGCCGCAACCACCTCCGGACGCTTCACGGTGAGTTTCTCCACCTCCCCGTGCCCTTCGTTCATGATTTGGCGCCCTAGACAGCCGTACTGGCAACACCAGTTCGCACCGGCCATGGTGCCACCGACATCCTTCTCTTCCCCGGTGAGCCACTGCCCTACCCTCACCCCTACGCCATCGGATTTTGAATGAGTGCTCGAGATTGCGTACCCCTTCGGGGTTAAGTGGCCGGTCCACCGTGGACTCGTGGACCCGGCGCACCGTGCCTGCGTCAGCACGCCCACGCACATGTGGTGCACCGCACCAATCACGGGCAGCCACGTGTCGCCCTGGTCAATAGTCGGGTCAAACCCCCAGTCAAACCCGCGCCCGTTTTGCAGTTTAGCCCCCACATTTTGAAGTAATCGACCCGCGGTCCGATTTAGTTCAAAATAAATACAAATCAGCCCTGTTTTTATTCGTTCAAGTCCCTGTTGTTTCCAAAAATACTATGCCCAGTCCAAAATTCATTTAAATTCAGATTTTAATTGTTTTAATTCAAAAAATAGGTTTAGTTTATTTACAGAATTGCCATTACATCTTATTTCGTGCATAACTTTCATGTTTTAAGTCCGATTTGAGTGATTCTTTTGCTCACGTGTTCGTAGCAATGCATAGAATAGTTTTGTAAGATTTTCAACTTATGTTTTCACTGTTTGGTGTACTGTTCTAATGGAAGTCTATCTTGTATGCATGTAATGATTGGAATGATGTTTGATTGATGATGGGATCACGATTAGAGGGTGAGCCATTTGAGGTGACTGAGGACCCCCAGTAGGATCAGCAGTACTCTCAGGACGACTTTGAGGAAGGCAAGTGTACCAAAGGCACCTTGTTACCTATGAACTACTACCACTTACATTCATGCATGTGTTTAATTTGAATTGTCTTTAAGGACTTTACCTAGATAATTCCTTGTACCACATATCCTTGATACCTAGGTTTATTGGGTAGGCATTTTGGATAGATGCTGCAGCGCTTAACGTGAAGTAATTGTTAAACATGATTAAAGGCTATATGCAATGTGATAAAATGGAACTTTTTAGCAACAGATAGCGGGCTGGAGTACGGGGTTGAGTACTCTAGTGCCTCTCCATAAGGACTTAATCCTGAAGCGGCAACCTAGGAGGGACCATACAACCCCGAGTGTCACATGGCTCTGACTTTAACCTATTATCTAGATTGTACTAGCTCGTCTGTAGCTCTAGTAAGGGGTAAGAGGGTATCTTTCCTTTTTCTATTAGGGTGTGCACCGTGCTGCGATGCCCACGCGTGCCATTCCTTTGTAGCTATGACCTGTTAGTGCAACTAGCTAAGGGTTTCATAGTGAAACTCTACCACACTTCCTAGGAAGAGGTGTAGTGGGTCTCGCAAACCCCGGCATTGGGAATCATGGCTCGGTGGGTAAAGATGTACAATTTCTGTAGAAATAATTAACATGTTATAACAGCCGTGCTCACGGATACGAGCAGTCTAGATCCTTCGAGATTAGTGGTTACTGTGGATGATGGATGGATGGGATATGAGATAAAGCTTGATGATACTTTAATACCACTTGGGAATTGGGACTGTTCATTAAAGTAGTAATTCAGGATGCTAAAATTTGATCAACTAAAATTGCGAACCGCAGTCAAACAGTGTCAAGCCTTTTTGAGCCTCATAGATCCCTTTGTTATACTTGCTAAGCATGGTGAGCTTACACTTGCTTTACATCCAATGAAAATCCCAAATGGGTAACAGATAATGGATATGAAGAGTTTCCGAAGGATGTCCAGGACTACTAGGGAGACGTTCACCAGTTGGAGTCCCTATGGCAGTTGGGCTAGTTATTCCGCTGTGATTGTAATAATATTGCCTTTGAGCAAACTTTGTATTTACTTTATGATGAGATATGCGATGTAATAAGTACTTTACTTTAATACTATTGCAATTTGTGATATATGTGTGTGTTTGGACATCCTGGGCGCACATATATGAGTACTTGGTTTTGCTATGCAAAATTGGGTACGACAAATTGGTATCAGAGCTATAACTGACTGTAGGACGAACAACCTAGATAGAAATGGACGTTTCTAGGATTTCATTATCTTTATTTTACTACTTTTACTTTGCTATAAAATTTTTGCTTATATTCTATTCTTTATCTGTTGCCAAAAATTATTTTGTTCTAATACTCAACCTTTTCATTCTTGTAGATGGCCCGTACCAAGCAGACCCCGCGCAAGAGGACCATCCTGATGCCCACTAGGAGGACCAGGTTCACTTTGGGCAAGCGTGTCCCGGCACATCTTGTGGAGGCTCTAAGGAACCAAGAGGAGGAACCACCTGTGGAGGTGCCCATGGGGGAACCTCTGGAGGACTTGTTGGAGGATCCAATGGATGAAGAAACAGAAGAGGGACCCATGTTCGAGGGACCCATTGAGATAGAGGAGTCTAAGGAAGATCCCGAGGAAGTGCAGGAACAAGGTGGCCAGGAGGGA
The DNA here is from genome assembly GCF_019320115.1 of Miscanthus floridulus. Lineage (NCBI taxonomy): Eukaryota > Viridiplantae > Streptophyta > Magnoliopsida > Poales > Poaceae > Miscanthus > Miscanthus floridulus. Next base: position 63,744,377 of record NC_089582.1, read on the forward strand.
GCTGGTGACCCCGATGATGGAGATGGTTCTGATGATTCTGATGCTGATGAAGGTGATGATGGTGGAGATGGTGGAGACGGTGGAGATGGCGGAGACGATGGAGACAGTGGAGATGATGGGGGTGATGACAATGATGATGATCACAATGCACTGTTGGCTTAGGGATGGACTGCGGAGATCCACTATGACTTGGAGGGTGATGGCTACTACCACCCTAGGCTTCTCGCACTTGTGCATTGCTACCACCCCGGAGGCACTGTTCAGTACAGGACGGAGCATTGGACCCACCCTGACTACACCGGCTTCTGGGAGACAGAAGTGTACATCCGAGAGGGGACTCGGGTGCGCTACATCCACCGCGCCGCCACTTCACGACTCACACGTGTGGCCATCATTAGGGATGCAGCTCAACAGGTGTTGATGGTCAACCGCGACCGTCACTTCGACGACATCGCCTAGGAGGACGATCGCTATCTTCCCCGCCGTCGGAGCGGACAGTCTACATGCAACATCACTGCACCACTTGGAGAGGCAAACCTGAGGCTGAGGCCTACCCTATTGTGCTTGGCTGAGACCCACACTAACTTGGATCAGGCCCTAGATGAGCTCGATGTCATGGGGAGGGCCTACATGCAGCTGGCCCGTGAGAACGCTACATTGAAGCAGTAGCTAGGAGGTCCAGATGTAGAAGATTCAGGAGTACCCGCTCAGTCGCCCCCGAGGACCAGAGGAGAGTCTGGAGACCCCAGCACCAGCACCAACATCGACCCGTACCCATAGGAGAGTCTTAAAAATATGTAATAAGCACGCGTAGCTACGCGAGAGAGTATTTAGTTTCTTCTTTTAATGGTTGGACAAGTGTTAGTTGCATGGTTGGATGTTTATCATTATGAATAATGTTTGATTTGGATCTTTGATATGATTGTGATGACTTGTGGGCATGTCCACGGTCATTTAGTTAAGGTTAAGGTTGAAGGATATTATGAATAAATAGTTGGGTTTCGTTTTATCATGCTGTCCATTCTGTATCATTCGGAGCAGTCTGTTTTTATCAGTTCGTATCTCATAATCTAGATGTTCAAAGATCATGAAATTTTTATGGAGATAAGTAGGCTTCAACATCTTTCTTTTGGCTCTGGAATCACCTCAATAGCTATTATAAATTGTGAGATACAGCTGTTGTAAGTTGAAGATTCTGTGCTGTCAGAGTTCTGGAACAGTACTTCTTATCGTCTGTATTTGACTAAGTAAACGTCAGAATCTGAAAAAGTGTTCTAAACGAAAGTTGTAGAGAATTTCATAAGCTTTCCAGAAAGGTAAAATATGCAATCATATGATAAACAGAGAGTGAGGTATGCTCGTTTTACAGCACTGCTGTTATCCAACTCGCTGGAAAAGTTCAGAACAAATATCTTCTTGCATACCCTACATATATCTCTTGTCTACACCTACTCTTGTTACACCAGTATCTTGTAAGAGTTATATGCTTGGACATGTGAGACTTATATGATGCCTCTACAGATGGTGAACACCAAGAGGAACAACCAGGGAGGCAAGGAACCGCCGCCACCACCCCCAGTCACCATGGAGCAGCTGATGATGATGCAGACCCAGTTGCTTCAACAGATGGCCCAGAACATGCAGAACATGGGGCAAGGGAATGGGAATGCACCCCCTCATGTCAGAGATAAGAGGGGAGAGTTCCTGAAAGGACACCCACCTGTATTCAAGCACTCTACCGACCCACTCCAAGCTGATGATTGGCTACATGCCATTGAGAGGCAACTGGAGATTGCCCAATGTGATGAAAGGGAGAAGGTTTTGTATGCTTTTGGACAGTTGCAGGGAGCTGCACAGGATTGGTGGGACTCATTCCGCTTCGGCCGCACCGAAGCTAATCCCATCACTTGGGCTGAGTTCCGCAGTGCCTTTCGCACTCACCACGTACCTGCAGGACTAATGAAGCTGAAGAAGGAGTTCTTGGCTCTCAAGCAAGGGAGCATGACTGTTGCTGAATATCATGACAAGTTTATACAATTGTCACGATATGCACCTACTGAGGTAGACGAGGATGGAAAGAGGCAGGAGCTATTTATGGAGGGCTTGAATGATGGTCTCCAGTACCAGCTGTTGTCTCATACCTTTGCTAACTTCCAGCAGCTGGTGGACAAAGCTTTAGTGATTGAGAACAAGCGCCGCCAGATGGAGGACAAAAAGAGGAAATTTCAAGGACAGCAATCTGAGAGCAACTCTCGCTTCCGTACCAACCCTCAACAAGCTCAACCTCAGTAGCCCTATCAAGGTCAGACAGGTCCCAACTGCAACCAGTAGCAGCAGCGTGCACAGCAGCAGCAGCAGCAGTAGTATAAGGCACCAGCTCAGCACCAGCAGCAGCCCAACATTGTACCGGTGAGGAATAATGCCCCCAATGCTCCGTAGAGGAATGGCACACCAAAAGCGCCAAATGCAGTTAATGACAACAAATGCTTCAATTGTGGAGAGCCGGGATATTACTCCAATAGATGTCCCAAGAAGATGGCTAACTCATAGCAGAACTATGTTCGGGGAAAGGTGAACCATGTGACTGCTGAAATAGCTCAGGAGGCACCGGATGTGGTGATCGGTACGTTTCCGGTCAACTCAAACTCAGCTACAGTACTTTTTGATTCTGGTGCTTCGCATTCCTTCATAACATATATATTCATAAAGAAGCATGGTATTCCAGTAAGTGTTATGAAGAAACACATGTTAGTAAGCTCACCTGGTGGGGTAATGAAAGCAGAGTGGATATGCTTAGCTGCTAGTCTCAGCATAAGGGGGGTAGAATTTCAAGCAAATCTTGTAGTCATAAATTCCATCGATATCGATGTCATCTTGGGTATGGATTGGCTAAGGTTGCAGAAAGCAGTTATTAATTGTGGTAATAGTTCTGTGAATCTTATCACTTCAACTGGAGAAGAAGTGGTGTATGTGGCAACTCAGTCAGCTGCAGAAATCTGCCGGGTTAATCAGTTGGAAGGCACAACCCTAGAAGATATAAGGATAGTAAATGAGTACCTAGATGTCTTCCCTAAGGAATTGCCAAGTATGCCACCTGACCGAGACATCGAGTTTATAATTGAACTTTTACCTAGAACTGCACCCATAGCTAAGAGACCCTATAGAATGGGAGTGAATGAATTAGCAAAACTTAAGAAACAACTAAGGGAATTGTTAGATAAGGGTTATGTTCAACCTAGTTCATCACCATGGGGTGCACCAGTACTATTTGTAGAAAAGAAGGATGGTACACAAAGGATGTGCATAGACTATAGGTCACTCAATGAGGTCACAATTAAGAACAAGTACCCAGTACCTAGAATTGATGACCTATTTGACCAATTGAAAGGGGCTTGTGTGTTTTCCAAGATTGATCTTCGATCCGGATACCATCAGTTGAGGATAAGGCATACTGACATCCCCAAGACTGCCTTTGTGACCCGTTATGGACTGTATGAGTTCACAGTCATGTCTTTTGGTCTGACAAATGCACCTGCTTACTTCATGTATCTGATGAACAAAGTGTTCATGGAGTACCTTGACAAGTTTGTCGTCGTGTTCATTGATGACGTACTAGTGTATTCTAAGAATGAAGAAGAACATGAAGGACATTTGAGATTGGTGTTGCAGAAGCTTAGAGAACATCAACTTTATGCCAAGTTTAGCAAATGTGAGTTCTGGCTAAAAGAAGTATCTTTCCTTGGTCACATAATCTCTAATGGAGGAGTAGCAGTAGATCCCAAGAAGGTTAGAGATGTGTTGAGTTGGAAGCCACCTAAAGATGTTAGTGAGATTCAGAGTTTTCTGGGTATGGCTGGGTATTATAGGAGATTCATCGAGGGATTCTCTAAGTTAGCCAAGCCCATGACTGCGTTGTTAGAGAAGAATGCCAAATTTGTATCGACTAAGCAATGTCAGGATAGTTTTGAGGAGTTGAAGAAGAGATTAACTTTTGCCCCAGTGCTTATCTTACCTGATCTCACCAAAAGCTTCTCTATCTACTGTGATGCCTCACGGCAAGGTCTAGGTGGTGTTCTTATGCAAGAAGGTAGAGTTGTTGCCTACGCATCTAGACAGCTGAGAAAACATGAGTTAAATTATCTGACTCATGATCTAGAATTGGCAGCTGTGGTGCATGCTCTTAAGATTTGGAGGCACTACTTGATTGGTCATAAGTGTGAGATTTATATGGACCATAAGAGTTTGAAGTACATATTCACGTAGTCAGATCTGAATCTGAGGCAGCGTAGATGGCTCGAGTTAATCAAGGATTATGATTTGGATATCCACTATCACCCAGGAAAGGCTAATGTTGTAGCAGATGCCTTGAGTAGAAGGAGTTATGTGAACATAGCCTATACAACTCAACTACCTGAAGAGTTGTGTGAGGAGTTCAAATACTTGAATTTGGGTATTGTGGCCAACACCATGGAGTTAGAGGTAGAATCCACTCTAGAACAAGAAATTCGTAAGGGACAACTGAATGACGAAAGGATCAAGGACATTGCTGAGCGTATAGTGATTGGTAAAGCACCAGGTTTCCATATGGATGATCCAGGGATAGTATGGTTTGGTAAAAGGATTTGTGTGCCAGAATTAAAATCTATTAGGGAGTCTATCTTGAGGGAAGCTCATGATAGCCTATTCCATACACCTAGGAAGTACTAAAATGTATCTTGATCTTAAAGAGAGATACTGGTGGTATGGACTAAAGAGAGATGTAGCTAAACATGTGGCTATATGTGATACGTGCCAAAGAGTGAAAGCAGAACATCAGAGGCCAGCAGGTTTGCTACAGCCTATAAAGATACCCGAGTGGAAATGGGAAGAAGTTGGAATGGACTTTATAGTTGGATTACCCCGTACACAGAGAGCATTTGACTCTATCTGGGTGATTGTTGACCGTCTAACAAAAGTGGCACATTTCATTCCGATCAAGGTAACTTATTCGAGTGCAAAGTTAGCAAAGTTATATATGGAAAGGATTGTATGTTTACATGGAGTACCAAAGAAGATTGTTTCGGATAGGGGTACATAGTTCACATCACATTTCTAGCAGAAATTGTATGAGTCAAAGGATACAAAGTTGAACTTTAGCTCAGCTTACCATCCTCAAACAGATGGACAGACCGAGAGAACAAATTAGATCTTAGAGGACATGCTAAGAGCTTGTGCTCTACAGTATGGGACAAGTTGGGATAAGAGTTTACCTTATGCCGAATTCTCCTATAATAATAGCTACCAAAAGAGTCTTAAGATGGCACCGTTTGAGGCATTGTATGGCAGGAAGTGCAGAACTCCATTGTTTTGGAATCAAATGGGGGAAAGTCAAGTTTTTGGACTAGATGTTCTGCAACTAGCAGAAAAACAAGTACAAACAATAAGGCAAAACCTAAAGGTTGCACAGTCCCGACAGAAAAGCTATGCGGACACGAGAAGAGATTTGTTGTTTGAAATCGGTGACTTTGTCAATCTCAAAGTTTCACCTATGAAAGGGGTAAAGAGATTTCATACCAAGGGAAAGTTGTCACCCAGGTATGTGGGACCATTCAAGATCATCAACAGGAGAGGAGAAGTTGCTTACCAGCTAGAGTTACCGGAGCAGCTCTCAGGTGTTCATGATGTTTTCCACGTGTCACAACTTAAGAAATGTTTGAGAGTACCTGAGGAACAACTACCTTTGGAAGAACTGGATATCCGAGGGGATCTATCATACAAAGAATATCCAGTAAGAATCCTGGAAACAGCGGAGAGAATCATAAGGAGCAAAATATTAAGAATGTGCAAGGTTCAGTGGAACAGACACTCAGTGGATGAGGCAACTTGGGAAAGAGAGGAAGATCTGAGAACTGACTGTCCCAATCTCTTTGAACCATCCGAATCTCGAGGACGAGATTCATCTTAAGGGGGGTAGGTTTGTAACACCCAAAATTCTACTACAAATTAGCAATTAAATTCTTGCCCTTTTAATACATTTTTTAGGTATTTCTAACTTAGGCCAAATAATAAATATTGTATAAATAAAATAAACTATAAGTTTAGAAACTTGTTTGTTGCATTCATGCCGAATCATATGGTTTTTGATTGAGTGTATGGCTACATGATTTGAAATTGAATTCAAAACTTATTTGAATTTGGCATAAAAATGGAAATGGAGAAAATAGATTTGGAAAAAAGAATTTATTTTGAAAGATCCATCTTATTCCCTTTTCAGCTCAATCAAAATCAGCCCAGCCCTTCTTTTTTTTCTTCCCCGCGCTGGCCTATCACGGTGGCCTGTCTCGGCGGCTTGCCCCGCACCAGCGCACTGGCCTACGGCCTTTTTCCTGCTGCTACGCGTGGCCCAGCCTGCTGCCAGCCTGCCTTGTTCCCTCTCCCGCGCGCGGCCTTTCCTTTTCCCCACACCAGCGCGCTGGCCCGCACCCCGCATGGCCCAGAATGCTGCTCGCCCGCGTGCGCACATCAGCTCAGCAGCCCAGCCAGGCGCACTGGCCCGCCCGGCCTTCATCACCGAGGCACCTGTCAGCTCTCTCCCTCACTGCCCTGCAGGACCCGCCCGTCAGTGCAGCCTTTCCTTCTTCCTCGCGCTGCTCCTTCCTTTCTCTGCCCGACGATGGCGCAGCCCCGATCGACAAGCCACCGGGCCCGTATGGAAGGCCACCGGCGCCCATGCAAGGAAAGCGCTAATCCGCCCCGCTCCCCTTCCTTGTACGCCGCAGCCTCGCCTGCCTATAAAACCTGAGCCGCACCCCTTCTTCCTTCCCCATTCTCTGTTCGCCGCTCTAGTCGCCACCGCCACCCCATAGCCGCTGCTCCGGTGCCCAGAACTCGACGCCGACGCCGCTTGGAGCTCCACCGTTGTCCTCCACGCCCATAGCTACCGCTGTCTCTCGGTTTTTGTCATGGTTTGCTCGGATTTCACCTCACCTGCACCTCCCTCTCTCTCCAGTCGTCGCCGCCACCGTCGACCACCCCTACCGAGCCTCCCCGGACGCCGCAACCACCTCCAGACTCTTAGCGGTGAGTTTCTCCACCTCCCCGTGCCCTTCGTTCATGATTTGGCGCCCTGGTGTAACACCTCGGGTGTTTAAATATTAAAATCTGACATGTCATCATATGCATTGCAAAGCATTTGGCATTTGGTGAAAACCTTGATGTGCATCTACTAAAACAAGTTTACATTTGTGTAATGAGTGTTGAATTGTATTGTTTGAATCAAGTTCAAAGTTTGTCTGGGTTTTGAATTTTTCGAGAAAACCCTGATTTTCAGCATTTAGACCCTACCCTAAACATCCATTTCAAAATCTAAGCATATTTTGGGGTTGAGCCTTAAAGCAAAAGTGTAGAGCTTGGCATGTTATACAAAGTTTATTTTTGGAGTTTTCAAAGTTGTTTAGAAAAATTTGAAGTAATTTGAAAAGGCGTGATTCTTTAAATGTCCACTATTTGAATTCAAAGTTGCATTTCAAAATGTAGAAAGAATTTGGGTATGGTTATAAAAGCAAAGTTGTAGAACTTTTGATTTTGAACAACTTTTATTTTTGGAGAATTTTGAGTTGTTATACAAATTTGGGAGTAATTTGTGAATTTTGGCGAATGGCATTTCTGTAAATTGTGTGAACAGTGTTCACCGCTCTAGCTACATGGCCGGCGATCTTCGGTTTGCTTCCAGTCGCGCGCGTGGCCGTCTGGGCGTCGCGTTGGCGCGCTGAAGGCTTCATCGTGGCTTCCTTGCGCTTCCTTGGCCGTCCTATAAAGCTCTGGAGCCGCCGCCGTTCTTCTTTCTTCGCCCTCTGTTTTTCCCGTCGTCGCTGCTCCATCTCCGGCGAGCCCGTGCCGTCGTTGTCGTGCTCCACCGTCGCTGATAAGCTAGTCCCAGCTCCGCCTACTCATTGCGCGTCCAGCTAACCCCTCAATTTAGTCTGATTTCGCCGGGAAACGCCGCGCAACGTACTTCTTCTTCGCGGCCGGCAACAGCTTCGGTGATCCCGTTTCACCGTGGTCAGGGCCCTCCGGTGAGCTGTTGCTTCTGATTAGCGTAGCTCCAGCTTCGTCTCGATGCTGTGATGCTTAATCCGTTGTTGCTTGCTCATTTTGATCACCACAGTCACCGGCACACCATCACCGACGATCCTTGCTCCGCCGCCGTTGCTGTGCACGTCGACCCGCGTCTACGCTGCTTCTCCAGCCTTGCTCTCTGCTCCGTCGTGTTCGTGGTGAGCTACTGGTGCTTCCTGTACCGTTTATTTAATCGCTACCGAGCTCCTGTCGCCAGCGTAGTGCCGCCGAGCCGCCGCGTCCGCCATGGCCGACGCCAAGCTCGTAACTCGTAGTAATTCGTCTAGCTAGTGCCTTCAATCGATGCGCCGTGATGATGTGGTCATTTTGGTACCTTGACCGTCGCCTTTGGATTCACCGTCGGCGAGTTTGCGCCGGTCAGCGCCGTCGTCGTCGTAGTCAACGCGCGAAGGTTGAAGATGACATGTGGGGTCCGATGTCAGTGACTCAGCGTTCAAATGAGTTTTCTGTTTTTCAGATTTATATGAATAGTGCTGGAATTTGTTATTTTTGTGTAAATTTATTTAGAGCTCCAAAAATTATGAAAATTTTTGTGTGACTTCTTTGTGATGTATATTATGTGACAAAAATTTGAAATATTGATTTTAAGTATTTTTGGGGTATGATAAAAATTGCTCAATTAATTAATAAATGACTTTCCATGATTTTTCTAGGCTTAATTAATTATCCAAAAATTACGAAAATTGTTTTGCCACTTAGTTATCATGTAATGAACATTTACAAAAATTTTGAGCCCAATTGGAATAAGTTGATTTATTTCATAATTCTTAATTAAATAATTAATTCATAAAAGCAAATAGTAACCTTTAATGATTTAGGTTTTGATTGAATTTTTGATTGAGTGATGTCCTTGGGTCATTTGTTGATAATGATCCTTGGCAGTTGATGTATGTGTTACGAAAAAGATTTAGTTTGTTTGACTTGCAACTGTACCGCGAAGGAAAGTTGTATTCAAATTGTTAATTTTTGTATCCATCATCGAGCATCATGTTTCGTATTCCGCATCATGTTAAACATGGCATTGTTATTACGTGTAGTGAACGAAGGTGAAAACGTGGTAGTTAATCAAGCTGTTGAGGAGGTTAATCCGTCTGTTGAGGTCGGATCGAATACTTGTGTGACGTCGCAGGAATCGGACTTTTCCATCAACGAAGGCAAGCCCCGGATGCATACAACCCTACCTTGTGTTTTACAAATTAATTTCGCTTTTGCTTTCCGTTACTGCATTAAGTGATTAGGAGTTAAGTAAGAGCCTAATTGGTGCATTACCATCCTTGTTATTCCATATTTACCATATTACCAGTTTTAAACTCGTATATGCCTAGTTTTGCTTAGCTATGCGTAGAACGATGAAAGTCGGGTGATTACCTGTCACCTGCAAGTTTTAAATGGAACATTGGTTACTTATGTTATCATGTGATATGGGAATGTGGAGTAATAAATCTAGACCGGGCGGACTCGGTGTGTGTGAGCCACAAGACATGGAGGTCTTGTGAGCGGGTTCTTTCCGCCTGTGTCGATTAAGGCACGTCCGTTGTTGAATTGCATGAGGTGAGAATTTGTAGTACTAACCACATACTCCGGTAAGCCTGAACTTGGCGATTCTGTTGCGAGAATGGCTACTCGCGCACTGGGAGTGGAGAGATGGCGGGAATAGCGTGTACCCACGTGGCCATGGGCTGGAATGGTGGAGTACTGTATTCTCGGGTGGCGCGGACCCGTTCTTGTTTTAGAGGATCCAAGGGTAGGTTGGTATATGTAGGTCAGGGACCTGCATATGTCGTGTGGTCTGGAATTCCCAGCTGGGTTTATAATCGGTTCGAATCGTCGTTGCTCCTCGGTTATGGAGACTCAACTCACTGTTCATCATCGTAGTACTAATAACTGGAACTCAAACTAGAACTTGTGAATGTGTTGGATATGAAGTTTCATGATCTCATCATGGATCGTGTCAGCTTTGTATATGAGTTTATGAAGCTTTCTATATAAAGACTTTTGTTAAAGAGCTTTTACGCAAAAGAACTTTGATTATTGCTAAGACCTTACCTTGAATCCTTGAGCCTGCATTACTGAGTTATCAGTTCTTATTTCGGTTGAGTCTTGTTGAGTACTTTTGTACTCAGGGTTCGTTGACCCTTGTTGCAGGTGAGCCTCATGAGCAGATCTGTTTTGGATCGTGCTGCATGACAGTTGTACCGTGTGATGACGATGAGAAGTAAATGTGTGGCCCTTGGGCAGGGCAATCTCCTTGTGTGTTTTGTATTATATTATAATGCCACTCCACTATTTCGTTTTGTAATAAACATCGAACCTAGTTGCGAGGTTTGAAACTACTGTTTTGTAAATTATGTTATTGTAAGACTTCCGCTGTTTTTACTCTGATGCATATATTTGAATAAATGTGGTAATACTGCAATGACTCTGTAACATGATCCTGCTCGGAAATCGTGGATGATTCGGGGTTCCCCGAGGACACCCGACAGTCTTTTTAAGTTATTAGAAACATATGCATAATTGTCAAAGGTCGTCGGACAGTGACAGGTGCATGTGGGCCCTATAACTTAGGAGGTTCTGCCACACCTGGACAGCCATACCGGCAACACCAGTTCGCACCGGCCATGGCGCCACTGGCATCCTTCTCTTCCTCGGCGAGCCACTGCCCTACCCTCACCCCTGCGCCATCAGATTTTGAATGAGTGGTCGAGATTGCGTACCCCTTCGGGGTTAAGTGGCCGGTCCACTGTGCACTCGTGGACCCGGCGCACCATGCCTGCGTCAGCACGCCCACGCACACGTGGTGCACCGCACCAATCATGTGCAGCCACGTGTCGCCCTGGTCAACAGTCGGGTCAAACCCCCAGTCAAAGCCGCGCCCATTTTGCAGTTTAGCCCCCACATTTTGAAGTAATCAACCCGCAGTCCGATTTAGTTCAAAATAAATACAAATCAGCCCTGTTTTTATTCGTTCAAGTCCCTGTTGTTTCCAGAAATAGTATGCCCAGTCCAAAATTCATTTAAATTCAGATTTTAATTGTTTTAATTCAAAAAATAGGTTTAGTTTATTTACAGAATTGCCATTACATCTTATTTCGTGCATAACTTTCATGTTTTAAGTCCGATTTGAGTGATTCTTTCGCTCACGTGTTCGTAGCAATGCATAGAATAGTTTTGTAAGCTTTTCAACTTATGTTTTCACTGTTTGGTGTACTGTTCTAATGGAAGTCTATCTTGTATGCATGTAATGATTGGAATGATGTTTGATTGATGATGGGATCACGATTAGAGGGTGAGCCATTTGAGGTGACTGAGGACCCCCAGCAGGATTAGCAGTACTCCTAGGATGACTTTGAGGAAGGCAAGTGTACCAAAGGCCCCTTGTTACCTATGAACTACTACCACTTACATTCATGCATGTGTTTAATTTGAATTGCCTTTAAGGACTTTACCTAGATAATTCCTTGTACCACATATCCTTGATACCTAGGTTTATTGGGTAGGCATTTTGGATAGATGTTGCAGCGCTTAATGTGAAGTAATTGTTAAACATGATTAAAGGCTATATGCAATGTGATAAAATGGAACTTTTTAGCAACAGATAGCGGGCTGGAGTACGGGGTTGAGTACTCTAGTGCCTCTCCATAAGGACTTAATCCTAAAGCGGCAACCTAGGAGGGACCGTACAACCCCGAGTGTCACATGGCTCTGACTTTAACCTGTTATCTAGATTGTACTAGCTCATCTGTAGCTCTAGTAAGGGGTAAGAGGGTATCTTTCCTTTTTCTGTTAGGGTGTGCACCATGCTACGATGCCCACGCGTGCCATTCCTTTGTAGCTACGACCTGTTAGTGCAACTAGCTAAGGGTTTCATAGTGAAACTCTACCACACTTCCTAGGAAGAGGTGTAGTGGGTCTCGCGAACCCCGGCATTGGGAATCACGGCTCGCTGGGTAAAGATGTACAATTTCTACAGAAATAATTAACCTGTTATAACAGCCGTGCTCACGAATACGAGTGGTCTAGATCCTTCGAGATTAGTGGTTACTATGGATGATGGATGGATGGGATATGAGATAAAGCTTGATGATACTTTAATACCACTTGGGAATTGGGAGTGTTCATTAAAGTAGTAATTCAGGATGCTAAAATTTGATCAACTAAAATTGCGAACCGCAGTCAAACAGTGTCAAGCCTTTTTGAGCCTCATAGATCCCTTTGTTATACTTGCTAAGCATGGTGAGCTTAAACTTGCTTTACATCCAATGAAAATCCCGGATGGGTAACAGATAATGGATATGAAGAGTTTCCAGAGGATGTCCAGGACTACTAGGGAGACGTTCACCTGTTGGAGTCCCTGTGGCAGTTGGGCTAGTTATTCCACTGTGATTGTAATAATATTGCCTTTGAGCAAACTTTGTATTTACTTTATGATGAGATATGCGATGTAATAAGTACTTTACTTTGATACTATTGCAATTTGTGATATATGTGTGTGTTTGGACATCCTAGGCGCACATATATGAGTACTTGGTTTTGCTATGCAAAATTGGGTGCGACAACAGGGCGTTGTACTTTATATACACGCCCTTCTTCTTCTCTTTCTATGACAATCGCTGTGCTGATCATAGTAGAAGTTGCCGCAATGTACAGCATCATGTCTTCATATTTCTTTAGAGGTGTGAGAACAGGCGAGGAAGTTAGGTATGCCTTGAGCTTCTTGAAAGCTTCGTTGGCTTCTTCTGTCCATTCAAATTTGTCTGTCTTCTTTAGCAGTTTAAAGAAAGGTAACCCTTTTTCGCTGAGTCTTGATATGAAACGATTTAGGGCCGCCATGTAGCCTGTTAGCTTCTACACATCTTTGACACTTCAAGGAGGGCCCATCTCTGTTATGGCTCGAATTTGCTTGGTGCTTGCTTCGATTCCACGATGACTAACCAAGAATCTGAGTAGTTGTCCTGAAGGAACTCTGAATACACACTTGTTTGGGTTCAATTTCCACCTCCATCTTTTTAGGTTTTCTAAGGTTTGCTTTAAGTCTTCAATTAGTGTATCCGGGTTCTTTGTCTTTACTACTACGTCATCCACGTATGCCTCTACGTTTTCACCGATCTGATCACTAAGGCATGTTTGGATAGCTCTTTGGTAAGTGGCACCAGCATTCTTGAGTCCAAATGACATGGTTTTATAGTAGTAGGCACCAAATGGAGTGATAAAAGATGTCTTGCTCTGGTCTTGTTCCTTTAATGCAATCTAGTGATATCCTGAATAGCAATCAAGGAAGGATAATAGGGCAGATGCTGCTGTTGAATCAACTATCTGATCAATGCGTGGTAGCCTGAATGGATCTTTCGGGCAGTGTTTGTTGAGATCTGTGTAGTCGACACACATGCGCCACTCGTCCATATTCTTTTTCTATACTAGAACTGGGTTTGCTAGCCAATCTGGATGGAGGATTTCTCTGATGAATCCGGCTGCCATTAGTTTTGTGATTTCTTTTTTAATTGCTGCCTTCTTGTCGGGTGAGAATCATCGTAGTCATTGCTTCACAGGCTTGGAACCTTCATTGATATCAATTCTATGCTCAGCCAACTCTCTTGGGACCCCTGGCATGTCGGCCGGCTTCCAAGCGAAGATATCTTTGTTGTCCCGAAGAAAGTTGGTGAGCACGAGTTCCTATTTTGCCGAGAGGTGGGCGCTGATGGTTGCCGTTTTGGAGGGATCACCGGTGCCAAGATCGATTTGCTTGACGCCGGCTTCTTTTGGTGGTGCTAGGATGCTAGGTTTTTTAGCTGGTATCTCTAGCTCTTCTAGGCTCATTTCTGCTGCAACAATGGCTATTTCTTTTCTTCCATTGGCGGCCTGTGCTTTTGCTGCAATTTGGATTGCCTGAACATCGTAGTCAAAAGCGCACTTCAAATCACTCCGAAGAGAAAGGACACCGTTAGGCCCTGGCATCTTAAGCAACAGGTATGGATAATGCGGTATCGCCATGAATTTTGCTAGTGCTGGGCGCCCGAGGATTGCGTGATATGATGAATCAAAGTCCGCAACTTCAAACTTGATGAACTCTGTACGGTAGTTCGAGGGAGTCCCAAAAGTAACTGGTAGAGTGATTTGTCTAAGTGGCATTGCTGCCTTGCAGGGTACTATGCCATAAAAAGGTGTGCTTGTTGGTATAATCATCCCAGCGAGTTGTAGTCCCATCTTCCTTAGAGTTTCTGAAAAAATGATGTTGAGTCCGGCTCCCCCATCGATTAGTACTTTCGTGACAGTCATACCGGCAATAGTTGGATCTAGAACCAGTGGGTAATGGCATGTGTTTCCTATGCTAGTCCATTGGTCTTCTCTTGAAAATTGGATTGGATACTATGACAAATTGAGATATCTTGGTGTAGCCGATTCTGCTACCATGATGGTTCGTAACGCTAGCTTTTCTTGATGTTTGCTTCTGGAATCTAGAACCCTGGCAAAGATTACTGCTACTGTCCCCCTAGATTTTTGGAATTCCTTGTCTTCGTGGTTGTCTTCTTCTTTTTTCTGATTGCCTTCTTTGGTATTCTCCTTACTATCTTTTCTTATGTATCAATCTTTGAAGGTGTAGCAATCTCCAATGGTGTGATTTCCTTTGGGGTGCAAGATGCAATGCATGTTTTCAATGTCGTCATACCTCTTGGGCTTGGAAAACTTCCTTGATTTGTCAGTCACTGCTACTGTGTTGTCTGGTCCACATTTTCTTTCCTGTTGTCTGTTGTTTCGATGATTTTGCTTGTCCGGGTTGTCTCGGTTGTTTCTATCCGGGAATCTTTCTTGTGTCTTTTGCTCTACGGTAATCATCTTTTCCACTATTCATCTAAATTCTTCATTGTTTCTTGGGTTTTCTTTGCAGAAGTCTTGAAATTGCCACCTAGCCATGATTTTGTGAGAGAAAGCTTCGATTACTTCTTGTTGGGTGATGTCATGTACTTGAGCTCATAGTTCGCCAAATCGTCGATAGTAATTTCTGAGACTTTCACCTCCTTTCTGCTTGAGTCCTTTTAACTCTGCATGGGTGATTGGGTGTGTAATGATACCCACGAAATTTTCATAGAAAGCTCTTTGCATGTCCTCCCAATTTCTGATTGATCCTGGATTCAATTTGTCAAACCATTGAAGGGGCATGGTTTCTAGGGCCATGGGAAAGAACAAGGTCTTGATGTCATCGTCTCCTCTAGCCAATTCAATCGATTGCGAGTAAATCCTAAGCCACTGCTTTGGTTCAGTCTTGCCATCATACTTGGAGTGGCTGGACAGCTTGAACTTGTGAGGCAGTCATATTGAAGCAAGTCTGTTTGCAAAATAGGGGAATCTATCATGCGTTCTGGCTTCTGTGTATTCTAATTCAGCGCCCCCTTCTTGCCAACTGTTGTCTTGGTGAGAGCAGTTTTGCATGGCTGTCCGAGTAGGTGCTTTGCTTTTGGCCTTTCTTGGTTGTTCTACTCGGTCGTTTTGACTATGGTTTCTTCTGCTTTCTCTGTTGTGACTTCCACTTGGTCCAAGTCTCTCAAAAGCGGACTTCCTTTGATTTTGATCTTCCTGCTCATGAGATGTTGACCTATCAGGTAGTCTTGAGCGGGCCATTCCGTCGTGCGTCCTTAGGACTGTTGATCGGAGGAAGTCCTAGAGTTGTTCTTGTTTTTCACTAGGATGTGAAGTCGCCCTGAGTTCTTCTAGTGCTTCTCGGATCTTATCGTAGGGTGTATTCGCCGCTCGTCCTTCTTTGACCTCTCGCTCTAATTTATTTCTATTGTACTCGGCTAGATCTAACTCATATCTGATCCAAGCTTCCTTGCGCTGCTTAGCACGACATTGACGTCCTTGTTTCAATTTGTTCTTTCTCTCTCTGGCTTGCCTCTAACTCTCGGTCTCACCATCATGCCCCTGGGTGAATGGTGATATGTTGGACTCAGATTCATCTGATGATCTGACGTCGGGTGCTTCTGGGGGGACCAATGGTGATCGAGGATGGTGAACCATGAATACTTCTCGTGCATGAATTGCTCCGCTATCGGCATTGGTTTCCACACTGTCGGAGTAGTTGATAACTTTAGTAGAGGCTTCTAGGTTGTAGATCGAGTCTCCTTCTTGGTAGGGTAGAATTGTTGTTGTCACATTGTCGACTAGTTGGGTGCTGCTATCCTTAGGAGCGGAACCTGGCCAGTGGACGATGCAGTCTTGAGATGTTATAGTTAAGACAAGACCTTCCTAGGCTCCTTTTAGTGGCATTCTAAGCACCAGATTGGTGGATCCTTTGGGCCATGTATGATAAGATGTTGCCATGTTGTGGAGTTCAAACGAAAGAGGACCCGACTTCTTGAAAAGACTTTGAGTGCACCCCGAGTTGTATTCTTGATAGGGCAAGGCTACGTTCTTAAGCCCCATCAGAAAAGAACTCGGTTTCTCAGAAGAACTCGGATAAGACTCCATTTCGGATGTGGAACCTAAGTTTGTGTTGGATGCGTAAAGTCGCAAGATCTGGATCGAATCGGACATCGTGAGTTGCGTGAATCCTGACGTAGTTGCAGAAATAGAATGGTCTTCGTGGTGATTTGAATCTTCGAGGAGATGGCTTTGGAGCTTGCCATTGTCGTCCGCCTCATAGATCCATGAGCCGAAGATGAAGGTTGATCCCATCGAGAAGATCATGTTGTCGAGGTCCATCGAGCTCTCAGATGCAAAGTCACCGAAAGCCCCTACCTAGCACGCCAGCTGTCGATGTTTGATCACCGATAGCCTACCACGGGGGTACCCGGGGCAGTATGTTCGGGCTTTAGCATATGCGGAACTCGACAGTTAACGCAAGAGACAGTCGATTTATCCTGGTTTGGACCCTCGATCGTTGATCGAGTAATAGCCCTACGTCTAGTCGGCGTTAGCCTTTGTGTTGGATTGATCGTAAAGTGTTGTGTTGTCGTCTAAGTCCCTTGTTTAGGAACCCTGCCCTCCTTTATATAGTCAGGAGGTCAAAACCTAGTCGGTTTACAATGAGAGTTCCTAGTAGGATTACAGAATAATACTACTACTAAGATTACATGGGAAGAATCCTAGTTAGACTAGATCTTCTCCCTTCCTTGTGGGGTATCCTATGGGTCCCGCACCGATAGATCCTTGATTTGACTTTACAACATATGCAATACAAGTATGTTGTATTGTTTATCCCTACCTAAAGCTCAACATAAACCTTTTTAGAAGTAGGAGAAAACAATAGAAGGCAAAACTCTGCTATGCCTTGGTGAGGAGTTATACACCATTGAGTGCTTTGAGAGTGCCATTTGAGGAGTATAAGGTGAACTATGCTTTTCTTGAGAAAACTTTCAAAAACTCCAAGTTACTAAGATGTGAAATTGGGAAGAGGACTTTGTTTCAAGAACTGTTCCGCTTTTCAACAACCCAAGGAAACATGTTAGTTAAAGCCACAAATCCCACTTGTGTAAGGAATGTTTTGGAATAACTTTTATGTAAGCCATATATCTTAGGATGTTATGCTCATGATTACCTTTATCTCTAAGTTTGGCTCGAGGATGAGCAAAGGACTAAGTGTTGGGGAGCTTGTTGGCGGTCCTTAACGATAAAATCCGACTGCCAATTAAGACACAAAAAGAGAAGAAATTGGCAATCTTATACACATAGACATTTACTATTAACCTAGTTTCACATGTATTTGGAGAATATTATTTTGTAGGTGAAAGGTCCTAATGGCTAGAGGGGGGTGAATAGCCTAATAAAAAATTCTACAACAACACTTAACCAAATGGTTAGACAATTATGAGGCGAAGCGAGTGTTGCGCTAGCCTACTCAAAATGCAAGCCACCTACCACAATTCTAGTTTAGATAGTGTCAATTCACACAAGAGCAATGACACTACCCTATGTTAGTGTGCTCTCAAAGGCTAACTAAAGAGCCACACCAACCAAGCATGCAAGCTCTCACAACTAGCTACACTAAAGAGCTTGTCAACTAGTTTGCGGTAAAGTAAACAGAGTGATCAAGAGGGTTATACCGCCGTGTAGATGAATGAACCAATCAATCACGAAGATGAATAACAATGATGACCAATCACCTCGGAATCAATGATGAACATAATGATTTTTTACCGAGGTTCACTTGCTTGCCGGCAAGCTAGTCCTCGTTGTGGCGATTCACTCACTTGGGGGTTCACGCGCTAATTGGCTTCACACGCCAAACCCTCAATAGGGTGCCACACAACCAATACAAGATGAGGATCACACAAGCCACGAGCAATCCACTAGAGTACCTTTTGGCGCTCCGCCGGGGAAAGGTCAAGAACCCCTCACAATCACCATGATCGGAGCCAGAGACAATCACCACCTCCGCTCGACGATCCTCACTGCTCCAAGCCGTCTAGGTGACGGCAACCACCAAGAGTAACAAGCGAAATCCACAGCGAAACACGATCACTAAGTGCCTCTAGATGCAATCACTCAAGCAATGCACTTGGATCACTCCCAATCTCACTATGATGATGAATCAATGATGTAGATGAGTGGGAGTCCTTTGGCTAGGCTCACAAGGTTGCTATGTCAATGAAAATGTGCAAGAGTTGTCCCTTGAGCCAGCCATGGGGCTATAAATAGAGCCCCAATCAAATAGAGCCGTTATACCCCTTCACTGGGCAAAACGTGCTCTGACCAGATGCTCCGGTCATACTGACTGGACCCTGGGCTCAGCGTCCAGTCCACAGATGGATGCCACGTGTCATCGCCTTCAAACGTTGTTCGTCAGATTCCAACGGCTATGATGCTGACCGGACGCAGCAGCTTCAACTGACCGGACCCTGAACCCCCAGTGTCCGGTCGTTTCCAGTAAGGTACCGACCACGACCGAACGCGTCTGGTTAAAACTGACCGGACGCTGGAACCTCAGCGTCCAGTTGAGTATAGTAAGGGTCAAAACCTGGTTTTCCTCGACTGGACGCGTCCGGTCCACCTCGACCGAACACAGCCAGCGTCCGATGGTAAACCCTAGCCACTGTACCGACAGTCAACGCGACCAGACGTAGGCAGTCAGCGTCCGGTGCTTCTGGATTCAGCGTCCAGTCACTGGACCGACGCTGGCATCAGCTCTGTTCTCACTTCTATCTTCTCCACCCTTGCTCCAATGTGCCAACCACCAAGAATTTGCATCCAGCGCAATAGAAAATAGGCATTTCATTTTCCTGAAAGCGCCGAATCCCGCCGAGCAAGCTCGGCGGGAGGGAGAGAGGGACCCAAACCCATCTCAACCCTGCACACACCTTATGCACATGTGTTAGCATATTTTCACAAATATTATCAAAGGTGTTAGCACTCCACTAGATCTTAAATGCATATACAATGAGTTAGAGCATCTAGTGGCACTTTGATAACTGCATTCCGATACGAATTTCACCCCTCTTAATAGTACGGCTATCAAACCTAAATGTGATCACACTCTCTAAGTGTCTTGATCACCAAAACAAAATAGCTCCTATAAGTTATACCTTTGCCTTGAGCTTTTTGTTTTTCTCTTTCTTCTCTTCAAGTTTAAGCCCTTGATCATCTCCATGCTATCACCATTGTCATGTTATGATCTTCATTTGCTTCTCTACTTGAAGTGTGCTACCTATCTCATGATCACTTGATGAACTAGGTTAGCACTTAGGGTTTCATCAATTCACCAAAACCAAACTAGAGCTTTCAGTAGGACACAAACACAAATGCATGAAAGATTTCACCGAAAGGTGCTTTTTGACGCTGATTTGCGCAAAGGAACAACCAAGACGCCCATCAACTCAACTCAATGGGGTGCAACACCGACCAAGGGGCAGCCCAGGTCCAACCCACAACCCACCACATGAAGGCAGTGGCGAGGAGCCTTGGTCAGGGGGCGACCAACCCCCCACTAGTGCTTATCGGCCACCCCTTGCTCTGGCGGAGGCATGCCTCCATGCAGAAGGCAGTGGTGCATGGACTTCCCACCAGGAGTAGCCACAACACTGCCTCTCCTCCTTGTATAAATAGAGGGACAACCCCCCTCTACAACACACCACCACAAGGCAAAGAGCTTCTCCACTTTTGAGCAACACTCCAAGGGCTTAGGCCCTAGATAGCTAGTAGAGTAGTAAGGGAGAGATGGGAGGAAGAGCTTGGGGAAGCACCAGACTTGTCGATGTCTCCCCAACTTGTACCTCGATGAGCATCTTTACTTCAATGGGTTCTCCCGCTAAGTGAGTGTTCGTGGTTCTTTTGGTTATAAAGTCTTTGATTAGTTAAGCTATACTCTTACTTGTTTGTGGGTTCATTGTCTGTCCCTATGGTGGATGCTCTAGTAGAAGGGCCCTGATAAAGACGGATAACCCTTGCATGCACGCTAGAGTAGTAGTCGATAGCATAGACGAGGTGTCTAGTCTAGAGGCTACCTTTGTTTGCCTTGTGCTCCATGGTTGAGGGCTAGGCGGCAGGTGATGATAGCCCTATACGTCCCTTGTTATCCCCCACGTTCGGGCATGGCGTAGAGCCATAGTCCGGCAATGCCTGGAAGACCAGGTGTTATCCGATGCCCAAAGTAAGCAAGTAGAAGTGGAGCTTATCTATTCTTAGACTCTAAACCATAGGAATCCATCTCAACCTCTAGATAGAAGATTTACCTCCATTCCCTATGGAAAATATGATACCCTGAATACTTCCGGGTGAAGTGCTACGACAGTAATTCTGTGCGCTTGCGGATTCTTTTTTGTTGGACAGTCAAAACCAGTCATACATTACCCTGCATAAGATATAAAAATAGATAGAACAATGGTAAGCCTATTTGAGCAGAGGTATATGGTTTTTCTCGATCACATCAATAAGTAAAAGTTTATCAATATTCCTTTTTTCCTAGCTAGCTTCCACAACAACGGCGCCAGAAATGCTTGTTGATATTTCTCAACATCACCTTTTACTAGGTTGTCATCTCTAGCAAGGATGCCAGAAAAGTTTGATGGTATTTATAATCATGACACTTGTAACTTGGAGAATATATATATATATGGGAATCCATAAGTGCACAGATAATATACCATTGTAGCGCTTCACCCAGGAGTATTCTAGGTATTGTTATTTATATTTTTACCTCAGGGAAGGACGGGCAAGATGGAATATATTGATAACTTATACATATGATGGAGAGATAAACCATAACCAAGCTTCTACTCACAACAAGGGTAAGTCACAGGGTAGGATAAATATATGGTAAATGATCATTGATAGTTAATAGTTAAATACTCAGTGTACCCCTTTTTATGGCATTAGCATGACTAAGTAGATACAATAGAGAAATAATTCCTAAGTCATTTTAATTACAAGTCAAAGCATACTATGATTAGTGCAATTACACTTAATAATCATGGCTAAGATCAACTTCATATCTACACATAAGGGGTATTACTAAGGAAGATCAAGAACAGAGCATGACTTCCTTCGTAACTAGATCCTACTTTACCTATATTCACGGAGTGGCTACAAAGGACTTAACGAGAGTGTCACACTCGCGATCTACCACATGGCCTAGAATATAGGGTGCATCCATAGGTAAACAATGTATAAGCACCATGCTTACACAATGTCGACCACTCACCCCATGAACCTTAGAGTGAGCGCTATACAAACTTATGCTTTAACATAAAGACAATCTAGCTATACTAAGCATATAATCAAAGTAGATGATGAACATGATAACTAGGAACATGAATAATATTGAGAATACTATCATATCAATTGTAGCAAACACATGAAATATAAAAGATACAAGAGAGGATACAAGGGCTATACCAAGCCATACTCTTGACAAGATCAAGAATCCAAGCGAAGCTTGCCTCCATCTAGACCTAACCTAGCTAGCTATGCCCAAGAATATTTGTGGAACTCTGAGGTTCTTCTCTGAATGATGAATGAAGATTATCATCAATGATCTGCCAGGGGGTAGGGGCTGGTATATATAGGGGGAACCATCAATCCTGAGCCCTTGGATCAAACTGACTTAAAGCAATGGTGTAGATGAAATCCTTAAGGTGGTGGGGAATCGACATAGCGAAACAGAGGCTGATAGGTGGGCCTAGGGGCCGGTCGGCCTGTAGGTGGGGTCGGTCAGCCCCACTTAGCAGCCACATGCCCTCTGCTTTGGTGATTTGCCTTCTGGTGTCTTCTAGAGTCTTCTACAGCTGGTTTCATCGCGGATAAGCGCAATTAAATTTGACAATTAGGTCCACCTTGATGGTTTTCTGGATAACCCCTGCAGAAAATACAGATTGACCAAAACACGTGGAATTTGTTAGTTTAAACCCCTAACCCTATTTTGGTGATCACTTTCATGCATTATTTTGACTGTTTATCTTGGGTATTAACTATCATCAACATACGCCCGCTGACAAGGAGGTCCCACGGTGGCCTCAGGGGCTATGCCGGCTCCTTAGATGGAGTAACTTGACCCCCCAATCGATGGGAGCTCGGGCGGTGCACCCCCAAAACCAAACCAACTCCTCAAAGTTGGGTCAGGAGCCGCTAAGTGGTGGACCCAACAAGGGTCCCCTGCCCGAGCTCAGCGCGCTTCCCACGCCCCGACCTATGGTCATAGAAGGTCAGCCCAAGAAGGCCAGCCTGAGAGGATCGGGGCCTGCTAGGTGGCAATGAGCTAGAGCCTAGATGCTCTTGATCACCCGACCCATGGTAGGCTCCAACCAAATGGAAGGGTACCCCCGGGCCTAGAGTTGGTAACTCCCAAACGAGTTCACCGAACCCTCGCTCGAGCCATAGACCTACGTGACATATGACCAGAATAGGTCAGCACCTCTACCGCTCGGGCTCAACAGCCGAGCGCCCCCATCACACTGGGGAAAAGGGCGGCACGAAGGGCATCGCACTCTCATCAATAGAAGCCATCCTCGCCATGGCCAGCTTGGTCACCAGAAAATTGAATTTAGCCCTTTGTCGCCATCATGAACTAGGCCAAGTGAGGCCACGAAGGGCTCAGGGGATCCTAATGAGATCCTAACATATGGGTATGTTAAGTCTCGAGATCAGTGGTTCCCGACCAAAGAGACCCCCTGACCGACCCCTCTAGGATCACTCGGGGGCTCGGGGGCTATAACCATCGGGTACACTCACGCGCACCCTCTGATAAACTAACCAGACCAACTGTTGATAGTTGTTAATGTCAATCATAAACCATTAATATAATCTACATATACACTTAATTCCATCACCAAACATAGGTATAGGGTTTTAAACTAATGAATTCCACAAGTTTTGGTAAATATTTGGATGTAGGAAGATTTATCCAGAAAACAGCTCCTAGGACCACTGTCATACACTCTAAATAGGCAAACTAACATCAACAAGTGATTCAACTCATGAAACCTATGAAAGTCAACTCAAGACGGAGCCTAGGACCCACCAACCGAAGGGGAGGCCCACCTACCATAGTAGCAGGCTGGCCGGCCCACTAGTGAGGCCGACTAGCACATTACGGAGGCCCCTCTCCCTCTATCGCCTTGTACACCTTCCTAAGATTTGGACCCTTGATTTTAAGGTGATTTTAGGTTGGTTTATCTAATGGTGATCGGTGGAGTTGACGTTGATTGATGACGTGGTGATTCCTTGCCCCCTACTCCACCTCGGTCTATATAAGGACGCCCAGCCCCCTCCAAGAGACACACATCTACACATGCTACACTCTAGATCTTCATTATTTCATACCCTAAATGTAGTAGTGTCCCTCTAGATGTTTCTCATCTAGTTGAATTATAGAAAATAGGGAGAGAGGAGAGGAGAGAGATCTGAGGAGAAGGTAGATCTGTCGGATTCTTCTCGACTTTGTACCTCTATGGATCTGATTCATCTTTGAGTTACATCTAGGTTCTTCTATTGGTACTTCTAAGTTCTCTATTTAATTAAATTCAGTCCTTACTTATTTAATTTACGGGAACTCTACTTGCATCGAGTGCTCTAATTATAGATCATGATTAGAGTAGTAAACGCAAGCATAGATATGGTGTCTAGGCTAGAGTTCACATGAGTTTGCGCCCAATCTCATGGTTAGTTGTGGTAGCCCAGAGGTGATAGCTCTATCAGGCCGTTGCAATCCACCACGTTAGGATTGGTGTTTCATAGAGCTTAGGTAGCCTTCCCCCGACTACTTTTTCTCACCTCCTTTGAGAGTCAGAAAGGTACTGTTGCTCCAAAGTAAGTAAAGTATAGTAATCCTGATCCTTAGTTATCTAGTATAAGCCATAAAAAATCCCTCTCAACCCACAAAAATACTTTTCTATCTTTACCTTTAGACGACTTTGATTCTTGCTAGTACACTTCACGTTCCTCATAGAAATCGATACTTTGGAATACTCCCGGGTGAAAGCTACATCGGTATCTATGCGCTTGCGGATTTTTCTGTGTGCATTAACAAATACCAACACCAAGCCTGAGCATGCCGCAGCCCTCGCTCAGGGCTCGGGGGCTCACCCGAGCCTCAGGCTCCCGATTGATGATGCGCCCATGCTCGGCCCTTGGCTCCTGCCTAGCCTACGATGCCAGCCAAGGACCGGGCATAAGAAGACAAGCCCGAGCCATTAAGGCTCGAGGGCTCCCAGACGTTACACTTTGGGCACGGCCTTTCCGACCGCTCCCATGATAGGGTCACGCACGGGGTGTGACACAAGAAGACAAGTCTCCTCGTCCTCCAGGGGTTGGGTGGCTTCTAGGCTAGCACGTCAGCCCCTAGAGCTGACCTCCTTTGCCACCAAGAAGACTCCAAAAGGTCCACCTCGGGGAGGCCGGTCCAAGCCAACATAGCTTCATGCACAGAGTGTTAGAAACAGAGCAGCCAGACGATGCCCTAGGCTTCTTTAGCTCCATGACACCGCCACAGTCCATAGAGCGTCGCTATAAGACCCTCATGGACTCCAGTGCATGTAGATCATAGACACATCCCCCCAAACTGCCATGTACCCAACCTATCTTGGTATATAAGGGATAAGGTCAGACCTTAGAGGAAGGAGGATGATCCTAGACATATCATTCCACTCCTTATTCCATCCACTCTTGCTCAGCACCGAGAGCTCCTCCACTGCACCCATCGTCTTCCTCCTCTCCGACGAGGGGAAGGCTCCACCGATGGTGAGGCAACCTTAGGATTAGCACCGAGATAACCCCCTACCAAATCTCTCTCTGCACTCTATTGTAACCCCCTAATTTTGGTTGCTCTTGAGTATAAGGATCATCAACTACTAGACGAAGGGCATCGATCGACCCAAACCAGGATAAACCATTGTGTCCCCTCTGTGATTCATGTGTTCTTGAGTCCATCCGAGCCATCAAAGACACATACCCTAACACTGACTCGAACAACAATGCTTGCCATGGTTCTAACCCCACGATAGTGGGTTTCTTGAGCTGGAGTTTCAACAGCTTGTTCGTGACTTGCGCAGGATGGGGCTTGACAAGTTGCTTGATTTCCACAAGCCTTGGAACAATGAGATCATCTATTAGTTCTATGCCTCCTACCACCTTGATAGCTCCACTCGCACCATACATTGGACCACTGAGGGCAAGCACTACAAGGTTGATGCTGCTACCTTCTCTCGTCTTCTTGGTTATGGCAGCGATGATCACAGGAGAACTAAGGTTGATGAAATTCAACCTCTTGCCATGTTGGAGTATCAGTATATGTATATGGATGGTCATAGGGCTGATGGCAAGACAGTCTGGTTGAAGCCATACTACTATGTGTTGAACAACATTCTTTTCTAGATTCTATATCCAAAGGCATGTGATTCTACATATCTTAGGGATGATTCTCCTGTGGTGCTTGATTGCTTTGGTGATGACTTCACTTTGTTCTCCGTCAGTCACTACATTTGGAATAGGATTTCCTCCGCCAGTGAGGATGTGGTGAGGCATTTTCCATATGCTCCGTACCTCATGCATATTATTGAGCAAGTGTCAGGCATCAAGTTTCCCACCGACGCCCCTCATGCCATGCTCAAGATCTCCAACAAGATGTCTTTGAAAGCAAAGGACGAACTCCAGGATAAAGCCAAAGTTGCTCGTGCTTTAGGTTCCACCTCTCGTGCTTCTCCACCACGCTCTCGCCATGCTTGTAGTGAGGAGCCTCAGTCTTCCTTCTCTTTAGGTATGAAGCCAAGAAAGTTCAAGTTTTGCATGACCTACATGTTTGGAGCTTGTTGTGCTAGCGCCCAGCGTGAGCATGATATGCAAGAGAGGATGTTTCGCATTGAGCAGAGCCTCAACATTCAGTCGGCCCCTCTGCTGGCTTTGGTCCTTCCTCGTGACCCCTTTGAGTTATATGATGAGTCTTGTGTGGAGTTCTATGGCGAGTCGTCAGATGAGCCTCGTCGCCATGGCAAGCAACAAGTGGGTGAGGAAGACGAGGAGTACTGTGAGGAAGAAGAAGACGATGACGACGATGACAATGATGATGATGGTGATGATGAGGACTATGAGGATGAGTAGTTGTTTCTCTCACACGGCCTACCTTTTTTGGCACTTAATGCCAAAGGGGAGTGTTAGGCTTTGATCTATCATGTAATAAGTTAGTTGGCTTGGTTTGAGACTTTTAAACTAGTTGGTTTGTATTAACTATGTTGTGTGGTGGCACTATGTGATGGACATCTATATATCTATGTGATGGATGATTGTAGGACAAGTTTAATGCTTATCTATCTATCTTATTAGCCTTTATGCTTGTCTCTACTTGTGATGATGATTGTTATTTTGGATGGCCATGTGTTTATTAAAGTCTTCACTTTGTAATCTTGACCATCATTTTATTTTTACTTGTTTGTGTATATAACATGTCATATTGCATCTCTTTTCACGGATATATATGTTCACACATTTTTAGGCACCACACGCATTGCAAAATTTAGGGGAAGCTTTTATCTAAATATATGCAAATGATGTATAAATGGTCATCATTGAAATTCAAATTCATTGCATATATTAAGGGGGAGCTCTTCATAAATTTTTGGGTTCAAAAGCTTTAAATTCTTTCATTATTATAAAAGCCTAAGTTGGTTGTTATCAATTACCAAAAAGGAGAGATTGAAAGTGCATTTGCCCTTGTTGTGGGTTTTGGTGTATTGATGACATCCAAATTAGGGACTAATGAAATCTTATTGAGATATATTGCAGCTTTAGTCCCATGAAAGATTTACAGAGTTGATTGAGATGAAATGGTGTCCCTCATTCTTGAAGTATAAAAGGCAGACGAACTCAAAACACTCTCCAAAGTCTTTATTTCATGTTTTGGGTTTAGGTTTGCCATACTATAAAGAGGGATGCAAATTTAGGTGATCTGAGGAAGATAGAGTGCTCAAGCATAAAAAATAAAACCAAAAGAGAGACACTATAGCACCTCACAAACACTTAGATATAGTTTTTGGGTTTTTAGCCATCGAAAGTGCCGACATTTACTGGGAGTTCCGGCTGTCGGAAATCCTAACTTCTACCGGAAGTCCTAACGCCTTGGGACTTAGTTGCCTGGCTCAGCTGCCCATCAAAAGTCCCGATGGGAGTCAGAAGTCCTGGCAGCTGCCGGGAGTTCTGACTCTGGCCAAGCTAGCCCAGTTGACTACATGTTTGAACAGTAGTTTCTATAGGCGTCGGAAGTTTCAGTGATCTATGTTAGAACTTCCAATGCAGATCTGAACGGTTAGTTTTTACCTGAGTATAAATAGCTCTCTTATCTCTTCTAACCGTTACCCACTCATTCATTGCAACCTACTCATGGCCAAAACAGCTCCCAAGCATTCAAAGCTCCCCTCTCCTCTCCCCTTTGCTCCTAACTTCGATTCCCCTAAGGATTTGAGTGAAAGAAGAGTGTATTGAGTGAGAGAATCACTTTGGCAAGCTTGAGCACTTGATTTCTTCATCAAGCCAGTTGGATTTGTGTCTATTACTCTTAGGGCTTTGCCCCTAGCCGGCTAGGCATCACTCAAGAGCTTCTATCTTGTGAAAGAGCCTTGGAAAGTTTGTATTACCCTTGATTTCTTAGTGGAAAGCTCAAGTGACTTTTGTGGTTTCATTGAGAGAGGCAAGGAGGTGGAAGAGACTCTGACGTTTGTGGTCACCTCAACAACGAGGACGTAGGAGCTCCTTTGTAGGGTTGCCGAACCTCGAGATAAATCCTTGTGTCCCGCGTGCTTGTTGTTGTTGTGATTTGCTCTATCATATTTGCATTTGTTTGTCTCTCTCTCTAGCAAATTCCTAGGGTTTGGCCACGATATACAGAGTGGAGACTTTTTGGCACCAAGGAAGCAACCCTAACTCTTCACTTTACCACTAGGAAGTGGGGTTGTAAGTTATTGCATTCTCAAAGTTCATTTTAGCTTGGATTGGGTAGTTCCCGTAGGAGTCGGAACTCTCGGCTGTTTGTGTTAGAACTTCCGGCTACCGGAAGTTTTGGCCCAAACTATCGCGAGTTCCGATAGTTGCTGACCAGCTACTTTGAGTTTATGTAGAAACTTTTTAGATACGCCTATTCACCCCCCCCCCCTCTAGGCATTGTTTAGATCCTTTCAGGAATGAACACAATGGTGAGATACAAAGCAAGACTGGTGGCACAAGGGTTCATGCAGAAACCCGACATCGACTATGATGAAACCTATTCACCTGTTATGAGTGGAATCATGTTCTGATATCTTATCTCGATGGAAGCTAACTTGAATTTGAAAATGCAGTTGATGCATGTAGTGACTGCATATTTATATGTGTTGCTAGATTTAGAAATTTACATGAAAATCAATGGAGGACTTAAGATCCTGAACCCAAAAGGGAATCACAACATGTATAGCGACTGCTAACAACGATCGTTGTGCGGGGTTGAAACAATCTGGTAGGATGCGTGGTTCAACCATTTGAGTAACTTTCTCCTAAAGAGAGTTTATAGAAACAACAATGTTGTCCTATGTGTTCATAAAGAAATTACATGATGGATTTTACATCATCTTAGTTTATGTTGATGATTTGAATATCATTGGAATTGTAAGGGACATCGAGGAAGCAATGACTTATGTCAAGACAGAGTTTGAGATGAAAGACTTGGGTAAAAATAAGTTCTTCTTAGGCATGTAGTTCAAACACTTTAGTGTTTGTACACCAGTACTCCTATGAAAAAGTGGGTACTTGAAAAATTCAATATGAATGAGTGCCACCCTCTAAGAACCCCCTTTGGTTGTTTGGTCATTGGAAGCAGATAAGGGCCCATTTGGACCCATGGAGGAAGATGAGAAAATTTTGGGAGCTGAAGTTCCCTACCTAATGTCATCAGAGCACTTATGTACCTCACAAACTGCACAATACCGGATATTGCATTTATAGTAAACTTTGTTGGCTAGGTACATTGCCGCCCAAACCAAAAGACATTGGGTTGGCATAAAAACCATCATCGGATAGCTGAAAAGCACATGAGAGCATATGTTTTGATTCCTGAAAAATAATGACTTGACCATGGTGGGTTATGTAGATACTAGCTATATGTCTAGTCCCAATAATGTCAGGTCCCATACTGGTTTTGTGTTTCTCCATGGTGATACAACAATTTCATAGCAATATATGAAGCAGACCCTAGTTGCCACATCAAACTATGAAGATAATGTGCTTGGTTGAGACTGATGATTAACCACATCCAAAAGTCATGTGGCATAAAATACCATCAATTCCCATACCATTATCTATGAAGATAATGTGGCTTCTGTTGCACAAATGCATATGAGATACATTAGGAGCAATCTCACAAAGCATATTGCCCCCAAGTTCTTTTACCCCATGAGGTCTAGAAGAGCAGAGATAAATATCATGCGGAGTAAATCATGTGAAAATCTACCTTCCTGCCTCTGTATTTCAAAAATATGTTTATGACATCGACATGAGAAGACTTAGGGAACTGCTAGGTTCAGGAGGAGGCAACTTTGAGGTCATAGCCTGAGATCGTGATCCTGAAGATCAACTATTGCATTCTTTTCCTCTTGGTCAATTTTTTTCATTGGGTTTTCTCAAGAAAGATTTTTAATGAGGCAACAAGTGCAACACAACCTATGTGTGTAAAGTACTATTATCTCCTACCTTTTTATCACAAGGGTTTTGAATGGAGTTTTTAACGAGGCATACAAATACCACAATTTTCACCAAGGGTGATGAGGACATCAGTCCTCTAGATACAAACCTTGGAGATGAAGAACACTAGCGTGGGCCCAGTCCAACTCAAGTTGAAGTCTATCTCGGATTTCAGGAGCAGGCCCCGGTGAAAACGACGCCCTGGATGCATACGACTCCGTTTTCGACAATCAACATATGCATGGAAAGATAATTCCATAAGATAACCAATGGCGTTGGTTTGACACAAAAAATCCACTGGAGTCATTGAGAATCATCGAAACAAGTCAGCATCTAAAATCTATCAGGTGCGACGATACCGTCTTTTGGTCTGTTGGGCCATGTATTGTCTAAGAGCCTATTAAGGGGCGTCCATGGGGTATGCACGTCCAAGGCTTTACAATTAGTCACCACCGCACTCATTTGAGTTTGGTTTTTTTAGTTCTCATTTTTCTCGTGAAGCGGACTTTTCAGCGGTACTTCAGAAGTACTTTTCAACAAACGAACAGTGTTTTTCTCTCACAACAAATCAGCATAGCATCAGCAAAAGCCAAATTTCAGCGAAACGAACAAGGCCATTATTCATAGCACTTGTAACGCCGAGTTCGACTGCTATGAATCAAGGGCCCTATTCTTGTTCTTGTTCGCTTATGCCGATTGGTCCTTTTGAATCCAGACTTGACCCTAATACTAGATTGATATACTTCATCTATATTTGCAATATCAGATTGTGTTCTTCATGTTCTTGTCTGTGTTCTTAATTCGCTTGCAGAAAAAAACCTTGTAAGCAAGGTCAATCGCGTTGTGCGTGGTTGATAACCAGCAGTGTCGTGATGTAGCGGTTGCAAGAGTCCGAATCATACTTGATTTGAAGCCTAGACCGCGAATGTCAAGTTCTCCACCAATCGAATCTACCATAGCATGTCTCCATCAAAGGGGGAGTATTGTGAAATCAAAGTACAAAATCTATGAGAAAATATGACTATGAATAGTGGCCAAATTAATGAGAAGAGCGTAGAAGTTAAATAGTAAAATTGAAGTAGCAGTGTTCTGCTTCTTCCTTCTATAAAAGGGATGCATGAAAAGCTAAAAGGAACACCTCTATATACACGTTCATGTTTTGAAATCATCCAGAAATAGAAGAACTCAATTCCATCTCCCAACACCTGTTCTATGTGTCTTTGTGCTTGTATACCGATCAGCAGGAAGAACTCAATTTCTAACAAAGACAAAGTGGTAAGTGTCGCACATAATCCTTTTTTGAAAGAAGTCGCACATAATTCTTGTTCATGCTTCAATATATGTATATACATCGGGGATGGGCCGAACTGAGGTTTGGTGCAGACCACAGGACCCGGTGTCCTAGTGTATGTTCAGAATCAAAAAGTTAATACTATTGTGTCTCTGTATTTAAGAGACAAGTAGAGATCAGTTGCTGCTTTTTACTTGCACCAAATAAGTTAGTTCCTGCAGGAACACTAGTGATAATGTTTCAGAGGCACGGCAGCAGTGTCATTAGTCCCACCCCATCAGCATGTTGGTGACTGCATCCACAATCTTGCTCCGCAGCGCAGACGAGAGCTCATGCTCCTCACCAAAGTGCAATCTATAGACTTCCCACTCCCTATCTTCCACAACGTGCCTCCCAATCTCAGCCTACAAACATCACAATGTTCCATCGTTTGTGAAGAGATGCTTGTCGGTTAAAAACAGTCATCTATGATCAATCACTGTTAAATATGCACGAGAATAAACAATATATAGAACCATACCAAGAAGATTTGTTTCTGAAGATTCTTGAGAGCAAGGGTGATGTCAAAGAACACCAGCGGCCTACCCTTTCCAGAAACCTCAACCGGGTTTGCTACCAGCAGCTCCGTGTCAGGACCTCGGTTCACCAATGCCACACGCAGTGGTTGGAGGATCTCCATCCTTAGGCGACAGCACAGTGCTTTCTGCCTGTGCTGATCAAGGATCTTCTTCCCATCTGATTGCACTGCGAACAAATCAATCTCGCACCTTCCATTTTGGGTCGCATAGAATCGGCCATACGAAATCTGATAGCAAACAAAATTCCACTCGCTTTCTTCACTTTGTTTTAAAAAGAGAGAGAATACAGTTGCCAC
Organism: Miscanthus floridulus; assembly: GCF_019320115.1. Classification (NCBI taxonomy): domain Eukaryota; kingdom Viridiplantae; phylum Streptophyta; class Magnoliopsida; order Poales; family Poaceae; genus Miscanthus; species Miscanthus floridulus. The sequence continues at coordinate 63,776,779 of NC_089582.1, forward strand.
GAATTAGTTTTGCTTGAATCTTGTTGTTACCTGAATGTTGCAGTCTTTGACCGTCCTCATGATATCATATAGGAGGCCCTTATGGTCACCACACTGAATCTGAATAAGAGTGTGGACAGAGCTAAGCGAGTTGTCCATTGTCACGGAGATGGTACCACCCCTTGTGCTGATCGATTGCTCCTCTATGAGATTTGTGTTAAACATCTGTTCCATAATAGCAGGCGTCAGCGAAGCCCAGGATTGGAGGCAAGCCAACATGTCTTCACCAGCAGGATCTATTTCACAACATGTCAAGGAGTCGCCTAAGACACTCTCGAGTTTGTCCTGAGTTTCTTCTCTTCTGCTCTTTGTGTGCAGAAGCTCCCTGAAATCATTCCAGATTGTTCATTTATAATCATCTAAAGGAAGACATGGAGCTAAACCCTATTCTTAATGGTGGAATTTGGTACACAATGCACGGTACCGCATTATGATGTAAAAGAAAAAGAAAAGAATGGATAATTGTTGATATCTGAGCCAAGATGCTCAATGAATAATACAAAACTATAGGATTTTATCATGTTATCACAGAATAATAGTTTCTGGAATTTAGAGACAGCAAAAAGAGATTCTCATATGGCACTGAAAAGGATGTGTTTGGAGATAAACTGACTTGGCATCTGTGATGAAGAAAAGATCTAGCGCACTCCCATCAGGCGTGGTAGAGACCTTCACCCTCCGAATCGTGAGCTCCAGCTCGCACAAAACGCGTGTCACATCTGTGGAACACAGAATTCCCAGGAAGAAGATCCAAAATTTGACCTTTTCGAGCTATACATGTATCTCCAAAGAGATTTTTTTTTTCAATACTAGCAGTCCTTCGCTTACATTAAAAATCAAATTCACTGGATGGATATGAAGTTACCATACCTAACTACTAGCAATATTATTGCAGCGTTATTATAACCATATTATTGAGAACGAAAGAAAAAGATCCCCTACAATCTCCTAGAGACACGAGCAGTGCAACACATTCATAGTGACTCCAATGGCAAAGAAATGCACGATAAAGGTGGGTAGGGGAACACTAATTTAGGCTAGTACTTTTCATAGAACAGATCAATCAGGTAGGCTAGCGAACTAGGAAGGCTATCATTACTGAATCTAGCTAGCACTTTGCATAGAACAGAGCAATAGCAGGAGATGGAGTGGAGGTGTTACCATGCAAGAGCCCCATCCGGTCGAAGCAGCATAACTTGAGCAAGAAGAGCTGTGGTGCGGGAGGCGCAACGTCCTGTAGGCCAGCCGCCACGAGGTACGCGCTGTCGAATCCGAACGGCGGCGCGACGGGGCAGAGCTGAAGCAACCTGTCCTTGAGGAGGTCCCATGGCACGGCCACGGGACGCCCGCCACGTGGCAGCACCCAGAGCACGATGTAGCACCACCGCCCGTCCGTGCTCATGTCTCCCTTGAGGACGCTGAGACCGAAGAGGAGCACGACCCGGCAGAGGTCGCAGCCGAGGCCCGTCTTATCGGGGCAGCTGACGGTGACGACGGTGGGCTCGCCAGCGGCGTCGGCATGGCGGATTTGCACCACGTCGTCGCTGGGTATCCCCATCAGTGCTGGGGGTGTCAGCAGCAAGCGGTGGGAATTCGCGGAATCCCTGGCCGTGCCGTCGATGTGCTTTGCGAGGGACGCAAGCAGCTGCTCTAGACACTAGACAGGGAGTAAGAGAGGAGGGATCCTCCTCCTGCTAGGCTGCCGCTGCCGCGGCCGCGGGGACAGACCGACAGCGGAGGCGGCGGTGGAGGTGCACGGAATCTTGGTGGATGGATTCGCTGGTCTGAGCGAGATCCCCTCCTTGGTCCTCTTCTCACTCATCTTCTTGGGGAGAAAAGGAGAGGTGCCAAAGGGAAGTGATCCGCGTGTCGTGGACAAGTCAACAAGGCATACGGCAGCCCAACATTGGTTGGTCGGTGAAATTTGTTTTCACTTTATTTCTGTGCTGATAAAACTGACCGGGTTTACTGTGAGAGAAATATTGTTGGTTGACTGATAAATTCTGATTGAAATCACGGAGCGAACTGGCTGTTTGTCTCAGTTACTTTCTCCACGTATTTAACCTAATTACCTAACCCTAACCTAATTGCCAAAAGAGAAGAGCGAGGAGTAGGTAATTTTGTAACCTGACAGCTAAATCGAGACCCTCCCGATTCAGACTCTGTTTGAAGTAAATGTAAATAAAACAGAGAAACGTTAGAAAACAGGAACGAGAGGAAGTGAAAAATGGAAAACTATAAAAAGTGGAAAACTATATGTATGCGATTCCAAACCACATAAATAGAAATTTTGGACTGTTTCGATTGCATGAAAGAAATTTGAGTTTTCACATTTTTCAATGAACAAAGCATACTCCTTCAGACCATTGAGAGTTGCACCTCCTATCCTGAATCCAGAATACAGAAACAAGTAGCGCCACACAACACAAAGCACGTGCTCATTTTTCGACCTTGGAGAGTTGCACGTCTCTCATCCTAGTGCAATAGTGCTATCAACCATCTTTTCTTTCTATGGATCTAAATTAGATTATCGCCAACGATCACAAAACAAAGATGAATTTATTTTCCTCATCCACCCAACACCGGAAAAAGTAACCCATCCCAATCATCCAAAAAGGAAGCAATACACAATTCTGAAATGGGCCCACATTTATTCAGAAAACTCTAAGAAGGAATGAGGCCGTACATTTATTCATAAAACTTTAACAGGGCACGAGGCCTTATGCAAAAGACAGTTCCATATCGAAACCAAAAAGGAAGAGCAATATACAATTCTATCGGAAATGGAGCCACATTTATTCATGAAATTCTAACAGGGTATGAGACCGTATGCAAAAGACAGTTCCATACGGAAACAGAGATGTTTCCAAGCTCTCGTGAAAATAACCTTGTTGATTCAAGGTATCTATTTGTGGAACAGTAATTAGGCATATTCCTTTATGCAATATCAAAGAATGCCAACAATCAAATATTGCAAGATCAAATTTAGCATATTGGAGAAACAATTAGCCCAAAGCAGTGCTCGGTGCGCTTAACACAACTCACATGCATACGGCTACCTTCTCTACACCAGCATTGTATCTTAAAACAACCTAAATGTGGCAGAACCGTCCGAAATAGCATACTTACGGAGGCGTTCGTCTTCCATCAGACACTAAGCACACCGAAAGTAGGCTACAGCGAGCGGTGTCCGTCGGGCACACCCCGAGGTAGAACCCGAAAGATCCACATTTTTCCTAAGGATCCAATAATGAGAACGAGTTACAATACCAGTTCATTTCATACATTCAAGTTTCTTAAAATGTACATTATTACAATACCAAATACCAGAGTGCGGAATAATAAGGGCAAGGATTCCGTCTGAGCCCACCAGAAGGATCCTCCACACAGAGTTACTCTTAAAGCATCACCTGCAACAGGGGTAAATAAACCATGAGTACTCAATGTACTCGCAAGACTTATCCGACTATTGAGAATAATTTCCCGACTCCAAGGAATATGATAGGCTTTATGGTTTGCTGGTTTTCTTTAGCAGAAAGCAACGCTAATAGTGAGTCCTTATTTAAGTCTTATTATAAGCCATTTTAAATTATCATCTAGCCAATCTATATAAGCACATGTTCTACTTTCAAGCAAGAGTTGAGCAATCAGTTCCATGTCTTCTCCTTTCAACTTTTGGTTCTTACTACGATGCTAGAGTTAAGACAAGTCGTACCGACTCGGCGGCGATTCGCGAACCAATGTGCCCAGCTGGGTGCCCCGAAACACACGCCCCGCTTGTACCCTAGGCACAAGCAGGACTAACCCATCACTCTCCTGTCCTGGGTGTCCAGGTGAAAGGGTCGAGATGGCGACTAGAGGGGGGGTGAATAGTCTTTTCTAAAACTTAATCGCTTCGGCTAACCGATACAAATGCGGAATTAAAACTATCGGTCTAGCCAAGACTATACCCCACTATATATGTTCACTAGCACCTTGCAAAGATAACAATTATGCAACAAAGGTGCCGGGCTAGTTAGAGCTCTCCTAAACAATTCTAGGAGCAAGGTTACACAAACCTATGCCACTAGTATTTTAAGCAACAAGAGAGCTCCTACATATGCTAGTAAGCAAAAGCACAAAGCTAACTAAGCTCACTAGCAATGCTCAATAACAAGGCAACCAATGCCTAATTAGAGAGCGCAAATACTTAGCTACACAAACTAAGCAATGTGACTAACAAGGTTACTAAAACCAAATTAGCCACGCAAGGGAGCTACTTCTATACTACACAAGCAAGAAGGTAATTAGCAAGCTACACAAGCTATCTAATTACAAGAGCAACTACACAAGCTTAATATGTATAAAAGTAATTGCAAGCTTGTGTAATAGAGATGCAAACCAACGAGAAGAACAAGGTTGACACGATGATTTTTCTCCCGAGGTTCACGTGTTTGCCAACACACTAGTCCCCGTTGTGTCGACCGCTCACTTGGTGGTTCGGCGGCTAATTAGCATCACCTGCTAAGCCCGCACGTCGGGCGCCGTAAGAACCTACCCCGGAAGTGAGGGTAGCTCAATGACATACTTTACTAAAGTTGCTCTTCGTGGCTCCCGCGGGGCGAGCACAATGCCCCTCACAAAGCACTTCTCCGGAGCGCCGCACAAGCTTCTTGCAGGCTTCAACGGAGACCACCACCAAGCCGTCTAGGAGGTGGCAACCTCCAAGAGTAACAAGCACCACCGGCTTGCAACTCGATCACCTAGTGCCACTCAATGCAACCTCACGATGCAATCGCACTAGAATCGCTCACTCACACAATCGAATGATCACTATCAAGTATGTGTGAGATGAAGGGCTCCCAAGCACTCTCAAGCATGGACACAAAGTCCCCCAAGGTGCTCAGCCCTAGCCATGGCCGAAGGCCACTTCTATTTATAGCCACAAGGGCTAAACTAGCCGTTACCCCTTCACTGGGCAAAAATCGGGCCGACCGGATGCTCCGGTCGTGTTGACCGGACGCTGGACCTCAGCGTCCGGTCGCCCGCAGACGGCCACGTGTCCTGATTCCAACGGTCACTTGACCTGACCGGACGCAGCAGCTTCAACTAACCGGACGCAGGATCCTCAGCGTCCGGTCGTTTCTAGTAAGCTCCCTGAGGCGTATTTCTTCGATCGGACGTGTCCGGTCCACCTTGACTGGACATAGGCCAGCGTCCGGTGCAATACCCTCGGTGCTGTGCAGACCTGTCAGTTTGACCGGATGCACCCTGCCAGCGTCCGGTGCTTCTAGACCCAGCGTCCGGTCAGTTGACCGACGCCAGCGTCTTCGCGATCAACTCGTTTTCACTTCTAACTTCTTCACCCTTGCTCCAATGTGCCAACCACAAGAATTTGCATCCGGCGCAATAGAAAATAGGCATTCCATTTTCTCGAAAGCACCGAATCCCGAACCCATCTCAACCCTGCAAACACCACCTCCTTTGTAGATGTGCCAACACCACCAAGTGTACACCGCCATGTGTATGTGTGTTAGCTTTTCACAATCATTTCCCAAAGGATGTTAGCCACTTAATTTGCCACGCCACTCGATCCTAGCGACGATGCAAAGTTAGATCACTCGAGTGGCACTAGATGACCGATATGCAAACAAGTTTGCTCCTCTTGATAGTACGGCCATCTATCCTAAACTCGGTCATAAACTTCTCTACACACCTATGACCGGTGAAATGAAATGCCCTAGGTTATACCTTTGCCTTGCGCATTCCATTCCATCTCCTCCAATGTCGATGCAACACATGCACCAACACGATCAACAATGATATGATCCACTTCATATCATCACGTGATCATATTGGTTCATCGATCTTGACTTTACTTGCTCTTCACCATTTCCATCATCCATTCGGTGCCAAGTCTTGCTCAAGCTTCACCGCCACACGGTCCATCACTCCAAAGCCTTCGACTTGCCCTTCACGCTTGCAACTGGTCCATCAAGCCAAGTCTTGTCTTGATCTTCTCCACCTTGATCACATGACTCAATGTCATGTCTCATGTGCATTTAAGCTCCTTCATCATCATATGTGTGAGCTTTGCAACATTTCCAAGCCATTTTCACCTTCATGGCATATGTTGCTCACACACATGTACCTGTGGACTAACCACCTGTGTATCTCACATAAACACAATTAGTCCACCTAGGTTGTCACTCAATTATCAAAACCAAACAAGGACCTTTCACCAGGTCCCCGTCCAAACTTGGACTCCAAGCCCCCACACCTGAGTCCCGGACTCCGTGTGGTGCAAGGACCTCCACCATCCCCGCCTCTAATCAGTCGGTCCGGAAAGAGCCGGATCCGCGACAAGAGAGCAACAAGTCTTCCCTACGCCCATACCCAATTATACGCTCGGGACAATAGATCTATGACTTGCCTAGCATCCATTGCAATGACCAGTCCTTAATCGACACAGACAGGGAAAAAGTGTAACCCAGTCATGCCCCGTTGGCCGCAGGACACAACCCCTTATACCCACCAGTATCCAAACCATATCCCTGTCCGGTCACCAATTTCCTTTCCACCATTTTATCATGAGTGATCATATTTTATCACCTATTTGTGAGTAACGATAGGTTACTCAAGCTACCGATATCCTGAGCATAGCAGCTACTCGACTTGTACTAGTAGGACTCATGGGTAGATATATTTATGCAGGTAGTTTTCATAAAATGCCTGTAACTTAAATGCACATCACATATATATATATATAGTGATCATAAAAATATGGATTATATAGTGATCATAAAAATATGGATTATGCTTCGGGGCTTGCCTTGGGCAGGCGCCGGGTCAGCACCAACAGGCTCCTAGGCTTTCTCCTGCACGAGGATCTCCTCCTCGTACTCCTCGATCACCTCATCGTACTCCGGCTCGTCGACGGGCACGAAGTCTACCAGCTCGTGATCTACATGCATGAAATGACAGTGCAATGCTTAGGAATATAACAACAACAACTCTTAAAATAACAGTACATTGATTTAACTACTAAGCTAGTGCTACCGACCACGGTGCTAAGCTATCTGAAATATGACATTCATTATTATTATTGCAACTACAAATATTCTTACTCCTAATGCTATATATGATAAAGCAAATGTAATAACTACTTTATTTAGCAACTCGTTCTAAGGCTACAAAATTTATAGCAAGTACATAATATCCTAGGGAACCTACTATAAAATTTTTAAAGCTAAAACTATTACCAATTTACCACAAGAATTCCTACAAATATTAATCTACATAATACTAAGCTTTCTAATTAGAATTTATGAGCCTATCATCATAACAGCTAACTGTGAACTAACTACACTAACAAATAGATGGTATTTTTGTGAACCTAACAAACTTAGTTTCACTATTTTTGGACAACTACACAATTTACTATAATTTATTAAAGTTCACCTTTAAAACTAAATTGAAAATCATTTATACTCTACTAGAATTTGGAAAGCGAAATCCTACTGCGCGGACCAACCCGAGCGGCTCGGCCCAGCAAGTGGTGGCATAGACGCGACGTGAGCGTGGCCTAGCAGGCGAGTGGGGGCGCGACACGGGCCCGGCCCGGCACGGCAGCGTGGCCCAGCAGTGGCACGCGCACGCGAGCGCGACGCGGTAGGCCGGCCCACGGCGGGGTGCGGGGCATGGGCGTGACTGGCCCAGGCACGACGTGAACACAAGCGCGACAAGTGCGGGGAACTGGCCCAGGCGGCTGCGGCGCGCGGACGGCCCCAACGTGGCAGCGGACATTGCGACGTATTTCTACTATATTCGCCGATTTATTTGTCTATAAGGAAATGGCCAAAAAACGGGTGTGACACTGGGATGACATCATGCTGACATCAACAAACTAATAACAGCAGTAACGCACCACCAGCTGCTCTGCTTGCTCTACTCTGCTCGGGCGTGGTCCCGCCGGCCGCGGAGAGGACGCTATAGGGCGGTAGAGCTTCGAATGAGGTGAGCAAGGCGATAAGCAGTTGGAGGAGAGGCTAGCAGGGCACTGAAATGGAATGGCAAGCTCTGTTTCCGTGGCTTGTGGATGGCACAGACCACCCTGGTCTTATGGAGCAGGTAGAGCAGCGATTTCAATTTGAAGCTCTGTGCGGTGGTCTGTGCAGCGAGGTGGGGATGGTTGCGCGGCCAGCTACCTAGCGGAGCCAAAGATGCGACAAATTTGAATAAAGTGCTGCGGTCACTGTGAATTGAAGGTAGGAGGTCCCATCGGTCATGGCGACATCGAAGACAGGGGCTTTGGCATGGCTCGGCTCAGCACACACGGAGCTGTCAACGCAAAGTACCAACGCCCACGAACAACAAGGATAGCGAGGTGCGCTCCAGGCGGCTGTCCGCACGGTCGACCCGCAAGGCGATGAAGCTCGGGCCTACGTCACCGCAGACGGCGCCGACAAGGAACCAGAGCACGACGCGATGCCAAAGTGACGGTGGCAGCAAACGGTCGTCCCTTGCGAGTATAGCCATGGCGAGTCAACGGGACCACTACCGGGCGCGGCGATGGGTGGCGTGTAACGAGACCAAGGTACCGCGCAACGTGATGGCGAGGCAGAGCTGATAGGACCCGTGCGCAGTGCGCTTGTGTGCGGTGGCAGGCAATTGAGGCAGCAGTGGTGACCACGGCCAGCCTAGCACTTGTTCGGGTAGGTGACGTGCACGATTTTTAAAGCTGTCGCAAAATCCTAACCAATGGTCCAAACACCAAACTAATTCTTTTAGACACAAGAGGGTACATAAGGCTATCGACCCATGCCACGACACCATGCTCATTCTTAAGCCGATTTCCCTACAAAGCTTGCCAAACATGGCTTCGTCAACCCCTTTACAAACCTCGTGAAACGACTTAAACTTCGAACGGTTTTGCGTCGAATTCCAATTCCGACCTACTAGATGTACTAGCTAGTTATCCTTGTCCTCGACCACACATGTTTCATCGCCGTTCGCAAAATGTTCTATACATTTTTGTTCGACAGAATTCAATCAAGTGACATGACGTGTAACATTGTTTCACGTTTCACATAAATGTTTCAAATGTCTAATATTGATTTATAATTCATGTTGTACACATATGCACATAAATATGATGCTCATGCGATGTTTAGCCAGAACAGTACAACGTAACACCGAGGGTGTTACAAATCTACCCCCCTAAAATAAAATCTCGACCTGAGATTTCATGTGCCTTGTGTGAGAAAGAGACACGGAATACATTTTGACACCGCACTAACTACCAGCGCCAGAGAGGAGATGGGGATAATGCTCCAACAAGTAACTCTCCTGCTTCCAGGTGGCTTCATCTTCAGAATGGTTTTGCCATTGCACTTTGTAGAACTTTACCACACTATTTCTGGTGACTCTTTCTTTCTCATTCAGGATTTTTACAGGGTGCTCCACATAAGTCAAGTCTGGCTTGAGAGGAAGTCCTTCAATTTCCACCGCTTCCTCGGGAACCCTTAAACATTTCTTCAGTTGTGATACATGGAACACATCGTGTACTACAGAGAGAATATCTAGAAGTTGTAGACGGCAAGCAATAGGGTTACACCGCTTCAAGATTCTATAAGGGCCCACATATCGGGGAGCTAGCTTACCATGGATACCAAACCGATGCACTCCCCTCATAGGAGACACCTTGAGGTACACATAATCCCCAACTTCAAATTCCAAAGGCCTTCTTCGCTTGTCGGCATATGCTTTCTGCCGACTCTGAGCTGCCTTCAAATGACTCCAAATAAGAATGACTTGCTCCCGAGCTACCTTGATGAATTCTGGCCCAAAGTATCCACGATCTCCCACTTCGACCTAATTGAGTGGCGTCCTACACTTCCTTCCATATAGAGCCTCAAAGGGTGACATGCGGATGCTTTCTTGGTAGCTATTATTGTAAGAGAATTCTGCTAGCTTCAAGCAGGCCTCCCACTTCTCAGGGAAAGAAATGGCATAGGCTCTCAACATATCTTCAAGCACTTGATTTACCCTCTTGGTTTGGCCGTTAGTCTAGGGGTGATAAGCTGAGCTGCGGAGGAGACTTGTCCCAAGACACTCCTGGAGTTGTTCCCAGAAGCGATAGACAAAAACTGATCCCCTATCGGAGATGATAGTTAGTTGAACTCCATGTAGAGTCACAATCCGGTCCAGGTACAACTTGGCATACTGTCTGGTAGAGTATTTAGAATTTATTAGGAGGAAGTGAGCGGACTTGGTGAGGCGATCCACAATGACCCAAATAGAGTTATAACCCTTGGTTGTGCGAGGTAAACCCACAATGAAATCCTTAGAAATATTTTCCCACTTCCAAACAGGAATGGGCAAGGGCTACAAATATCCTAGGGTACGCAGATGATCTGCCTTAACTCTACCACATGTGTCACATTCAGTGACATACCGGGTGATGTCCTGCTTCATGTTGGACCACCAGTACAAGTGACGCAGATCGTGGTACATCTTGTTACTACTAGGATGAATAGATAGTTTTGAATGGTGAGCTTCATTCAAAATTTTTCTTTTCAGCTCTTCATTAGATGGAACCACTAGTCTATCCTTATATCTCATGACCCCTTGCTCATCAATGCTAAAGTCAGGGCCACGACCTTCGGCCATCAATTTCCTGATGCGAGGAATCTCTTCGGGGTCTTCCTTCTGTTCCCAAATAATCTGCTCCAGCAATTCTGAGGTCAATGCAATATGAGCTAGCACCTCTATGTGGTTGAGAGACAAAGGTATTTCCTCAACCTGATGTGACTTATGGCTCAAGGCATCTGCTACAACATTGGCCTTTCCTGGGTGATAATGGACTTCCAAATTATAATCCTTTATCAACTCTAACCATCTCCTCTACCTCATGTTTAGCTCAGACTGAGTAAAAATATACTTGAGGCTCTTGTGATCAGTGAAAATATGTACTTTGTTGCCCAACAAATAGTGCCTCCAAATCTTTAGAGCGTGGACCACAGCGGCCAGCTCTAAGTCATCAGTGGGGTAATTCACCTCGTGCTTCTTCAGTTGGCGCGAAGCATAAGCTATCACATGCTCATCTTGCATAAGCACACACCCCAACCCCATCTTTGAGGAATCACAATATACATCAAAGGGCCTATCAATATCTGGTTGAGCCAACACAGGAGCAGTGGTCAGAAAAGTCTTCAGAGATTGAAAAGCTTCTTCACAAGCTAGACCCCAATCAAACTTAGCTTCTTTCTGGAGCAGTTTGGTCATGGGCTAGGCTATCTTGGAGAAATCAGGAATGAAACGCTGATAGTATCTAGCTAGACCTAGGAACTAATGAATCTGATGCACAAACTTGGGAGACTTCCAATCCAATACATCTTGCCCTTGCTGGGATCTGCAGAAACGTCTTCAGGTGTCAACACATGCCCTAAAAACTGTACTTGATCTAACCAAAACTCGCACTTGCTGAATTTATCATATAGCTTGTGCTCCCTTAGTCGAGTCAGTACTATCTAGAGGTGTTGGGCATGCTCTTCATCATTCTTGGAATAGATCAGGATGTCATCAATGAAAACCACCACAAACTTGTCTAGCTCTGGCATGAAAACTGAATTCATCAGGTACATGAAGAAGACAGGAGCATTGGTGAGACCAAAAGACATCACTAGGTATTCATACAACCCATACCTAGTAGAGAAAGCTGTCTTTGGTATATCATGTGGCCTGATCTTGATCTGTTGATAGCCTGATCGGAGATCAATCTTTGAGAACACCTTAGCACCAGCTAATTGGTCATACAAGGTATCTATGAGGGGCAAGGGATACTTGTTCTTAACTGTTACCGCATTAAGGGGCGGTAATCCACACACATCCGCAAGGTACCATCCTTCTTCTTCACAAAAATGGCTGGGTAACCCCATGGTGAAGAACTCAGATGGATGAAACCTTTGTCCATCAACTCTTCTAGTTGCTTCTTCATTTCTGCTAGTTCCCTTGGAGCCATGTCGTATGGGCATCTGGAGATAGGAGCAGTACCGGGCTCTAGCTTAATGGAGAATTCTACCTCACGGTCCTGTGGCAACCTAGGAAGATCTTCAGGGAAAACATCCGGGAACTCACACACTACCGGAATGGAGGTAAGATCAGGGGTAGCTTCAGCATGGGAAACAATAGGTAAGATTGGTTCTGAGGGTACCATAAGAGACATCCTATCCTCAAAAGAAGGAAGTTGTAACTCCACACTTCTCCTCTGCATATCCAATACTACCCTATACACCTACAACCAGTTCATTCCAAGAATAGCAACAATGCCCTGCCTAGGCATGACCACGAAATGTAGGAGGTAAGTGTGGGTGGCTAATACCATACTTACGGTATCCGTGCGGGTATTGATGAACAATTGTGAACCTGCAGTACGGATCTTATAGGCATATGGTATAGCCATAAGTGGTAAGTTGTGCCGCTCTACAAACCCCATGCTCATAAAGGAATGTGATGCACCAGAATTGAACAACACCAAAGCTGGATGGGAGTCGATGGTAAACATACCAGCCATCACCGGCTCCTGCTTCAACACCTGTGCAGCATCTGTGAAGTGCACCTAGCCGGATCTGCTAGACACTTTCTTCTTGATGATGGTCCTCTTGATAAGCCTAGAGTTCGCTGACGGTTGAGTAGGCTGAACTGGCTGATGTTGGGGACACTCCCTAGCATAGTGGCCATCTTTGCCACACTTGAAACAAGCACCTGGCTTGTTCCTAAACCCCTGACGAGGTGGGACCTATTGTCCCTAAGACTACTGAGGCTGCACCTGCTGCTGAGGTGCACGGTACTGTGTAGAGGAAGCTTGCGAAGGCTGCTGTGGTTGCCGGAACGAAGGCCTGCCGGATGGTTGATAGGCCCCCCACCGGACAACCTATATCTTCTATGTGTGAGGGTGGCTAGAGGATCCAGCAGCCACCCGCTTCCTCTTCCAATTAGCCTAAGACTCTCGCTGAAAACCCTCAATAGCAATGGCGGCGTTCATCAGAGCCCCAAAGGTCTGATAGTTCACTGTGTAGAGCTTTTCCTAAAGGAGGGGAGCTAGACCATGAAAGAGGCGTTCCCTCTTCCTATCATCAGTATCCACCTAACTGCCAGCATACTGAGCCAAGTGATTAAACTTGTTCACATATTCCATCACTGTCCTATTCCCCTGGCGCAGCTCTAGGAACTCAGTCACCTTCTGGTTGATGACACCGGCAGGGATAAAGAACTCTCGGAATGTGGTGGAGAACTCCTGCCAGGTTGCCGGATGATCTGGCTACTCCATGGCCTGGAATGTGTCCCACCAAGCACCTACAGACCCTAAAAGCTACTGCGCTGCAAAGCGCACCTTCTGCTCATCGGCCACTCCGAGGAGCCAAAACTTTTGTTCCATAGTACGAAGCCAGTGCTCTGCTTCAAGAGGCTCATTAGACAGGGTGAACATGGGTGGATGAGTCTTGAGGAATTCCTGGTAAGAGGACAATCCCTCAGGACGATGGGCACCACCCTCGTTCCCACCGTGACCCCCGTGAGCTCCGTGGGCGAGGCCCGCGACAGCCTATGCCATAATGTCCATGGCACGAGCTATTTCCTAGCGAGCAGCAGCTGACTCTCGGCGAGCAGCCAACAGCTTCGCCATTATCTCTGCGGGAATCAATGGTGGAGGCGGTGGCGGTGGCGAGAAAGGATGAGGAGCTAGAGGTGGAACCTCCTGACCTCCCTCATTGCCGTGCTCAATGGCCCGACCACTATCACCCTGGCCCTCGTGAGCCACCCCAGAACTGGTGCTCCTGTGTCCAGACCTTAGATTCATCTGTAAGAGAGACGAACCATCCATTAGAACACCTTCTCAGATCAGAAGCAAGGAATTAGGGGGAATGACAGCACATTTATTAAAGCATTACGTTAGTTAGCCCTATCAATTTACTAATTCCGTTATACGTGAAGGGGGATTTCAGTTGAAGTAAGATGCTATTATCATGATGCATGCTTCGACCTATATGTTCACTCAAGCCAAAATATAGCGGCATTCGTAAAATTTTTGGCACATCGCACACTCACTTTCCGCGATACTAAGCGATTTCTTACGCAACGTAAGTCAGTGTACCTACAGAAAATTGATTAGATAAAACCAGTGCCGCTATCCTAGATAGACCATATTGCTAGGGCTTATACTTATTTACCTAATATAATCGCATCCTACTTTTCGCAAAACTTTTGTTGGTCAAATTTTTAAGTTTTTGAAAAAGGGTGATGAACTCGTAACCATTATTGGCTCGGGTACCAACTGTGGCAGAACCATCCAAAATAACATACTTACGGAGGCGCTCGTCTTCCATCAGACACTAAACACCCTAGAAGCAGGCTACAGCGAGCGGTGTCCGTCGGGCACACCCCGAGGGAGAACCCGAAAGATCCACATTTTTCCCAAGGATCTATCGGTGTGGGACCCACGGGATACCCCACAAGGAAGAGAGAAGAACTAGCCTAACTAGGATTCTTCCCCTGTAATCTTAGTAGTATTATTATTCTGTAATCCTACTAGAAACTCTCATTGTAAACCGACTAGGACTCTGGCCTCCTGACTATATAAAGGAGGGCAGGGCTCCTTAGATCGGGAGTTTAGACAATAATTGTACAACACAACACTTTACAATCAATCCAACGCAAAGGCTAACACCAACTAGACGTAGGGCTATTACTCGATCAAAGATCAAGGGCCCGAACCAGGATAAATCGACTGTCTCTTGCGTTAACCGTCGAGTTCCGCATACGCTGAAGCCCAAACATACTGCCCCGAGGACCCCCATGGCAGGCTATCTGAGGTCAAACATCGACAGCTGGCGCGCTAGGTAGGGGCCTTCGGCGACTTTGCATCTGAGAGCTCGATGGACCTCGACAGCATGATCTTCTCGATAGGATCAACTTTCATCATTGGTTCATGGATCTACGAGGCAGGCGATGATGGCAAGCTCCAAAGCCGTCTCCTCGAAGATTCAGATCATCATCAAAACTTTTCCATTTCGGCGACAACAATAGATCAGCTTGCTGGAAGATTCACGCAGCTCGTAATGTCCAATCCAACCCGGATTCCACGACTTCATGCATCCGATTCAAACTCAAGTTCCACTTCTGAGACGAAGTCTTATCCGAGTTCTTTCGGAAAACCGAGTTCTTTCCTGACAAAGCTCCGGGACATAACGTCAACCTATCAAGAATACTACTCGGAGTACACTCAAAGTACTTCAAAGAAGTTGGGTCCTCTTCCGTTCGGACTCCACAACATGGCAACGTCTTATCAGACATGGCCCGAAGGATTCCTCGATCCGGTGCTCAGAATGCCACTGAAGGGAGCCTAGGAAGGTCTCGTTCTAACTATAACATCTCAAGACTGCATCGTTCACTGGCTAGGTACCGTTCCTAAGGATGACAGCACCCAACTAGTCGACAATACGACAACAACAACTCTACCCTACCAAGAAGGAGATTTGATCTATGACCTTGAAACCTCTACTAAAGTTATCAACAGCTCTAGCAGTACGGAAATCAACGATGATGACAGAACAACTCACGCTAGAGAAGTATTCATGATTTGCCATCCTCGATCACCATTGATCCCCCTAGAAGTACCTAATGTGAGATCTTCAGAAGAATCCAAATCCAACATATCACCATTTATCCAGGGGCACGATGGTGAGACTGAGAGTCAAAGGCAAGCGAGAGAAAGAAAGAACAAATTGAAACAAGGACGTCAACGCCGTGCTAAGCAGCGAAAGGACACTTGGATCAAATATGAATCAGACCTAGCCGAGTACTATAGAAGAAAATCAGAATGAGAGGTCGAAGAAGGACGAGCAGCGAATACACCCTACGATAAGATCCAAGAAGCACTAGAAGAACTCAGGGTGACTTCATATCCCAATGAAAAACAAGAACAGCTCTGGGACTTTCTCCGATCAATAGTCCTTAGAACGCACGATGGAAGGGCAACATCTCATGAACAGGAAGATCAAAATCAAAGGAAGTCTGCTTTCGAAAGACTTGGACCAAGTGGAAGTCACAACGGAGAGAGCCAAAGAAATCATAGTCAAAACAACCGAGTCGAACAACCAAGAAAGGCCAGAAGCAAAGCACCTACTCGGACAGCCACGCAGAACTACTCTCACCAAGACGATAGTTGGCAAGAAGGGGGCACAAAATCAAAATATATAGAAGCCAGAATGCACGATAGATTCCCCTGTTTTGCAAACAGACTTGCTTCAATACGACTACCTCACAAGTTCAAGCCGTCCAACCACTCCAAGTATGATGGCAAGACCGAACCAAAGCAATGGCCCCCGGATTTACTCACAATCGATTGAATTGGCTGGAGGAGACGATGACATCAAAACCTTGTTCTTTCCCATGGCCCTAGAAACCATGCCACTTCAATGGTTTGACAAATTGAATCTAGGATCAATTAGAAATTGGGAAGACTTGCAAAGAGCTTTCTGTGAAAATTTTGCAGGAATTATTACACATCCAATCACCCCACATAGAGTTAAAAGGACTCAAGCAGAAGGGAGGGGAAGTCTAAGAAATTACTATCGATGATTTGGCGAACTACGAGCTCAAGTACATGACATCACCCAACGAGAAGTAATCAAAGCTTTCTCACACGGAATCATGGCCAGGTGGCAATTTCAAGACTTCTGCAAAGAAAACCCAAGAAACAATGAAGAATTCAGACGAACAGTGGAAAAGATGATTACTACAGAGGAAAAAACAAGGGAAAGATTCCCAGATAGAAACAACAAAGACAACCTAGATAGGCAAAACCCTCGAAACAACAAACATCAGGAGAGAAAGCGTGGTCTAGACAACACAGTAGCAATGGCTGACAAATCAAAGAAATTTACCAAGCCCAGAAGATATGACGACATTGAGAACATACGTTGCCCTTTGCACCCCAATGGAAAGCACACCATCAGAAATTGCTACACCTTCAACGAAAGATACACTAGAAAAGATAACAAGGGAAACAATAAAGAAGACAATCAGAAAAAAGAAGGAGACAACCATGAAGACAAGGGATTCCAAAAATCTAGAGGGACAGTGGCAGTAATCTTTGCTGGGGTTCCAGATTCCAGAAGCAAACATTAAGAAAAACTAGCGTTACGAACCATCATGGTAGCAGAACCTGCTACACCAAGATATCTCAATTGGTCAGAGTATCCAATCCAATTTTCAAGAGAAGACCAATGGACCAGCGTAGGAAACGTAGGCCATTACCCACTGGTTCTAGATCCAACTATTGCTGGTATGACTATCACCAAGGTACTAATCAACGAGGGAGCCGGACTCAACATCATCTTTTTAGAAACGCTAAGGAAGATGGGACTACAACTCGTCGGGATGATTACACCAACAAGTACACCTTTTTATAGAATAGTACCCGGCAAGGCAGCCATGCCACTCGGACAAATTACTCTACCAGTTACTTTTGGAACTCCCTCGAACTACCGTACAAAGTTCATCAAGTTTGAGATTATGGACTTCGATTCATCATACCATGCAATCCTCGGGCGCCCAGCGCTAGCAAAATTCATGGAAATACCGCATTATCCGTACCTACTGCTCAAGATGCTAGGGCCTAACGGTGTCCTTTCTCTCCGAAGTGATTTAAAGCGTGCATTTGACTATGATGTTCAGGCAATCTAAATTGCAGCAAAAGCACATGCAAACGATGGAAGAAAAGAAATAGCCACTATCACCGTAGAAATAAGCCAAGAAGAACTAGAGATACCGGCTAAAAGACCAACCATCCTAGCACCACCAAAAGAAGCCGACATCAAGCAAATCGACCTGGGCAATACCCAATTTCAAGACAAGACCCTCTAGCTACTTGTTCCAAATAGCAAGAGGCTCAGGGGCTACACCGGTGATCCCTCAAAAATGACAACCATCAGTGCACACCTATCAGCAAAATAGGAACTCGCGCTCACCAACTTTCTTCGGGACAACAAGGATATCTTCGCTTGGAAGCCGACCGACATGCCAGGGGTCCCAAGAGAGTTGGCTGAGCACAGAATTGATATCAATGAAGGCTCCAAGCCTGTGAAACAACGACTACGACGATTCTCTCCCGATAAGAAGGCAACAATTAAAAATGAAATTACAAAACTAATGGCAGTCGGATTCATCAGAGAAATCCTTCATCCAGATTGGCTAGCAAACCCAGTTTTAGTACAGAAAAAGAATATAGACGAGTGGCGCATGTGTGTCGACTACACAGATCTTAATAAACACTGCCCGAAAGATCCATTCAGGCTACCACACATTGATCAGATAGTTGATTCAATAGCAGTATCTACCCTATTATCCTTTCTTGATTGCTATTCTGGATATCACTAGATCGCATTAAAAGAATAGGACCGAAGCAAGACATCTTTCATCACTCCGTTTGGTGCCTACTGCTACAAGACCATGTCGTTTGGACTCAAGAATGTTGGAGCCACCTACCAAAGAGCTATCCAAACATTCCTTGGTGATCAGATCGGCGAAAACGTAGAAGCATACATGGATGACGTGGTTGTAAAAACAAAGAACCCGAATGCACTGATTGAAGACTTAAATCAAACCTTCAAAAATCTGAAAAGGTGGAGGTGGAAATTGAACCCAAACAAGTGTGTATTCAGAGTTCTTTTAGGACAACTACTCAGATTCTTGGTCAGTCATCACAGAATCGAAGCAAGCGCCAAGCAAATTCAAGCCATAACAGAGATGGGCCCTCCTCGAAGCGTCAAAGATGTACAAAAACTAACAGGCTGCATGGCGGCACTCAACCGTTTCATATCAAGACTCGGCAAAAAAGGGTTACCTTTCTTTAAACTACTAAAGAAGACAGACAAGTTCGAGTGGACGGAAGAAGCCAATGAAGCTTTCAAGAAACTTAAGGCATACCTCACCTCCTCACCAGTCCTCACACCTCTAAAGAAAGACGAAGACATGATGCTATACATTGCAGCAACTTCTACTATAGTCAGCACGGTGATAGTAGTAGAAAGAGAAGAAGAAGGGCGCATGTATAAAGTACAACACCCAGTATACTACATCAGCGAAGTACTGTCAAAATAAAAAATCCAGTACCTGCATGTGCAAAAACTACTCTACGCACTACTAATCACTTCACGCAAGCTTCGTCACTATTTTGAAAGCCACAAGATTACCGTGGTGACAGATTTCCCACTCAGAGACATCTTACACAACAGAGACGCAACAGGGCGCATATCTAAGTGGGCAGTTGAACTCAGTGCTCTCAACATTGATTTCACCCCGTGGAAAGCAATTAAATCTCAAGCCCTTGTTGATTTTGTCACCGAATGGATAGAAATTCAACAACCCGTGTCAAGCACCATTCTTGATCATTGGAAGATGTACTTCGATGGATCACTCAAGCTAGGTGGAGCCGGTGCAGGCGTCCCCCTAATTTCTCCGGACAGAAAACAACTCAAGTATGTCCTTCAGATATTATGGCAAGCTACCAACAATGAAACAGAATACGAAGCTCTCATCCATGGGCTATGAGTGGCAATTACCCTCGGAATCAAGCGATTACTCGCATACGGCGATTCGGCAGTGGTCATCAACTAAGTCAACAAAGATTGGGATTGCACCAAAGAAAACATGGGCGCTTACTGTGCTGAAATCCGAAAACTCGAAAAACATTTCCAAGGATTAGAAATTCTACATGTCCTGCGGGATTCCAACATTGCAGCAGATGTCCTTGCCAAGCTTGGATCAGACAGGGCAGAGGTCCCACCCGGTGTGTTCATAGAGGAGTTATCAGCCCCCTCTATCAAACAACCCGATGAAATAACCCCTCAAATCTCAGCCAAAGGCACCCAGATCTTGGTAATCACCACTTCATGGACCTAGGTTTTTATTGATTACATGAAAGAAAATAAGTTGCCAGCAGAAAAATAGGAAGCCACATGAGTTGTTCGCAGAAGCAAGAATTACGTCCTAGTAGGAGACAAGCTCTACAGAAGAGCCGCATCATCAGGAGTACTCCTGTAGCACTCGGTTTTTAAGACAAAACCAGATACACACTATATGTGAGCCCAGGAAGTCAAATCTCACATATAGCTACAAATCTGGGTAATATCAAGAGACAATACTTATTACATAACGTATTAGTAAAAAGAAAATAACCTCAGAGTAAAGACAGCGGAAAGTTGACTCCGATCTTTTGGCGAAGACTCCGAATCCATAGGGACGACTGACTGGTTGATCATAAGCCTAACTCCTCCAAACCAACAATCTGGTACCCATCCAGGATTTTTATCCAAAGTATAGAAAAATAAAGCAAGCGTAAGTACATGTCGTACATAACAATTATATCATGGGGTTCATGAGGCTCAAAAGGCTGACACTGGTTTACTATGATTAGCTTTAATAGGTCATCTTTTTAAGCAATTGAGTGGCAAAGAATTTATCATTCCCATAAATACAGGATCAGGTAATCATGAATAATGTATAGCATAAATAATTGATCATTAGTATAATTATCCATTAGTGATCATCTCTATTTCATAAGGGTCTAAGGTTGCTCGTGTCCGTGAGCACGGCTGTTATAACAGTTTTACACTCTGCAGAGGTTGTACACGTTCACTGTGAGTCGTGATTTACCCTTTCGCCCGGGGTGATCAGCCCCTTGACCCACTACCAAGGAAGGTCGGCAGGGTTCACTATGAAGCCTTTCAAAGGATTTCGTCTAACAAGTTAGGGCCGCTAGGCGTATGTGGCCCCTCTCTAGGAAAGGAAACATACCCTGCGCCTTAAAGGTAACCACTAACAAGCTAGAAAAGATCCTCATACTGAGCTAAAGCCAGAGCCATATAGCCCTCACAGCTGTACTGTAAGTCCCGGATGATCGCTTACAGATAAGTCCTTAGGGAGAGGAATCTGAAGCATATAAACACTCCAGCCCCCTGTTTCCATGTTACTAAAAAGTCATGTTTTAATGTTTATTGCATATACCATTAGTCAAGTTACAAGGTCATGGTTTTGATTAAGCACTAGCAAAAACTACCCAATGCAATATCCCAAAGGTTTCAAGGTGCAAGATATCAAATATCTAGGATATCCTTAATGGTAACAAGGGAGACACATGCAATATGAATTTAGTGATTAAATATGAATAGGTAACAAGGATGGTTCCATGCTATACTTGCCTTAACTTGCTTTTCCCCCAAAGCAATACGCTCAAAAGCCTTTAGTATTCAACTTTCAATCTTCTGCTTCCAATTCTCAGCTTCTAGTCTTCAAAGAATAGCTTCTTAATCACCACGTAAACCTCACCGATTGACTGAACCATATATCACCACACAAACATCCATACATGGCATACAAACAAGAATATATGAGAACAGTACACCAACCAATAAAATAAGCAGAACGGCGTATCACTACGAACACACAAACGTAAAAGACACGCTATACGCGATTCAACAAAAAAGCAACTAACGAAGCAATGGAAAATAACACCTATCCATTTAACTTATTTTAATTGTAGAAACACATGTAAATATTCTCATTAATCAACTTGATTCATTGCTTAAGAAAGAGCGTAGTATAAAACCTATATTGACTTTATATTCTGAAAACGATGCAAGTGATAGTATTAATACAATTAACTTTTGAACTGCTAAAACACATTTGAGTAACATGAGAACTACTAACGCCACTGTGTAGAACACGCCGATAACGAAACTATCGTTAAGAAGAAACAACTACCAAACAGTTTTGTATATATTACAAAAGAAACATTTACGAGCTTGATTCATGTTAACTAAGAAAAACTATGTGAGTAGTACCCACTAAGGTTACTCAGAACGTATTCAATTTGAAAAGTTGAGTTAACAAAAGCCATATGAAAGCATCATGTGTTGAAGTTGAACTAAGCATGCTATAAATTAAAAATGTATTAATGTCGATATTAATCATAATGATAGTGATTTATGAAGGACTGATGTATTAACCTAAGTTGCTTTTAATTTTAAACCCAGTTGCATAACCATTAAATAAATTAACATTTAACTTATAAATTTTTGAGATATGAGACATGTTAAACGTCACTGCTAACACGTAGCATTAGTCAAATTATATTTTAATTTAGAAGCTGAGTTAGAGTAATCATGTTTTATTTATAAATGTTGCCAGGTACATTAAGCAAGTTAAACTTAAACGGCGGAATTCACAGTAGGATGGCAAAATCGTAAATAGTTCATCTTCTACCTCTCTATTCTTGCAGTACATACGTACAGAGCAATGTCCGGTCATGGCCATGAAGGCTTGCTGCTGCTCGCGGAATGGGCCGACGCGGGGCAGGGGACTCGGCTACGGGGCCTATTGGCCGACCGGCGGCGGTGCAGCGCCGGGACAGGGGCGGCGCAAGGCGCTCCTGCACGGGCCTGAAGGCCGGCGGCGACCTGCTGTAGAGCAGTGCAGAGGGCGTGAGGGTGGGCCCGGGAGGGCAGCACCATGGGCCAGGTGGTGGCGTGTGCTAGTGGAGGCCAAAGAGGAGGATGTGGGGACTGGCACGGCATGCCCTGAGTTGGCTGAACACGAAGCAAGAAGACCCGTCCATGGTGAAGTTCGCCGGAAAACGTCAATGGAAAAGGAAAAACGAAGGAGAAATGATCAAACGGTGATGGATTCAATAAAACAGATATACTATGGTGTAGAGAACAACGAGATCTACCTTGTGGCGGTGGTGGTTGACGCCAGAACACGACGGTTTGGCTGGAAAAGCTCACCAAAGAGTTCGCCGGAAACCTAGCTATGCCAAACTTCGGCGTCCGATCTGCGGGGCTACGAGAGGCGGCTCGAAAAATGGGCTGTACTTCTAGAATCCTCGCGTCGAGGGCTACACTGGCATATATATATACGCAGGGTTTGTCAATTTTGGGAAGTCAAGATATTTTAGCAATTATTGATTTTCAGAATTAAAAAAATTATAGAAAATCGAGAATTACTATTTAGGCTCCGAAAAATATCTCTGAGCTCCGAAAAATTCCATAAAATTTTCTAAAGATAGATGGAAGGATAAGGAACACAACCAAAGTAGTTTTAGCTCCTGAAAAGACTTTTGGATTGATCGAGAAAAAAAGATAAGGCTCCAAGAAATAGGAATTTAATCTCGAAAAAGGTCGGAAAGTTTCTCGGAAAGAGAGGCATCGTTCTAACGCGTCTTAAAACCTTTTCCAGGCCTTTGGATTTTGAAAACAAAGCATCTTATCTAACTTTTGTTTTTGCAAGTTTTCAATTTCTTTTTAAACCACTACTTGAAAATAATATTTTGAAGATTGAGATTTGAATTTATTTTCCAAACCACTCATCACAAAAGTACCAATGTAATGGCATCCAAACCACTCATCACAAAAGTACCAATGCAACTGCATGTATGCGCAAACATGTTGCGACCCTTATGTTGGATTTAATTTAAAGAAAGTTTTCTTTTACCTATGTTTTTATGAGCACAAAACAATTAATAGAAATCGTTTTACTCTTTTTAGAAAGTAGCTAATTTTAGGGTGTTACAATTCTACCCCCCTTAAGATGAATCTCGTCCACGAGATTCGGAGAAGAAGAGCAAAGAAGAGAGGGATACTTCAACTTGAGATCTTCTTCACTTCCTTGAGCAACACCATCTTGATACTCACCTTGTGTTGTATGAGAATTCATCATGTGGCCACTCTTACAGATTCTTGTTCCATCTTATTCCAAGTCTGATCTCATTACTTCTCTTAATTCGTTCTAGTGAATCTTATCATCCATATGTTAAGCTTCCAAAAGATCTTGCTTAGCTTGAATCAGAAGTTTGAATTCCATGGTTCATTTTTTATGCATTTTGGAATGTTTTACTTTTCAAAAGGAAGACTTTAAATCAAAACCGAACAAATTTTCTTTTTCAACTCCTTTTGAAATAGCTTTCAAAATATGTTTTATGTTTAGAACTCAAGAAAATATTTCAAACATGTTTTGAAACTCTTTTGAATAAATGTTTTTAAGGTTTTGAAATAAACCCAACCATTTTCAAATCATTGAAAACTCAGGTAAACATACTAAGCTTTGTTTTTCAAACTCTTTTGAAACCTCAACTTTATAATCAAATCTCAAATAAAGAGTAGACAAATCAACTCAGGTTTTTTTGAAATCTGTTTCAAACAAGGGATTTTCAAGATTTTAGAAAACAAATGAAACATTCAAACTTCATTTTCAAATCATTTTGAATGAACTCTTTTGGGATTTCTAAAATCAAACCAAATCAATTTCAAAACTACTTTAGAAATAAAGAGAGTAAGTTTTCAATTCCCATTTTCTTTTGAAGTCAAACAAAAGATTTAATCCACATTTTCAAATTCTTTTTGAAATAAGCCTTTTGGGAGATCAAATCAAATCAAATAATTTTTAACCCTTTCAAACTATTTTGGAAGACTTCTTTTAGAAATACACTTTTGAAATCAACTCAAACCTTTTCTTTTCAAATTTTGTTTTGAAATCAAACTTAATTCTAATTCAAAGCCAAAAGTGCTCCGTTTCCAAATGCAAATTGTTGCAAACTTTTGAACCAAAATTTTCAAACTTTTGTAAAATATCTTGAAAGTATTTTGAACACCTTTCAAATAAAATTTGAAATAAGACAACTCAAATTGTTTTTTTTAATCGGTCTTTTCCAAACAACCCATTTTAAAAACACTTTATAGTCATTTTCAAAGTGTTTTAGAATAAAATGGTTCAAAAGTGTTTTTAGAATAACACTTTGAAGAGTAACCGAATACATTTTACTCTTTTTGAAATTTAGTTCAAAGCAAAGTGGGTTTTCAAATCTGATTTCACTTTCAACTTTTTGAAGTTTTAGGAATAAGATACTTTCAAACTTTTTATGAATATCTGTTTTTAAACTAAAACCTTGAGTGAAGCAGTTCAAATCAAATTGGTTTTTTTTAATGAGCAAAAAAAAGTCTTTCAAAATTCAAATCAAAACTTTTAAAATGTCTCAAATATAGTCTTTAGCAACTCTTTTTGAATCTTTTAAACTTTAATACTCTTTTCAAATCAAATCTCTTTCTTTGGCAAAACACTTTAAGTTTCGAATACCAACTCTTGAAAATGAGAAAACAAACTTAAACCCTTTTTGAACTTAGTTCAAATCAACTTTTGAAGAAGTTTTTCAAAGTTCTTAAATCAAAAGGTTGTTAATTCATTTTCCAACATCTTTTGAAGATTTCATTTCAAGGAAATAGCTTTAAATAGAAATCAAAACCAATCCAATTGTTTTTAAGAGTTAATCTTAGTCTTGAGCATTCTTGCAACTCTTTGTATACGTCTATATCCTAGGTACGTGAAGATTGAACTCCCAACCATAGCTAGCTCGAAGAGAAATCTTGACGTGGATCCGAACTCCTTGTAGTTCACCAACTCGCAACATTCTTAGCTTGGCTACCCCCCTTAAGAAGAGATGAGATAGGGGCACCAACATCCAATATGTAACTTTCTTCAAGGTGTATTATCATCCTCTGACATCCTAGAGAGCTTGTGGACATAGATAAGAATAAGAAAAATTGATCCTTCCCATTGATAGAAAACAGCAGCGCAGAAAAACATCCATATCTCCAGTTCTGTTTATCCAATAGAGTTGCATCTTAAACCATTGGAAAGCTTATAAAATTCCCCACAACTTTCTTTTAGACTACTCCTTCGGATTCTGCAGTTAACTTGGTCGAAATATTTGCTCAACCGAAATTATTCCAGATTCCAGACAGCGCAGATG
This sequence comes from Miscanthus floridulus, assembly GCF_019320115.1. Taxonomy (NCBI): domain Eukaryota; kingdom Viridiplantae; phylum Streptophyta; class Magnoliopsida; order Poales; family Poaceae; genus Miscanthus; species Miscanthus floridulus. The sequence continues at coordinate 63,802,658 of NC_089582.1, forward strand.
TATCGCCTTGTGATTTTTATCTCCCAAACCAGAAATGGTATCAAGGTGACTCTTGCGGCAAAAGAAAGATCTTGAAGTCTACATTCACCCAGAATTTTCTTAGAATTTTTGGTTGCACATAGGTTGGAGACATAGGCCGTAGAAGTCAGACTACTCCGGAAGACAGAAAGCAGGAAACAAGAGAAATAGAACCCAGACTATTTATTTCCTTATCCCTTATACCTTAAACCTTTAATATAAATGAAATTGTGAGCATAACCCACAAATTCATTGCACTCATTACAAAGATCCAACTCAACCATAACATAAATATAAACCATTCAAACATAAAATACAAGCTCGTTACTAATCGTTCCATCTAACTACTTGGTAGGCATTCTTAAGGGAAAGCTTTCTTATCAGGGCTTTGGTAATTTGAATAGAGGTGAGACTAGAGAGTTTTGCAAGAGATCAAGAACAACAACTCAAGGAGATAAGAAAGTATAGCTCAAAGGGAGCTATCAAGGAGAGGAGACAATAGGACAAGGATTGGAAATATTCAATTCAATGAGTCAAGGAGGTGGAGAAATAGTTTTATAGTAAAATAGGTTTTTAGAAACGACCAGTGCTAACTAGGCTTGCGTCCTACAGTCAGCATTACTCTGATACCACTTTGTAGCACCCGATTTTAAAGACAAAACCAGATACACACTATATGTGAGCCCAGGAAGTCAAATCTCACATATAGCTACAAATCAGGGTAATATCAAGAGACAATACTTATTACATAACGTATTAGTAAAAAGAAAATAACCTCAGAGTAAAGACAGCAGAAAGTTGAGTCCGATCTTCTGGCGAAGACTCCGAATCCATAGGGACGACTGACTGGTTGACCACAAGCCTAACTCCTCCAAACCAGCAGTCTGGTACCCATCCGGGATTTTTATCCAAAGTATAGAAAAATAAAGCAAGCATAAGTACATGTCGTACATAACAATTATATCATGGGGTTCATGAGGCTCAAAAGGCTGACACTGGTTTACTGCGATTAGCTTTAATAGGTCATCTTTTTAAGCAATTGAGTGGCAAAGAATTTATCATTCCCATAAACATATGATCAGGTAATCATGAATAATGTATAGCATAAACAATTGATCATTAGTATAATTATCCATTAGTGATCATCTCTATTCCATAAGGGTCCAAGGTCGCTCGTGTTCGTGAGCACGGCTGTTATAACAGTTTTACACTCTGCAGAGGTTGTACACGTTCACTGTGAGTCGTGATTTACCCTTTCGCCCGGGGTGATCAGCCCCTTGACCCACTACCAAGGAAGGTCGGCAGGGTTCTTCAAAGGATTTTGTCTAACAAGTTAGGGCCGCTAGGCGTATGTGGCCCCTCTCTAGGAGTGGCACGCGTGGGCATCACAGCACGGTACACACTTCCCAGTAGCAAAGGAAACATACCCTGCGCCTTAAAGGTAACCACTAATAAGCTAGAAAAGATCCTCATACTGAGCTAAAGCCAGAGCCATATAGCCCTCACAGCTGTACTGTAAGTCCCGGATGATCGCTTATAGATAAGTCCTTAGGGAGAGGAATCTGAAGCATATAAACACTCCAGCCCTCTGTTTCCATATTACTAAAAAGTCATGTTTTAATGTTTATTGCATATATCATTAGTCAAGTTACAAGATCATGGTTTTGATTAAGCACTAGCAAAAACTACCCAATGCAATATCGCAAAGGTTTCAAGGTGCAAGATATCAAATATCTAGGATATCCTTAATGGTAACAAGGGAGACACATGCAATATGAATTTAGTGATTAAATATGAATAGGTAACAAGGATAGTCCCATGCTATACTTGCCTTAACTTGCTTTTCCCCCAAACCAATATGCTCAAAAGCCTTTAGTATTCAACTTTCAATTTTCTGCTTCCAATTCTCAGCTTCTAGTCTTCAAAGAACAGCTTCTTAATCACCACGTAAACCTCACCGATTGACTGAACCATATATCACCACACAAACATCCATACATGGCATACAAACAAGAATATATGAGAACAGTACACCAACCAATAAAATAAGCAAAATGGCGTATCGCTACGAACACACAAACGCAAAAGACACGCTATACACGATTCAACAAAAAAGCAACTAACGAAGCAACGGAAAATAAAACCTATCCATTTAACTTATTTAATTGTAGAAACACATGTAAATATTCTCATTAATCAACTTGATTCATTGCTTAAGAAAGAGCGTAGTATAAAACCTATATTGACTTTATATTCTGAAAACGATGCAAGTGATAGTATTAATACAATTAACTTTTGAACTGCTAAAACACATTTGAGTAACATGAGAACTACTAACGCCGCCGATAACGAAACTATCATTAAGAAGAAACAACTACCGAACAGTTTTATATATATTACAAAAGAAACATTTACGAGCTTGATTCATGTTAACTAAGAAAAACTATGTGAGTAGTACCCACTCAGGTTACTCAGAACGTATTCTATTTGAAAAGTTAAGTTAACAAAAGCCATATGAAAGCATCATGTGTTGAAGTTGAACTAAGCATGCTATAAATTAAAAATGTATTAATGTCGATATTAATCATAATGATAGTGATTTATGAAGGACTGATGTATTCACCTAAGTTGCTTTTAATTTTAAACCCAGTTGCATAACCATTAAATAAATTAACATTTAACTTATAAATTTTTGAGATATGAGACATGTTAAACATCACTGCTAACACGTAGCATTAGTCAAATTATATTTTAATTTAGAAGCTGAGTTAGAGTAATCATGTTTTATTTATAAATGTTGCCAAGTAGATTAAGCAAGTTAAACTTAAACTTGCAACAGTAAAATGCATGTGAGAGCATCTATACAAGTTTATCATATATACAATGGGTTTAAACTAACCAAACTTATAATTGAAAAGAATATTAATATCAACAATTAATCATATTAATATTATACACGAATTGTCGAGATATGAAACATATATTACTTAATTATAAAATTATTTACACGCATACTTAATCATTTTAATATTTAATTATAAAAGCATAATAAGGTAACATGGAACACATCGTCATGAACACGTATCACCCATTGCTATGAAACTCGCACAATCGAATCGAAATAAAAAATCTAAATCGGCTTTAATTAAACAACGATTAATTAATTATAGACTCAATTAATATTTTAATAAAATAAATTCATAAACATGTGATATATAAACTAATAACTCTACTGCATAGATCTCGACGACACGAAACTAACGCAACTGGAACAAACTGAAATGGAATTAAAACGATTAAACGGCGGAATTAACAGTAGGATGGCAAAATCGTAAATAGTTCATCTTCTACCTCTCTATTCTTGCAGTACGTACGTACATAGCAATGTCCGGTCATGGCCATGAAGGCTTGCTACTGCTCGCGGAATGGGCCGACGCGGGGCAGGGGACTCGGCCGCGGGGCCTGCTGGCCGACCGACGGCGGCGCAGGGCGCTCCTACACGGGCCTGAAGGCCGGCGGCGACCTGCTGTAGAGCAGTGCAGAGGGCGTGAGGGTGGGCCCAGGAGGGCAGCGCCGTGGGCCAGGTGGTGGCGTGTGCTGGTGGAGGCCGAAGAGGAGGATGCGGGGACTGGCACGGCATGACCTGAGTTGGCCGAACACGAAGCAAGAATACCCGTCCATGGTGAAGTTCGCCGGAAAACGTCAACGGAAAAGGAAAAACGATCAAACGGTGATGGATTCAATAAAACAAATATACTACGGTGTAGAGAACAACGAGATCTACCTTGTGGCGGTGGTGGTTGACGCCAGAACGCGACGGTTTGGCCAGAAAAGCTCGCCGAAGAGTTCGCCAGAAACCTAGCTGTGCCAAACTTCGGTGTCCGATCTGCGGGGCTATGAGTGGTGGCTCGAAAAATGGGCTGTACTTCTGGAATCCTCGCGTCGAGGGCTACGCTGGCATATATATATATACGCAGGGTTTGTCAATTTTGGGAAGTCAATATATTTTAGCAATTATTGATTTTCGAAATTAAAATAATTACAGAAAATCGAGAATTACTATTTAGGCTCCGAAAAATATCTCTGAGCTCCGAAAAATTCCATAAAAATTTCTAAAGATAGATGGAAGGATAAGGAACACAACCAAAGTGGTTTTAGCTCCCGAAAAGACTTTTGGATTGATCGAGAAAAAAAGATAAGGCTCCAAGAAATAGGAATTTAATCTCGAAAAAGGTCGGAAAGTTTCCCGGAAAGAGAGGCATCGTTCTAACGCGTCTTAAAACCTTTTCCAAGCCTTTGGATTTTGAAAACAAAGCATCTTATCTAACTTTTGTTTTTGCAAGTTTTTAATTTCTTTTTAAACCACTACTTGAAAATAATATTTTGAAGATTGAGATTTGAATTTATTTTCCAAACCACTCATCACAAAAGTACCAATGTAATGGCATCCAAACCACTCATCACAAAAGTACCATTGCAACTGCATGTATGCGCAAACATGTTGCTACCCTTATGTTGGATTTAATTTAAAGAAAGTTTTCTTTTACCTATGTTTTTATGAGCACAAAACAATTAACAGAAATCGTTTTACTCTTTTTAGAAAGTAGCTAATTTTAGGGTGTTACAACTCCTAAAATGCATCTCATTTGAAGAAGACAAACAAATCCTAGATGAAATACACTCAGGTTGCTGTGGAAATCACGCCGCTTCAAGAACACTAGTCAGCAAAGCTTTTCGCACCAGTTTCTACAGGCCAACCGCTTTGAAAGATGCAGAAGAACTCATCAGAAGATGCAAAAGTTGTTAGATGTTCGCAAGATAGGCTCATGTGCCAGGCCACAACTTCATCTGCATACCACCTGCTTGGCCCTTCTCCTGCTGGGGGCTAGATCAAGTAGGACCTCTCAAGAAAGCAAAAGGCGGATTCGAGTACATCTTCGTGGCAATTGACAAGTTCACCAAATGGATTGAATTCAAACCACTAGCAAAATACAGCGTAGCCAAAGCAGTCGAGTTCATCCAGGACATTATGCACCTCTTTGGCATGCCCAATCGAATCATCATGGATTTGGGTTCTCCCTTCACGGCCACAGAATTCAAAAGTTGGGCACATGACTATGATTTCAAAATAGATTACGCATCAGTCGCACACCCAAAGGCCAACGGACAGGTCGAAAGGGCAAACGGACTCATACTAGCTGGATTAAAACCAAGACTATATGAAGAACTAGTAGACTATAGATCAAAATGGATTGAAGAATTACCCAAGGTTGTACGGGGGGCTACAGACTCAAATAAGCAGAGCCACCGGATACTCACCTTTCTTCCTGGTGTACGGATCAGAAGTCGTACTACCCACAGACTTGATCTGGACGTCTCCAAGGATAGAGCAATACGACGAAGGAGAAGCAGAACACACCCGAAGATTAGAACTCGACAGTACTAAAGAAGTCAGAGTAAACGCTACCTTGCAATCAGCAAGATACCTCCAAGGACTAAGGCGCCACTACAACAAGAATACCCAGTCTCGATCATTACAAGTCGGAGACCTAGCACTAAGAAGAATACAAAAAACCGACGGACGCCACAAACTACTCAGTCTGTGGGAAGGTCCTTTTATCGTCACAAAAGTCATCGGACCAGGCACATACAAGCTCATAACTGAAGACGGAAAAGAAGTCAACAATACATGGCACATCAGTCAGCTACGAAGATTCTACGCATGAAAACAACTCAAGGGAAAATATGTATACAAGACACAAGAGATCAACGTTCATGATCAACAAAGATAGCGCTCACCAAAAACATATGTATCATTGTGACACATCAATATTCATGATCAATAAAGATGATTCTTTCTCGACAAACATATGTCTCATCACGGCTTTCCCCAAGTTGTTTCTTAAAAGCAAAATGACTGAAAAGATGCCTGAACATCCCGGCCAAGAGCAAAATAGCTGAAAAGATGCTTGAGCCCGCCGATGAGGGTAGCTAACAAGCTAACACCCGAAATAAAAAGCAAAATGGCTGAAAAGACACCTGAGCATCCCGGCCGAGAGCAAAATAGCTGAAAAGATGCTTGAGCCCGCCAATGAGGGTAGCTAACAAGCTAACACCCGAAATAAAAAGCAAAATGGCTAAAAAGACGCCTGAGCATCCCGGCCGAGAGCAAAATAGCTGAAAAGATGCTTGAGCCCGCCGATGAGGGTAGCTAACAAGCTAACACCCAAAATAAAAAGCAAAATGGCTGAAAAGATGCCTGAGCATCCTGACAGAGAGCAAAATAGCTGAAAAGACGCTTAAGCCCGCCGTTGAGGGTAGCTAACACGCTAAAACCCGAAATAAAAAGCAAAATGGCTAAAAATATGCCTGAGCATCCCAGCCGAGAGCAAAATAGCTGAAAAGACGCTTGAGCCCACTGATGAGGGTAGCTAACAAGCCAACACCCGAAATAAAAAACAAAATGGCTAAAAATACGCCTAAGCATCCTGGCCAAAGCAAAATAGCTAAAAAGATGCTTGAGCCCGCCGATGAGGGTAGCTAACAAGCTAACACCCAAAATAAAAAGCAAAATGGCTAAAAAGACGCCTGAGCATCCCGGCCGAGAGCAAAATAGCTGAAAAGATGCTTGAGCCCGCCGATGAGGGTAGCTAACAAGCTAACACCCAAAATAAAAAGCAAAATGGCTGAAAAGACGCCTGAGCATCCTGACAGAGAGCAAAATAGCTGAAAAGACGCTTGAGCCCGCCGTTGAGGGTAGCTAACAAGCTAAAACCCAAAATAAAAAGCAAAATGGCTAAAAATATGCCTGAGCATCCTAGCCGAGAGCAAAATAGCTGAAAAGATGCTTGAGCCCGCCGATGAGGGTAGCTAACAAGCCAACACCCGAAATAAAAAGCAAAATGGCTAAAAATACGCCTGAGCATCCCGGCCGAATCAAAATAGCTGAAAAGATGCTTGAGCCCGTCGATGAGGGTAGCTAACAAGCTAACACCCGAAACAAAAAGCAAAACGACTGAAACTAAGCCTAAGCATAGACCACAGCAATTTCAAGACAAGACCCTCCAGCTACTTGTACCAAATAGCAAGAGGCTCGGGGGCTACACTAGAGATACCCAATTTCAAGACAAGACCCTCCAGCTACTTGTTCCAAATAGCAAGAGGCTCGGGGGCTACACTAGAGATACCCAATTTCAAGACAAGACCCTCCAGCTACTTGTTCCAAATAGCAAGAGGCTCGGGGGCTACACTAGAGATACCCAAGAACACAAAGATCTACATATAATGAGTTGTTTACATGGCACAAAAGAAGGCCAAACAAGCACTCGACAAATCACGAAAGGTTGTCAACACAAAGATCCATATATAATGAGTTGTTTACATGGGACAGAAAAGTACTCGACAAATCAAGAAAGTTTGTCAAGATAGCGCGCAGAGTTGTTTACAAGGCAAAGACGAAAGTAAGACAAAGTACTCGGCAAGTCAAGTAACTCTGACCAATTGGACAAATCATCCAAGGAATAAACAAGGCATCCAGGCAAAGAAGACATCAACAAAAAATCTTCATTCAAAAAGAAGTATAATGTCATATTACAAGGCACGGGCATAAAGGTCAAATACATCAAGCGTCATCATCAGGAGAAGAGATAACAATATTAAGATTATCTACAATTCTACTAGCTAAGTCTTCAACCTCAGGCTCCATCCTCTCAACAGCATCAATGTATTCTTGACTATCGGCTTTCTCTGCTATCTTGGACAAAGGAGCCGCTGGAGCAAGAACCCGGACCTGGGCCAGGACATTCTTGGTACACAATTGGGTGCACCTCTTCACGAACTCTTGGAAACGAGTCGGAATTCAAAAAATTAACTGAGCCCAAGATTGCCCATCATCCATTGGAGTTCAGAGAACGTCGGCTACTAAACGAAAGGATTTCCACAAAGCTTTCTAGTTTTCAGTAGCTATCGCCAACTTGCCAGACAAGTCTTCAATAGTTTTTTGGGCCTACACAAGATCTCTATTAGCTCCACGCCTAATCAACTTAGCAAGCGCAAGTTCTTCCTCGGCATGAGTAATTACCTCCTCAGCCTTGTTGTGACTAGAACGAACAAGAGTCTTCATTTCATCAACGCCCTCCGAGAGCTTCTGCTTTTCAACTCGGAGAGCTGGACAAGGCAATAAACAACAAGTCAGTAGAAATGATAGTTTGAATGCAGAAGGAAACAAAAAGAACCCACAATACCGTTGCACTCCTTCTTCATGGCCTCCGAATTCTTTAAAGCCTCCTGGATAGCAGCATCCCTCTGCTTCTCGGCCTCAACAACCCAGGCACGAAGACCTTGTTCCTCCTTATGATGCATTTTACGCTCAGCCTCCATCTTGGCTTGGCAGAGATCCTGCTCTACCTTCAGGGCGCTCAACTCAGAAGACAACTTCTTCTTAGTTTCCGACGAGAAGAAGAAGCTGGTATGGTCCTGAGAGAAGGATTGAACAAAAAAGAAAGAGAGAAAGAAGGCATAAGAATAGGAGAAAGACAAACATCCAAAGAAAGAACTTTAGAAAACTTACTTGGAGTTTTTCTCCAAAAGAAGTTGCAAAGGTTGCGAAGTCTCCCCAAGAGGCGATCAACTCTGACAACCGATGAGTGGCATCAAATTGATGAACCACATCTTCAGTAGAAAGAGGAGCGGAGGGAGAAGATGGCCAATGCAGAGAAGACAAGGCCAAGGACACATCATGGGAAGTCCTAGCTGCCTCCCTAGATGAGTCCACCGCAATGGCCATAGTCACCTCTAACGCAACCAAGACAGTAGCAGCGTCATCACTAGAAGGCCTTGTCACCCCCACAACCACTTCACTAACAGTGCGCTGTGAGTCCTGAGGCTCAGTACTCGGTGGCGCAACAAAGGGCTGGCAAGAAGTCGACGAAGGGACGAGAGAAGACAAAGGCCTAAAAGTTGATAAAAGAACTCGCCAATGAGGACAAGAGAAAAGGAGAACAGAAGCAAAGAGACGAAACCAGAATCCACTCACCCAGCTATCTTCTTCTTCGTAAAACAAAAAGAAGACCTCGCAGGAGGAACCACGGCAGCAAAAACGTCCCCGCCACTAGGCGGTAGGAGCGGTATAGCCGGTACCGGAGCCCCGAAAGAACTCGGTACCAGAGCTATGGAAGAACCCGGCATCGGAGCCATAGAAGAACCCAGAGCAGGAGCCTCAGAAGAACTCGTACCTGACGACCGCCTACTACAAAAAGATCAAGACCAAAGTCAAAACAAAGAGGAGGGATTCAACAATAGCAAAATAAGAAAATAACTCACCGCCGCGTGATAAGGGGTGCATCATCGCCCTCTTCTTCCTCAGTCTCGACCAAGGCCACCATAGTACCAGTTGAAAAAAGAACAAAAGTACTCGGTTCAAGACAAAAACAAGAAGACAAAGGGACAGAGTGTATTAATATGCTCACCTAAGAGCATGCTAGCTACAACTAGGGTACCTAGACGAGTACTTGGTTGGTGAGACTTCTTGGAAGCAGGTAAACCAGATGAAGAACCATCCGCTCGCCCCCTCTTTGGGACACTACGAGGACCTCGAGGGACTGGACGAGGAACATATTCTTCATATACATCAACAACTCTGGAAGAAACTCTAGGAAACACGGTGGTGATTGGGAACTTACTGGTTACAAAAGCCCCAGCAAGGTTCTCCCCAGTATTCACCACGGCAGGGAGGACATCAAGGGGGATTGGGTCAACAAAGTTGCGCCCCAATTCCTATGAAAAGAATAAAACAACAAGACAAGGAAAATTAAGCAAAAATGGATATAGCAAAAGAAATACAGAAAGTACCCGCACGAAGAGAAAACGACTTACAGCTGGAGGCGGGTTGTTGGTAGAGAACTCGGAGACAGTAAGCGGGACAATGCTTGCTCCTTTCAGCATCTTCTAGAGACGCTTGAGAACCTCCTCGTCGGTCAACTCAAGGGCGGGGACCATGCATGAAGGATCCTTAGCCCCAGAGTACTCAAAGCCAAGGTTCTCTCGCTCCTTCAGAGGCTGAACCCGGCGATGAAGAAAGCTCGAGACAATACCAAAGCTAGTCAAACCCTGTTGTTTCAGAGTACTTATCCTATCGAGAAATGGCTGGATCGCCTGAACCTCAGTCGACATCAGGGAGTTCTTTTCCCACCGGTCGTTAACCGAGGGACCAGATCCAGAATGTACGACTAGAGAAGGAATCAAATTGGCGGCATAGAACCAATCAGCACGCCAATCCCTCACAGAATCAACCAGGTCATAGTCAAAGAACTTGCATTTAAGACCCTAGCGAAACTGAATCCCACAGCCACCAAGAGCGTTGGTGTCTTCACGGCGGGGTTGAAGCTTCAAACGAAAGAAGTGACGGAAAAGAGAAAGAGAAGGAGAAATTCCAAGGAAAGCTTCATAGAGATGTACAAAAATAGAAAGATGGAGGATGGCATTGGGAGTTAGATGGTTTAGACTAACCCCAAAATAACCAAGAAATTGATGAAGGAAGGCCGAAGCAGGAAGGCAAAGACCGGCACGTATAAAAGAGATGAAAAGGATAATCTCACCAAGACCTGGAGCAGGGACCCGATGCTCGCCTGGAACTCTCCATTCAGCAATGTCATTGCTCTGGATTAGACCATCACTAGCAAGCTCATGGAGCTGGTCTTTAGTTGTTGTTGGAGCTGGCCAAGCTTTCTGGGCAGCCCTCATGGCCACGAACTCCTGGTTCTCGATCACGGAAAGAGATGACTCCTCGTCCACGAAGGTTGCCTGGGACTTGCTCGTAGCTTTCTTCCTACCCATGTACTAACGAAGGCAAGAAGGAGCTAGGGGAAGAGAAGGTTTGGACGGCGGCGCTAAGATGGCGGCGGCAATAGCGACGGCGGATTTCTGAAAGCTAGGGTTTCAAGGCAAGAGAAGGGCAGTAAAGAAAAAGAAGATGAAGGGTCTTTAAATAGATTTTACAGCGATAAAAACAGCCCACCAGGCCCGTTAAAGCACAGCGTGAGAACACAATGGTCCATTTACTAACACAGCTAAAATGACGGAGGGCACAAATCCACACAATGGTACAATTCAACGGGTAGATTTTAGACTTATCCATTCAGCACTACGGCGGAGTTATCAGATTACTGCAAAAAAACAACCCATCAACCATGAAGAAAAGAAGGGCTACCTCACAAGGAACATAAGAACTCGGTTCTTACGGAAAGAACTCGGGAATCTCATGAACAACCAGGACTACAATAGAAAAATAAATGACAACTCAGAAGACAAGATTTTTTCCATTGCAAGCAATTTCAAAAATAGAAGATTACAAATCTTACAAGACCCAACAAACTCGGTACCATGAAAAGAAAAGTAGCAAAGAGGAACCCAGACACGACTAGGCTCTGGAACGACTACGTGTCTCAAATTGCTACTCGGAAGGACAAACCGCCCTCGGCTGCACTATTTTCTTCAAAGGACGGACGCAGTGCATCCAAGGTAGAAATCAGCAGCATGGTGGGACAACATGGAGCAGAGAAGGCCGGCAGGCATCTGTCTACCCAAGACCGATGTGATGCTGGATATGGTGTTGATCTGCACCGGACAGTCTCAGGACAGGCGATGAGGATCAACCCAGAACTGCCAGATAAAGGAACGAAGCCCACATCACAAGACTTCCTCCAACTACCGCCACGTACATCCCAGTACATTGCTACTGTAGGATTAGCCTACCTCTAATCCCTATCACAAGACTTCCTCCAGCTACGACAAGACACACAGGAACTACAAAACACGCCCGGGGCTGCTCTACTTCACAAACTAACATATTCATGACTACGAAGGTTTCAACAGAATGTTTAATGGATGAAAACAAGCACTTCAGGAGGGTATTTATAGATTGAAGGAGCGGTGCACATGGACTAGGAGTACCAACGAAACAAGCCTAACAAAGGGCACAGTGAAAAGACAGGGCTCAATAATGGAAAACTCAGGCGAGAGGGAACAGTACTCGAAGATGAGCATATTTGGAAGAATATACCAACACAGTACAACCCGTGAACAAAAGGCATTTACACTCAACCACCATCATACAACTACATCTAACAATAGCAGACTACTAGAGAATATGCCAAGACCCTGCATCTGAGTTCTTCCTGAACAAAACAACCTGGATATATGCTCGGGGGCTGCAAAAGGAAAGCACACGTCACTCAGAACACTTCTTCAAGACAGACGACATCAAGGCCACAAGATAAAAAGAACCCGGACATAGCTATATCCGAGCTCTTTTCGACAAAAAGAACCCGAACATAGCTAAATCAGAACTCTTTTCAACAAGGAAACCGGGTATATGCTCGGGAGCCTTTCAATGAAGAATCAGGGAGATTTCAAGAAAAGACCCTCAAGCTCCTTGTGCCAAACAGCAAGAGGCTCGGGGGCTACATCCAAATGGGGGTACTTTTTTCTTCAAAAAGGTACACACCACGCGAAGATCTCACAAAGCATTGCACGGTTTCGCTCAAGAAAGCACTCGGACGATGCTTGTTCCTGCTCGACAAGACTTGAAGGAACAAGACGAGGCTTCCAGAACTCAACCATGAAGTGCTTGGGGGCTTGTCGGTGCAGGACCCATGGGATACCCCGCAAGGAAGGGAGAAGAACTAGCCTAACTAGGATTCTTCCCCTCTAATCTTAGTAGTAGTATTATTCTGTAATCCTACTAGGAACTCTCATTGTAAACTGACTAGGACTCTGGCCTCTTGACTATATAAAGGAGGGTAGGGCTCCTTGGATTGGGAGTTCAGACAACAATTGTACAACACAACACTTTATAATCAATCCAACGCAAAGGCTAACACCAACTGGATGTAGGGCTATTACTCGATCAAAGATCGAGGGCCCGAACCAGGATAAATCGACTGTCTCTTGCGTTAACCGTCGAGTTCCACATACGCTGAAGCCTGAACATACTGCCTCAGGGACCCCCATGGCAGGCTATCGGTGGTCAAACATCGACAGGATCCAATAATGAGAACGAGTTACAATACCAGTTCATTTCATACATCCAAGTTTCTTAAAAAGTACATTATTACAATACCAAATACTAGAGTGCGGAATAATAAACAGCGGAATTTTAAAAATAATAACTAGCGATAAGGGCGAGGATTTCGTCTGAGCCCACCAGAAGGATCCTCCACATAGAGTTACTCTTAAAGCATCACCTGCAATAGGGGTAAATAAACCCTGAGTACTCAATATACTCACAAGACTTATCCGACTATTAGAAATAATTTCCCAACTCCAAGGAATATGATAGGCTTTATGGTTTGCTGGTTTTCTTTAGCAGAAAGCAATGCTAATAGTGAGTCCTTATTTAAGTCTTATTATAAGCCATTTTAAATTATCATCTAGCCAGTCTATATAAGCAACTGTTCTACTTTCAAGCAAGAGTTGAGCAATCAGTTACATGTCTTCTCCTTTTAACTTTCGGTTCTTACTATGATGCTAGAGTTAAGATAAGTTGTATCGACTCGATGACAATTCGTGAACCAATGTGCCTAGCTGGGTGCCTCGAAACACACACCCCACTTATACCCCAGGCACAAGCAGGACTAACCCATCACTCTCCTATCCCGGGTGTCCAGGTCCCCGTCCAAACTTGGACTCCAAGCCCCCACACCTGAGTCCCGGACTCCGTGTGGTGCAAGGACCTCCATCATCCCCGCCTCCAATCAGTCGGTCCGAAAAGAGCCGGATCCGCGATAAGAGAGCAACAAGTCTTCCCTGTGCCCATACCCAAGTATGCACTCAGGACAATAGATCTATGACTTGCCTAGCGTCCATTGCAACGACTAGCCCTTAATCAACACGGACAGGGAAAAAGTGTAACCTAGTCATGCCCCGTTGGCCGCAGGACACAACCCCTTACACCCACCAGTACCCAAACCATATCCCTGCCCGGTCACCAATTTCCTTTCCACCATTTTATCATGAGTGATCATATTTTATCACCTATTTGCGAGTAACAGCAGGTTACTCACGCTACCGATATCCTGAGCATAGCAGCGACTCAACATGTACTAGTAGGACTAATGGGTAGATATATTTATACAGGTAGTTTCCATAAAATGCCTGTAACTTAAATGCACATCACACACATATATATATATATAGTGATCATAAAAATATGGATTATGCACCGAGGCTTGCCTTGGGCAGGCACCAGGTTAGCAGGGTCAGCACCAACAGGCTCTTGGGCTCCCTCCTATACGAGAATCTCCTCCTCATACTCCTCAATCACTTCGTCGTACTCCGGCTCTCCAACGGGCACGAAGTCTACCAGCTCGTGATCTACATGCATGAAATGACAGTGCAATGCTTAGGAATATAACAACAACAACTCTTAAAATAATAGTACATCGATTTAACTACTAAGCTAGTGCTACCGACCACGGTGCTAAGCTATCTAAAATATGACATTCATTATTATTATAGCAACTACAGATATTCTTACTCCTAATGCTATATACGATAAAGCAAGGGTAATAACTACTTTATTTAGCAACTCGTTCTAAGGCTACGAAATTTACAGCAAGTACATAATATCCTAGGGAACCTACTGTAAAATTTTCAAAGCTAAAACTATTACCGATTTGCCACAAGAATTCCTACAAATATTAATCTACATAATATTAAGCTTTCTAATTAGAATTTATGAGCCTATCATCATCATAGCTAACTGTGAACTAACTACACTAACAGATAGATGGTATTTTTGTGAACCTAACAAACTTGGTTTCACTATTTTTGGACAACTACACAATTTACTACAATTTATCAAAGTTCAGCTTTAAAACTAAATTCAATAATCATTTATACTCTACTGGAATTTGGAAAGCGAAATCCTACTGCGCGGCCCAATCCGAGCGGCTTGGCCCAGCAAACGGAGGCACGGACGTGATGCGAGCGTGGCCCAGTAGGCGGGTGGGGGCGCGACATGAGCATGCGGGCGTGGCCCAGCGTGGCAGCGTGGCCTAGCAGCGGTAGGCGCGCGCGAGCGTGAGTGTGTGGGCGCGGCCCAGCAGTGGGCGCGAGCACGCGCGAGCGCGGCGCGGCAGTCCAGCCCACAGTGGGGTGCAGGCGCGACTGGCCCGGGCGTGACGCGAACACAAGCGCGGCGAGTGCGGGGAACTGGCCTAGGCGGCTGCGGCGCGCGGATGGCCCCAGCGCGGCAACAGACGTTGCGGCGTATTTTTACTGTATTCGCCGATTTATTTCTCTACAAGGAAATGGCCAAAAATTGGGTGATATGCTGGGATGATGTCATGCTGACATCAACAAGCTAATAACAGCAGTAACGCACCACCGGCTGCTCTGCTTGCTCTGCTCTGCTCAGGCGTGGTCCCGCCGGCCGCGGAGAGGATGCTATAGGGCGGTAGAGCTTCGAATGAGGTGAGCAAGGCGATAAGCAGCTAGAGGAGAGGCTAGCAGGGCACTAAAATGGAATGGCAAGCTTTGCTTCCATGGCTTGTGGACGGCGTAGACTACCCTAGTCTTGTGGAGCAAGCAGAGCGGCGATTTCAATTTGAAGCTCTGTGCGGTGGTCTATGCAGCGAGGTGGGGATGGTTACGCGGCTAGCTACCTAGCGGAGCCGAAGATGCGACAAATTTGATTAAAGTGCTGCAGTCACTGCGAATTGAAGGCAGGAGGTCCCGCCGGTCATGGCGACATCGGAGACAGGGGCTTTGGCATGGCTCGGCTCGGCACACACAGAGCTGTCAACGCAAAGTACCAACACCCACAAACGACAAGGACAGCGAGGTGCGCTCCAGGCGGCTATCCACATGGCCGACCCGCAAGGCGATGAAGCTCGGGCCTACGTCACCGCGGATGGCGCTAGACAAGGAACCAAAGCGCGACACGACACCGAAGTGACGGTGGCAGCAAGCGGTCGTCCCACGCGAGTGCAGCCACGGCGAGTCAACGGGACCAGTGCCGGGTGCGGCGATGGGTGGCGTGTAATGCGACCAAGGTACCACGCGACGTGATGGCGAGGTAGAGCTAATAGGACCTATGCGTAGTGCACTTGCGTGCGGTGGCATGCAGTCGAGGAAGCAGTGGTGACCATGGCCAGCCCAGCACTTGTTCAAGGTAGGTGACATGGCCAGCCCAGCACTGTCGCAAAATCCTAACCAATGGTCCAAACACCAAACCAATTCTTTTAGACACAAGAGGGTACGTAAGGCTATCAACCCATGCCACGACACCACGCTCCTTCTTAAGCCGATTTCCCTACAAAGCTTGCCAAACATGGCTTCATCGACCGACTTATACTTTGAACGGTTTCGTGTCGAATTCCAATTCCGACCTACTAGATGTACTAGCTAGTTATCCTTGTCTTCAATCGCACATGTTTCATCACTGTTCGCAAAACATTCTATACATTTTTGTTCGATAGAATTCAATTAAGTGACATGATGCGTAACATTGTTTCACGTTTCGCATAAATGTTTCAAGTGTCTAATATTGATTTATAATTCATGTTGTACACATATGCACATAAATATGATGCTCATGCGATGTTTAGCCAAAACAGTACAACGTAACACTGAGGGTGTTACACTAAATTTGAACCAATGGACGGACCGGACCGTCTTGCCGCACGCACCCGAGCTCCTAAGTGAGACATCCTCCTAGTGAGAGACCCACCACCGGCCCCCTGCCTTCTCCCCGGTGAGCTCACCGATGACAGGGTAGGAGGGCTAGTTCTCCTTCCTCCTCTCCTTCCCCTCCACATCTCCTTGTAATATTCCCTAGTGGAACAATCCCCTTCATGGGAGTTTTGAGGACATCTATCCTCCTCATCTCCGTCGCGTTGGAGGTGGGCGCACTGCTCGTAGCCATGGTGGCTAGTGAGGGTCTCCTCAAATCAACATGGTGAGTACTTCAATAAAGCCCTACTACTCTCCCATGCTTCCTCCTTCCTCGCTCCCTGGCAGTCTGGGTGGCATGGCACTGCTCTCATCTAGATCGAGTGGAGGTGGAGGCGTGGACAGTGACAGCTTCAGCAACACCGGTGACCTCGACCCACCACGCACAGACATGGCGGAGCGGCCATCCTCGTCGTCCCCATGTCCGAGCCTGCTGCGCAACCTAGACTGTTGGATTTCCATCTGGATCTACGACGTCCAGGTTGTGCTAGCGGCTGGGGGCAACAACGATGGGGAGGTTGGGGCAGCACCAAGAAAGGGCGAGGAGGACAAACATGACCTTGACGATGGCGCGCCACCCGAGTGGGCGTTGCTGCTCATCATGATGGAGGCATACGTAGGAATCCTCCACCTTGCCAACCGAGGGTGCTGGTTCCTTGGCCCTCTTCCTTGGCGACGATGACATGCTCGGTGGTAGCCTCGTTGCCACTGTGCGAGGCGCTCTTAGAGGCGGCTGGGCTCAGATGCGAATGGGAGAGGACGGTTGCACTTCAGATGTGGTGTGTAGCCTGTCTACATGGCCAATCCTGAGCCACTTCCTTTGAGTGGTCCACGAGGTGCTACCGTACTGAAACAATCCACGATTTCCTCGAAGGGAAATCCACATATTACATCATAATGTGATAGTCCAGAAGGACCAAATTTTCATATTATCATTATTCAGTTGATACCAAAGTACATACATCGTGAGATTAAAAGCTTACAAGGTATTACAACACTTGATAACACACCTAATTACAATGTACACTAGCGAAAAATGCACACAGATCAACATCAGAGTAGAGTAGTGCATCGGCGGGTGAAGGCTCCTCCTTCATGGGGAATCATCAGAGTCGGCATAGAATGTCAGCGGGCGTAGACTTCATCTCCTCAACCAAACTTGAGCGTAGGAACAAGACCACCTAATCATTCTAATCTCCATTGTCATTGTCATAGAAGATATCCAAAACTATCAAATATCTTTTAGTATGATTTGTACTGGCCACTGGCTCCCACCCTATGCTTTGTGTTGCTTTTGTGGTAAGTGTCATGCAAGGGTAGAGCAAAAGACCTAATTATGGCTGTAGTTTTCCTATGCAAGTTCATCATTATTTTATAATAGTTCATCAAGTTTCAACCCATCTCATCCACATGTTCACCCAGCCCATCACACCCATCTCATCACACTCTCACTCTCTAGGAGGCAAGGACGACTCCCTCTCGTGCCTTGCCTCAACGGCCAATGCCAGAATCCAACACCACACCTAGGGGGAGAAGAAGAAATGACTCCACTCACTAATCAAGGGAAGCATAGGTCATAGGAATGTTCATATCTGAGGACACGGCTATATGTATAGATTGATCAACTCTACAGAGCTTGTACACCTAGAACCACAAAATCACCATCATTGGTGGTGCCCCGCATAGGCTGATACTGGGCTACCTTCCAACTGGTGCGATGCCACCCTACCACTCAACCCTGGGCCACCCTAGAGTCTACCGGCATGCTGAGACTATGAGACATAGTACCAGGCCCCTAGAGGTCACTACGCTATCTTAGGAGGGTGTGGGTCCCATGCTCGTACCTCCCTACACTATCCACTTCCAACCTAGTAGTAGTGGCACTGTCCTAGCTGGTCAGCATTCATCCCCCGCCCATTCAGGAACGAGTGGCATGCACGTAGGGTCCTATGATCCAGTTCTCTCAACATACCAGTCCTTAGGGGGACCAGACATGATATCTTCTCATAGGGGATAACCAACACCCCATGCCTTGATGGCAACTCCATCTCGAGGCTTCATCCCACAAAGACACTCCACCCTAGGATCTCCTCATCTCACATGCACCCACCATAGGTACCTCTCATTGGGGATGCCTAGGTTGCACCCCCCCGGCAAGACTCGTCCACAAACTTATCGTAAGATCCTACCTAATCGACTCAACCATCACCACACACCCAAGATGCACGCCAAGATATCCCTGATTGTTACCACATTATCAGCACCAAGTGCCTTAACCACTCACAAACAACCCTCCACAAGCATCACATCATAGATATAATGCATAGTAGAAGTAGTAGCAAGTAAGTAAGCAAGCATCTAGCCTAACAACGGGTGTGCAGGGGTATAGGTTGCGGCGCAAGGTAACGGCTCACAAGCAATTCTACCATGCAACCTATCATAGATCATTTGCATAAAAGTAAAGCGCTAGCATCTACATTATAGCATGTCTAATAGGATTCTACGAGGTTTGGTGGAACGTGGCACCTGTTGATTGGTCGTCTCTGAGATCTCCAGCATACTCGTTGTTGATCTCCTCAAAGTCCTATTGCCGTCCACATTTCCTTCCTCTAACGGGTTCTGGCCCGATCAACGCTAACCTCGATGCAACTACCTCGATAGAGCGACAAGCAAGATAGAAATCAATCAATACTCTAAAAAGGCAACAAGACACGGAAGAACAACTACACCAAAAGAACACCATAGGGAAAATGACTTAGCCCTCTTGGCGGATGTTCGATCCTTGGGCCAAAAGAAACAAAAATGATTGTTCGCTAAGCACAAGCTTAAGTCTTAGCCAAGCCAGTACTTCCTGGGTCGATCGTGCCGACCTATACGGCTTCTATAAAAATGGCATAGACCCTAGCTCATCTTAAGCGAACACCATGGCTCACGGTCTTCTGATCCGGGCGTCATGGAGATTGATGGGGATCGAAAAGAGCGGCTAAGGGGGAAAGGAAGTAGTTCCGATCTCTCTCAATCCATCCACCATTATAATTGACGAAAATCAAGAGAGGGTGGAACAGAGAGAGAAGAGAAGGGAGGTGGTATACCTCTTCCAATCCACACACCATGGAAAGAGACGGGGCATCAAAAGGAGCGACACACACGAGAACACGAGTTCCCAACTACATGTAGGGTACCACGACCTAGGTGCACTAAATGCACTAAGACATCCCTAGGGTTCTTAGCCCAATGGTCATGGTGAGGCAACTCATGACCACAAGCTATACCTACACAAGTTAGCTTCTATAGTCCCACAATTATCGTCCCCTAATTCACCTCCCATGAGACTAGGTCATGAAGGGCTCAATTTGTGCGGGTAAGAGCCACATCAACATTGACATCGAGTACATCACGGCCATGTCCTAGGGTCAAAACTAAGAGCTAACTATCGTAGTACGATGGAGACAACTACAGGTGAGGAATCGAGTTATGCTCAGCATCAAGGCCACGGTGGGATGAATCCCATGACCGAAATGATTGAACGAGTTATGGTTCCTTGATCGGCTCGAAGGCTCGGTCCACAAGCAAATAAACACAACATAAGAACCACGAACTAAACCAACACTACAATGACTAAATGGAGTAGCACATGTCCATAGCATCACAAGAAATAGACCAACGAAGGCACGGTACAGGCATAGGATAGATATCATGTATGAAGTGTGTGAACAAGTATAGATGATAAAAAGATGTATGAACAAGTGTATGAAAGAGCAAGAAAGGGTTTTCGTCGGTGTCGGGAATGGCATCGACTAGGGTTCGACCTTGTTGTGTAGATGGGGAAGGCTATTGGCTTGCTGCTGCCACTCTTGACTAGCTGGAGGCATGCTATAGCTGGCCGATGGCTTGCTCTAGGTGGCCAAGGTTGGTTGCTGCTACTAGATGCAGCTCCAGTGGCGATAGTGGTGGCTGGGGTCGACATCGGAAGCTGCAAGGCTGCTGCTTTGAGCTCGCAGTGAAAGGACGATCAAGCATAGCAGGTACAACAGCTGATTGTAAGGAAAAGAGGGAGCTTTGGGGGTATGGAGCTCACTAGAGCTACAGGAAGGTAGGGTGACAAGGTGGTTGCACTACTGTCCGGTGAGGTGGTCGGCACCGTGGTCAGTAGCTTTGGCTCCTGGCCCATGGCAGTGGCAAGCAGGGGTGGCTTCCCGGTGTGGAGGAGGATGATAGGCTGTCAGAGAGGTGGTGTTGGTCATGGTGGTTGGGGGCCATGGCGAGCAGGAGGAGGCCGGCATGGTCTGTAGCTTCGGTTCCTAGCTCCTGGTGGCGACGAGCGAAGGAGGTCGATGACGGACACGCTCGGTGGAGATGATGCATCTTGGCTCCAACATCTAGGTGTGGCAGGGCATGGCCATGGCAGGCTCATGGTCGGCTGGGAGCATGGCAGCACTGGGAGCAAGATGGTCAGGAATGGCAACAGAAAGGGTAATGGCAAAAGCTTGGTGTTGGGGGCTCACCGGCGGGTAGGGCTCGGTGAGTAGGAGCTCGGTGGCGACGATGTGGAACTTGACAGCGCTGACGACAAACACTGATGGTGAGGAAGGGTGCAGCTTGGTCACCATGTGGAGCAGGGAGGTGGTGGTGAGGCTGCTCAACACGTGGAGCAGGGAGGTGGTGGTGAGGCTGCTCCTCAGCGAGGTCACGCACGACCACCTACTCAGTGAACGGAGCAGAGATGCAGCGAGGACAAAGCAGGGGCTTGATGGAGACATGGCTCGACGAAGAGAAAGCCGAGGCCTTAGTGCTGCTGATAAGGAGCCGGCAACGAAGAAGGACGTTCGCCGGGGCTTGGGTGCGGGCTTAGCACGAGGAGGCAGAGCGTGACATGGTGAAAGGTCCTTGTGTGGTTTTGGTAATTGGGTGACAACCTAGGTGGACTAATTATGTTTATGTGAGATACATAGGTGATTAGTCCACATGTACACATATGTGAGCAATATATGCCATGAAGGTGAAAATGGCTTAGAGATGTTGCAAAGCTCACACATGTGATGATGAAGGAGCTCATTGCAAATGAGACATGACATTGAGTCATGTGATCAAGGTGGAGAAGATCAAGACAAGACTTGGCTTGATGGACCAGTTGCTAGCGTGAAGGGCAAGTTGGAGGCTTTGGAGCAATGGACTGCGTGGCGGTGAAGCTTAAGCAAGACTTGGCGCCGATGGACGAAGACAACGGTGGAAAGCAAGTGAAGTCAAGATCGATGAACCAATATGATCATGTGATGATATGAAGTGGATCATATCATTATTGATCATGTTGGTGCATGTGTTGCATCGACATTGGAGGAGATGGAATGGAATGCGCAAGGCAAAGGTATAACCTAGGGCATTTTATTTCACCGGTCATAGGTGTGTAGACAAGTTGATGACCGGGTTTAGGATAGATGGCCGTACTATCAAGATGGGCAAACTTGTTTGCATATCGGTCATCTAGTGCCACTCAAGTGATCTAACTTTGCATCATCGCTAGGATTGAGTGGTGTGGCAAGTTGAGTGGCTAATCCTTTGGGAAATGTTTGTGAAAAGCTAACACACATACACATGGTGGTGTACACTTGGTGGTGTTGGCACATTTGCAAAGGAGAAGAAGTTGGAGTTGATGTGGATCAATTCAGTGAAGGAATGGAGGCAAGGGTTCAAACTCCACTGGTGGAGTGTCTGCCCATAGAGAGCGGACAGTCTGACGGTGCCACCGGCACCCTGTATAGAAAAGATAGGGTCTCACAGAGTGGACCGGACGTTGGTCACGGGGTGACTGGACACTGGGGTCCTGCGTCCAGTCAATGGTGACAGACAGCATGTAGGCATCGATCATCGATCGGACGCTGGCGCTAGAAGTGACCAGACGTTGGATGTCTATGTCCGGTCAGGATGACATGTGATGACATAGGTAGAGCAGAGAAGTTGGAAGTGACCAGACACTGGTGGTGTGTCCGATCGCTACCGACCAGACGCGTCCAGTCATGTCTGGTACCTTACTGGAAATGACCGGACGCTAGGGTTGCTGTGTCTGGTCAGTTCAAGCTGCTATGTCTGGTTGATAGATGACCGTTGAGATCGGGTGATCAGCATTTGAAGAAGGGGACACGTGGCGTGCATCGCATGACCGGACGCCGAGGTCCAGCGTCCGGTCGTCCCGACTTTTGCCCAGTGAAGGGGCAATGGCTCTATTTGTACATGGGGTTATAAATAGAGGCCATGGTCGGCCTTGGGCCACAAGCTGAGCACCTTAGGGGACTTTGTGTCCATGCTTGAGAGTGCTTGGGAGCCCTCCATCTCACATATGCTTGATAGTGATCATCCGATTGTGTGAGAGAGCGATTCTAGTGCGATTGTATCGTGAGGTTGCATCAAGTGGCACTAGGTGATCGAGTTGCAAGCTAGTGGTGCTTGTTACTCTTGGAGGTTGCCACCTCCTAGATGGCGTGGTGGTGGTCTTCGTCGAAACCCGCAAGAAGCTTGTGCGGTGCTCCAGAGAAGAGCTTTGTGAGGGGCATTGTGCTCGCCCCATGGGAGCCACGAAGAGCAACTCTAGTTGAGCATGTCATTGAGCTACCCTCACTTTCAGGGTAGGTTCTTGCGGTGCTCGACGTGCGGGCTTGGCGGGTGATGCCAATTAGCCGCCGAACCACCAAGTGAGCAGTCGACACAACAGGGACTAGCGTGTTGGCAAGCACGTGAACCTCAGGAGAAAAATCACTGTGTCAACCTTGTTCTTCCCATTGGTTTGCATCCTCGTTACACAAGCTTGTAATTACTTTCATATACATTGTGCTTGTGTAGTTGCTCTTGTATTTATTTAAGCTTGTGTAGCTCACTAGTTACCTTCTTGCTTGTGTAGCATAGAAGTGGCTCCCTTGTGTGGCTAATTTGGTTTGTGTAACCTTGTTAGTCACATTACTTAGTTTGTGTAGCTAAGTATTTGAGCTCTCTAATTTGGCATTGGTTGCCTTGTTATTGAGCATTGCTAGTGAGCTTAGGTGGCTTTGTGCTTTTGCTTACTAGCATGTGTAGGAGCTCCCTTTTTGCTTAAAGTACTAGTGGCATAGGTTTGTGTGACCTTGCTTCTAGAATTGGTTAGGTGAGCTCTAGCTAGTCCAGCACCTTTGTTGCTTAATTAGTATCTTTGGAAGGTGCTAGAGAACATAGATAGAGGGGTGTAGTCTTGGCTAGACTAATAGTTTTAATTCCACACTTGTTTCGGTTAGCCGACGCGATTAATTTTAGAAAGGACTATTCACCCCCCCCCTCTAGTCCGCCATCTCGACCTTACACATGGACGGCATCGAGGTAGGCATGGGAGGACAAGACAAGGCTTGGCGCTGCTCTAACTTGCTACAATGGTAGAACACGACACACGATGTGGGCACAATGCCATGGTAAGGAATGCCGGCGGCATGGGGTGAACGGGTAGGAGCTCGTGGTGTAGGGGCATCACGTGGAGGTTGGTAAGGTGGAGGTAGTCTTGGAGGCATGGAAGAGGAGGTGGACATGGAGGCACTACTGCGGTGGCTCAGGGTCATGGCCATGGTGGCTCAGCCAGTGGTGGGCAGAGCAGCGGTGGGCTAGGCTGGTGTGGTGGCCAGCAGCGGCAAGTGGAGCTACGGCCATGGCCGGCTTAGGGTTCAGCGCTATGGAGGGGAAGAAAGGGAGTAGAGGAGTGTGGCGGCTATAGGGAGCTTGAGAGGGGAGTGGTGGCTGCGGCGCTTTATAGGTGTGGCACCTAGGGTTCTAGGGTAGGGCGACAATCCTCGTCATCCGTGCAGGAGCAGGGACACACGGCGCGCATCCTGCGAGCGGTGGTATGGACGCCGAGGCAAAGCGCAGGGCGCGGCTTCGCGTCGAGCGAGCGGTGATGATGGCTGAGGGCAAGGGCGCGTGGCTCCTAGGGTTTAGGTGCAGGCGTGCTTAGCTGGCAGGCCCATGGGGGCTGGCAACTGGGCCTACAAGGCCAGCTCGGGCCTTTGGGGCTCCTAGCTGGGCTAGCAGGCTGGTGCCACTGCTGGTGCACGGGGAGGTGGTGAGGCCAAGCTGAGCCAGCGGCGGAGAGGCAAGCTAGGCCGATGGAGGGAGCGCTAGGCAGGCTAGCTTGGTGGCAGCTTGGGCCAGCATGATGGGGAAGAGGCTGGGCGGGCCAGCGGGAAAGAGAAAAAGGGAGGGGAGTTGGGCCGCGGGAAGGGAGGAGGAGAAGGGTTTGGCCCAAGAGAATGGAAAAGGATTTTCTATGTATGACTAAGCGATTTTTAGGTGGAACCAAAAGGAATTCGGGAAGGAATTCGAGAGGGAATTCAAAAGAGATTTGGGGCGAATTTCAATGGGGGATTAGAATAGTTCAAGGAGAGAATGAAAAGGATTTTTCCTTTATGAATTATGACTCAGGGGATTGGAAGTAATTCGAGAGGAGGAGGGAAAAGGATATCCTGATTCCTTTTTGGGAAAAGGTAGGAGTGGTTTCCCATGTATGATTCGAGGAACTTGAGAGATTCGAAAGGGATTTTAAAGGGACTTTGCTATGGCTTTGTGCACTCTGAACAAAACACAAAACCCGAAACCGATTTAAGAACAAGGCACACACCTACAATCAAATCTAGATGGATGCAACGGGTTAGTGGTAAATCCTCCTAGGTCTGACTCAGGTTTGACCTAGCGACTACATGATTCACACACTTCAGGAAAATTTTTAAAAAGCTCGTATTTTTTGTTGCACGAAAACCCAGGTTGTTACACACACGAACTTGTGTATCATGCACGAACTCATGACCTGTGCTTTGGGGCTTGCCAAGGCAACGTGTTCTACATGCAGGAGTGTGTGTTGTACTCCGACCTCCCACGGTGACATGTGCCATGTTTCACATTGAATGTCGTGTCAAGTATGCAGAGCATGGTCATGGTTCCGATGCCGGGTGTGTTCAACAGGCACGACAAGTCTTTCATTTCTGTCAATCTATTTTCTATTTTTCTGCAGA
The DNA here is from genome assembly GCF_019320115.1 of Miscanthus floridulus. NCBI lineage: Eukaryota > Viridiplantae > Streptophyta > Magnoliopsida > Poales > Poaceae > Miscanthus > Miscanthus floridulus. The sequence goes on from NC_089582.1 coordinate 63,828,424, forward strand.
TATGGAAGTGGTAAAGCAGCGATTAGTGTTTAGGTTGACCGCCAACGACAGTTGATGCTGGTCCTCAGATTTGACACTAATGGTTGTGGACCCATTCTCTTGAGCCCGGTGAAGCCTCCATTCTATCTACGGCTTAAGATTAATTATCCTCGAGGGCACAGGCTGATCAGATAGGAGCACCGACTGTGCTATCAGAGTGCGAGAACGAGGACCCTCGATGCTTCTATCGTGGCCACTTCTCATGCGAGAACGAGGACCCTCGATGCTTCTATCGTGGCCACTTCTCATGGGCCCTACGGCCCCGACAGGCCCCGCGCCCCCCACGTAAGCATCACCCATGCCTTCAGAAGCAGTTCAGCATTATATTTCTCTTGTATGTGCTCTGTAATCTGGGAATTCTTTTCCCACACTGGTGTAATGAGCGTTAACGTTATATATTAAAAGTTGTTGTTGTAAAAAAAACAACCTAAATTTGCTCCATACTTCTAGGTAATCTATTTTTATTGGTATATCAAGTCATACTTAATTTTATTTGTTGTTTTGATATTAAGGATAGAACAAACCCATGCAGAATTGATTGGTGCTATTGATGGCACTCATATTCCTATGACTATTCCTCTCGAATAACAAGAGACGTATAAAAACAGAAAACAACGTCTATCACAAAGACAAAAAACATGATGGTTGCATGTGACTTTGATATAACTTTGTGCATGTGCATGCTTGAAGGGATCTGCTTCTGATGCAAGAGTTCTTTAGGATGCACTTAACCATGGATTTAGTGTCCCTCCCGGAGTCCCGGTAAATTCTACCTAGTAGATATAGGCTATGTTAACACGCTAGAATTTCTTGCTCCATATCATGGAACTAGATACCATCTATAAGAATAGGGAGAGTTGCACAAAAACCACAAAATCACAAGCGATTATTCAATCTAAGACATGCTCAACTCCAAAATCATATAGAGAGAATTATTGCTATATTAAAAATGAGGTACTCCAAATTAAAGGCTACATCATTAGATGATATTGACACACAGGTTGATATCTCCATAGCTTGTTGTGTGACTCATAATATCATACGGCTAAACAATGGAGATATGTCATTGGCCCATGGTGCTACCGAAGATATCAATCAAAATAGCATGCAGGTTGTACCGGAAGGAGACGACCAATACAGTAATGATGTGCCAGCATTCAACAATTTACGCCAAGCCAAAAAGGATGTGGGAGGATTATATTTCAAGACGAACAAGTCAACGACAGTGAAGTTCAAATATTTAATGTAACTAAAAGCAAGTATAATAAGCTGATATAAGCAGGTTGTATGGGTTGCCACATCAGATTCATGCTGACATGAAAGAGAGAAGAGAGGAGAGAGAAGCTAAGCAGGTTGCAACCATACAGCCAGCTGAGAGCCAGCTGAGACACCGACTTCAAGAATTCCTATGAGAGAATGGCATAGACTATGTATTAATGGTGAGGTATGTATTAACGTCTGACTATTATACAAGTAGATTGTTAAATTGGTTGTAGCTGACAGAGCACTTGTATATAGCCACGGTAGACATGCTAGTATCAATTATGCAGTATTATTGCTCCAAAAGGTATGCTAGTATTAATAGTTCAAGACACTATAGGGACATGCTAGTATTAGTACTACAGTATGGTTACTCCATACAAAAGACAAGATACTTATGCTAGCCCTTTTTACTTACAAAAGACCATGTAGCTTACCTGCACACATGAATTAGCTTTTGGAAGCTAATTTTGTTTGCGCAACCATCCCAACCATGTTTCATCATGAGAAAATGAAAGAAAAATTTCCCTGTTTGCTGCGTTTTCTTTGAATATACCTGATGCTTTTATCATCTCTTCCATTTGTAGATCAGACAACCCCTTAAGAGTTGTGATACACTTTTTGATGTTACAGGGATCTTCCATTTTCTTTTCTTCTATAGATGCGAATCGCTCAGTTTCTTCTTTTTTTGAGCATTGAGTACTTTTTTTGAGCATTGAGTACCTCTCCTAGAAATGATTAGTAGTATGGCTGGTTCTGTTTTTTTTTTCTCGCTTAGCATCAACCATCTCTGGAGTTGAACTAGATGGTCGGAAAGTGCGACATTGAGTTTCTGCAAATTGCTCTTGGACAAATGTCTCTAGATTTAAGGAATCTAATGCACCTGTGAGGCTGTTGACACCAAAATTTGGAGTGGTGCATAGGACCCAGCCGAAATATCTATAGAATTAGCTAACTTGAAAGCTATCAAAATCGGTTGAATAGTATGACGTCATCATCTCAAAAATGGACTTTGCCAACAGAAGATAGCGGTGATTAGAAGCGAGGAGACACGTCGGACTTCATAGAAGGGAAAGATTGAAGTCCAAGTTATCTTAATTTAGGACGTTTTGTCTTCTTTTCCAAGTTTTGTAGCTGATCTTGTTCGACCATGACTCGTATTGAAGCTTCGGGTATAAATATTAAACTCCGGCTATTATAATGGACATCAATCAATCAAATACAAACCCATACATTTACTTTTCGGCTTCACGCCAACCCTAGGAGTAGAAGTAGAGTAGATCTCGGCGAGTTCTTTAGGCAAGCAGGGCTGTATCGGTTCGGCCGACCTCCGGTTTCTTTGTAAGTACCGTCACAACTTGTATTGTTGCTTGTAAGGCTGCATCGGTTCGGCCGACCTCTTACTAGTCACAGTATAAGTTAGTTATCGACTTTTCCAACATTTGTAAGGCTGCATCAGTTCAGCCGACCTCTTACAAATCTTGATACGAGTTAGTTATTGATTTTGCTATAGTCAACATTTTCAATATATTGAAGCAAAATCACCCTTTGTACGATTAAGATTTAGGTAGATCGGTCTTACATCATATTAATCCATTGTTTTACTAATATATCATGTTTAAATCTCGCTTTGACGATGATTTCTGTTAGATCGACTGTTTTGTCTCAATCTTGATCATGCATAGCAAGGGGTCAAAGTATGTTTGAGCTCAAGAAGGTCTATTAGTTAACGAGATCTACTCTATAGTTCCCTATTATGGCTGCCTCGATTCGGTCGATCTCCACTGTTAGCAATGTAGATTCGAAATCATTAATTAATAGGGTTGCTTGCAGTCAAATATGACCTTTGACTACTTGCTATGATTGCATCGTCTATTTAGCCGACTGCCTGCGCTTTCACATTCATGATGCGTATCCATGATGCTGTTGAAGTATGAGTAGGTTTGATTGCTTTAAGGGTTTAATCTGTTATCATTATCATAGCTGCCATCGATCCAATCGAACCCCACTATTAATGATGATAGGCTAGGTTTAATGAGCTCATAGATTTGTTTATATTAAACAGTTGATTGTTTACGTGTTATGAGTCAATTTTGTACACTTCGGCTAATCAGTCGATCATATGAGCTTTCACGCGTGTAATATGCTTTCATGATTCCATTGAGTATGAATAGATCTGCTTGCTTTGAGGATTAGATTTGTCATTATCATCATAACTGTCATCGATCCGATCGAACCTCACTGTTGATGGTGATAGATTAGATTTGATAAGTTTGTAGATTTAATTATATTCAATGCATGAGTGTTGGCACAATATACGAAAAAATCACTATAATCGGCTATTGAGCTGATCCCCTGCGCATTGCATGTATACTGGCTTTTGTGATGTATTGTACTTGTTCTTGACTTGGCTAATGAGCTGGTATAATATCAATCAATGCCCTTACTCAAAAAATCATCCATTGTGTTATTACATGCTTTCATGATTGTCGGCTTTTAGATTTACATGATTAATACTTGATAATTCCCGATAGCATTCATTTTGATCATTCTATCATGACCATGCTGGATATTGACTCTTTAGTCGATAGCCTTATTTCACCAACTATTTAGCCGCAAATATGGAACTTCCTGGAGCAACACCAGTATGTTTCACCTTAAATTACTGATCCTTTTTTTCTCCTCCTTGTTAATTGCAGAGTCAAATTGACTGGCACGCCCTTGGTTTTGGATCTGACCGGTCCTCTGTTCGAAGACGCGGAGATCTTGAGATCTGCTCCGTGTAGTTTCTCTTGGCTTGCTGGTGTGTCGAACGTGACCGTCATGTTTTTATGTCGACACACCTTCTTGGCACGCTCGGTGGGACCACAATCGTCTACATAGACAATGAATCAATCCTCAAGGTTGATTTTGATGATCTGCCTAATGAACATCAGTTGCTCATCACTAAGGCGGCAGAAGAGTTCTGTGAGAAGTGTTTGTTGTCTTATAGCAAGACACGTGACAAGGTCGTTTAGAAAATTCCACTGCCTAGAGTTCTCCTACATGGGCAGAGTGATCAAGGTGAAGAAACTAGAGCTAGAGTTGTTGCTCAGTTGGTCCACAAGATTGTTAGTGAAGCTCTCACAAATCATAATCAAATATTGGTTAATTCCATTGGCAATGTCATGAAAGAAGTCTTCTATGGAGCGCCAATTAATCAAGTTGGGCCAGCATATGTCAATCCACAAAACCCTTTGGCTATGGGGAGCAATATAACCAGTTCTAGCCAACAGCCGAATGGTGGGTAGTTTTAGCAACCACTAGTGCAACAGCTTCCGGGTGGACAGGTTCAAGATCTTCAAGTTCAACAAACAGTAGGATGACAAGATCAAGGTCAGCTAACAGGTGGGCAGCCACCATCTCATCAGTCATCAGGCGCCCCTGCTACATAGACAGCTCAACCTTCTTCTGGACAGCCGCAATAATATACAATCTAGCAGCCAACCTCGCTAGTTACTCAGCAGGTTACGCGACGGCCGACTTAAGGGAGATTCAGTACTTCATATTAGATGCCTCAGTCGACCCAAAGAATTGCTCCATCAGTGCAGAGGAACATTAGAGATATTGATCCAAATTATTACAATAGTCAATTGCAAGGATGTGCAACTCACAACGCTCTCAAATCGACTACCCTGATGGATACCATCTAGTATCTAATGCCAGCACATATGAACTCTTACCACATCCAGGGTATCAGAATCCTTATAATTATAATGCTCAGCAAGTTCAATAGACTCAAGGTCAGCAGTCTCAAGCTCAAGTTCAGCAACTTGCTACTAGAGAAGAAGCAATTGAAGTTGCCTCCAAATCATGTGATTCCTTTGGCTGGAGAACTTAAGGGGAAAAGGTACTGCAAGTTTTATAATGCTACTTCTCATAATACTAATGAGTGAGGAGTTTTTCGCCTACACATTCAAAAGGCCATTGAGCATGGGAAGATCACATTCGAGTCAGCTAAGAAGTTAACAATGGATATAGATGGGCATCCTTTCCTAGGAGTGCATATGGTAGAATTCCAGTTGGCTAAAGGAAAGACAAAGGTACTGACATCGGCCAAAGCAAAAGAAGATGGGTCAGTCGATCCCAAGGTTTAGATATCGGCTAACAAATACAAGGAGGTCAGGTAGCAGCATGATCAGCAAAAGAGCCGACATGAGAAAGGTGAGACTTCCAGGGCTAGTGCCATGCGCCCTCGTATAACTTCTAGGATTCTATTGGATAAGTGGCAGCACCAGCAAGAAAAAAACTACCAGCATTAGCTTGAAGAAGAAGAATACATACGCCAATGTGAGTAAGAAAGGTATGAAAGGGAGTAAGCTGAATCACATTGGAGTTGTCCTTTCTTCGGGCATTGCTGGAATGAAGGTTTGAAATTGCCTACAAGGAATAATTTTCCTGAATGCAGTGATCAGTATTGGGAGTTTAGGCAATTTCAAACCAACTGCCTATCTATCCATGAGCATTTAGGTCATCAATATAATGACATGGATCGACCTATAAAAAATAAATAAGTTCATGATTGGCTAGGTAAACGAGAGCATGATCAAAACTAGGCCGATTGTGATAAAGAGGAAGAAGAGTATGTTTGGCAAGAAGGCCAGTGGTGCCCAGGAGGTTTGATGAGGAGTCAGAAGAGAAGAGTTCAACGCCTAAGAAATAAAGAATTAGAAGCTCAAAAAGCTGGCGGACCTCGAGTATGGCACGCTAAGCCAACAGCCGATAAGGGTATACCATCGGCTAATATTGATATGGTCTTCATTCTGCCTATAGAGTTCAGAGCTCCTTCAAGATATGAACAAGAGGGGTTTGATGAAGAAGAGCTGGAAGAGGTGGTAGCACAACTAACTCTCCAATCACAGCAAGCTATATTTGACAAGCCATCTCAGCATCGGCACTTGAAGGCTCTATAAATGAAGGGATTTGTCGATGGGAAGTCAATGACTAAGATGTTAGTCGATGGAGGTGCTGCTGTTAATTTGATGCCTTACACCACCTTTTGTAAGCTTGGGAAGGGTTCTGAAGATTTGCTTGAGACTAATATGATGCTAAAGGACTTTGGTGGTAATGTATCCAAGACTTGGGGCAGTTAATGTTGAATTGACGATTGAGAGTAAGACTTTGTCGACTACTCTCTTCATCATCGATGGTAAAGGTACATATAGCCTAGGTCATGACTAGATCCATGCTAATTGATGCATCCCATCAACAATACACCAATGCCTTATCTAATAGCAATGGGACAACATTGAGGTGGCTCAAGCTGATTCATCCGTGAGTGGGGCAACAGCTAATCCAGCATATTGGGAGTTTGAAGACTGTGAGTACTTCTCTGGCAAAGTTTGGGAAGGAGGCATCATCAAGATCAATGATGAGCGACAACAGTCGATCTAAGCAATCAGATTTGAAAGTTTATTTTAATGATTTCTCCAGTTAAGTTGATGAAAAATAAAATAACCGATCAGCTAGGGAGATGGTATATGGCGTTAAAAGGATCATTATAGTGCAAAAACATGAAAAAATTACAAGTCATACAAGTTTTGATTCGTAAAGATGTCAGTTGTGCACGTAGGATTAATTTGAAAAGGCATCAATGGATCGTGCGAGATTGATTCAACAAGGCATTCACATAGATTCAAGCAAAAAATAAACACAGATGTGAACATAGATAGCAATCTTATTTATTCATAACATAACCCTTGCTACAAACTAAGGGCCGAAGAAGACGTCGTTCATGACTCCTTTGGCCAGGATTATGTTCGCCATGGCATCGGCGGCTCCCTCGAAGTCCCCCATTAGGTCCTGATAGTTGTCGGGGTCCTCACCATGTGGGAAGTCAGGCTGTAGGGGACGAAGGTCGTGCCTCGAGCGCACCTGGGCTATCACTAGGGCGATGGCGGCCCCATGACAGGCGCCGTGGAGAGCCAACTCCCTGGCGTGCATGGGGACATCCTAAAGGTGGGTCACCAGCATGTCACCCCGAGCGTTCAGGGCGCCGACAGGGTTGTTCACCACCAACTAGAGAGCCTCCAGTTGCTCCATCAGGGCAGAGAACAGAGAATGCAAAAGCCATCAGCAGACTGACAAGATGAAATCATTGAAAGGACAAAGTTTCTAGAAAGATCTTACCGGCAACCCTGGTGTCTGACTCTGCTAGCTGCGCCCATACCGTGTTGGCCTCCCCCTCAGTGGTGGCAAGGGTGGCTTGGGAAGCGTTCAAGGCAAAACTCCAGCCGCCCATTCTCCTGAGTTGCCTCGAAGTAGCGGTCGACGGCCGTGTTCCATTCACGACGATAACACCAGGCATCATTGCCATTATAGGAATTGGTAGAGTCAGAGGAGTCCGCCGGTGCCACTGGATGGGCATCATGAGCGGCTCCAGAGTGTTCACCACTACAAAACCGAAAGAATCAGCAAAAGAGATAGAACGACAAAGCCAAATTTGATTCATCCTTTCCCCTGGAAACAAAGGCCCCAGCGTGGAGGAATGTTGTCCTCCGGTAACTCACCGATGGGGCGCTTGTCGTTGTCCATGCTCTTGAGAAGGGAGTGGTTTTGGATCTAGAAGAAGGGGAGAGGTTGCGCAAAAGGCAAACGTGATGGCAGAGGCAGGTGTGATTTCTTGGCTAGGCTCTGGGTCTCTATTTATAACCACAAGGGAAAGCGCTGGTAGATTTCTTGAGCCGTGTGGAAATAAATTCAATTAATAGAAGGTGAAAGGCCATTCTAAAGTTTGAGGAGGCCACGTGTGGCCTGATGAAAAAGCAGTAGTTGTAGGAGTCACGGACTTGAAAGTTTATTTGTTGATGTTTTCGTGTTTTCACTAAGTTCTGGGTCATGCACTTGAAAATTTATTTGCCATGGTTTTGTGTTTTCACTTGGCTCTATGGGTTGGCCCTGAGGATTGATCAACTAAGTTCAATTAGCTAATTTGGATCGACTAAATAGCTGTAATAAATGGGCCGAATTTAAGTTTTGCTGATGAGGACGGTCGACTCAGAAGTTAATTGCTGGTACAATAGCGGGTAGCAACAAAAGTTAGTACGCATTGGAAGAGTTATATCGGCTAAATATTTACATCAAAAGTACATGAAAATTAAAATTACAAGTCCAGGGCTGCTCGAACTGCATTCAGAGCGTCTAGGCGGATAGCATTGGCTTCTATAATTAGTCGATTATCTTTAGCAGCTGATCCAGGAATGACTTTATTCTTCTGGTTGCGAATGGTCTTAAGCTCATTATACTTGGCAGTCATCTCTGCCTTCTTCTCATCTATCGCCTTTGGGAGTTGAACTAGATTTGCTTCTTTGATTTGAATTGAAGCATCGATTTCTTCTAGCCTCATCAGCAGTTGCTCCCGTTCGGTTCTCAATTGGTTAAGCTCTTCTCGGGTCTTGGAAGGGGCACTTTTCAAACTGTCCATCAGGGAGAAGGGGACAGGGATGAGGGTGCCTGAGGGAGATGCGCTTCGACCAGCGGGCGCCCGCACCGCTAGCGGCCATGACCACAGACTAGAGGAGTTAGGTCCCATCCCGCTGGCTCCCAAGACGCTGCCAACAGGGGTAGGTATGGGAGAAGATGCAGGTCCAGAGCTCCTCGACTGGGGATCCATTGAAGACAAGGATGACGCCTTTGGCCAGCTATCAACAGGCAAGGTCCAAGATCTAGATCCGACAAGCTAGAAGCTATATAGATGGGCGTGCGGCAAATCTCGGTTGTTGGGGAGCTACGCGGTGATATAGAAGGGTGAGAGGAGATGCAGGGGGTGCAGGTGCAGTTACTACCGCCGCCCGCCTTGACTTGGCCTGCGCTGGTGGCACTGCTGTGGCTGACCACCCAATCCCAATGGGCACTCTTCAAGCAACCCATCCGGCCTCCTTGGAGGCGCTGGAATCATCCATGCGGCAAGGCTACCTCAAAGGCCAGCAAGCTATGGCTACCGGTGGATCGGGAGGGGGTGGAGAGCGCGCTGAATCTAGCAATCTTCAAGGCCCTGCCCCAAACTCTGCTGGCACGGGGTGCGATGTTGCGGACCACATCATCAATGGCCCCCAGCCGGCTAGCGCCTCAACATCGATGCGTGCCTCAGACCAGGGGGCGCAGCTACACGCAGTGCCAGGCACATTAACCCCTCTACTGCTGTGCCGACGATGGAGGTGCGCATGGATGGCCACGGCAAGTGTGAGGTAATCGAGAAACTTTCATAAACTTGTGTTGTTGCGTCTGAGCTTCACCGTCCCGAGGTGCCGAACGATCCAATCCAGGGTGCGCCAATGGGGAAACGGAGTTACTGCAATGCTGTGCGCTCGCGCCCACCACCTGCTCGTGTTAATGCCCAGCAGAGCCGATTGCATAGTAGGGTGAAGCCCCAATGGAGGCCACTGCTCGTGACGGGGAAGTCCAGCCCACCGGCGGGCTATAAAACCTCCTTCGCTAGTAGGTGCTTCCAATGCCTTGGGCAAGACCATAAACTTGCAGATTATCGAGACCCTCTCCGTTGTCTGGCTTGTCACCACAGCGGCCACCATGCCCGTCACTGCCTTGAAAAGCGGGCGGGTTTCCATCGCCCCCTGATCGGATCCAGACAATAGCCCCCTAGATCCTCCATCCATTCCCGCCTTTTCTTCCCTAAGCAAGTAGCGCCTAGCATCTAGAGCCGTCTAGTCCTCCCTCCGCTGACACAGGGGGAAAGCGAGCGGGAGGCAGTGAAGGGGAGTGAATAGGAAGCTATCAAGGAGCCGGCGACCCCGATGAAGGAGGAGCTGATGGCCTGGTACCCAGGGATGTCGGAGAACCACCCTGCGTTGGGCAGTGCGGCAGTGATTACTTCACTAGACATGATGGCGGAGGCCACCAGGCTCTGCACCAAGGCAGTGCTCCTGGTGGCGCGGGCCAGGTCACCACATCTCGACATCACCATTGGTGACGTGAGCAGAGTCATGGCCGGCTACGTTCGCATGCCGCCGAACGAGATGTGCATGATGCGCTACCGCCCGAAGGACTTCATGATCGTTGTCGAGGAGCCTCACTAGAGGACCCTGGCACTGCAGGTTTGTACTGTGCGGGTGAAGGGTGTTCTCTTCAGTGTCATTCCGTGGCATGAGCATGCTCATGGCGAGGAGGTCACTTGGTGGTACTGATGAGGACATCACTTCTTCACCACATACAAGCCAAGGAGAGGAGGAGGTCTAGCATGGGTGTCCAATTCATCTTTTTCATGGTGGAGGCCCAGTCCAACTGAAGTTGGAGCCCATCTCGGGTTCCAACTTCAGTCTGCCTTAAACTGGTCATCCAGAACGCATCCGGACTCCGTTTTCGACGATCCACATATGGTTGGAAAGCTAATTTGATAAGGAAGCCAATCCAAGTGGTCTCACATCAAAAGACCTTTGGAATCAATGGGAATCATCAAAACAAGTCAGTGTCCAGAATCTGCCAGGGTGCTGCGACACCATCTTTTGGTCCATTGGACCGTGTATCATGTTTGGGCCCATTAGGGGGTGCGTCCAGGGGGGGTGACGTCCAAGACACTATAAATAATAGGGGGGTTTTGTTTAGTTCTTGATTTCCTCATGAAACAGACATCATTTTGCTTCAACTGTGTCGCCAAGGCTGCTTGCTGTGAACCAGGGCCCCAGTTCTTGATCTTGTTCGCCTATGGCGATTAGTCCTTTCGAATAAAGACTTGAACTCCTTCTCATTATCATAAGCCTCATATTTATTTGCAATTTTAGATTGCGTTCATCCCATTCTTGCTTGTGTTCTCAATTTGCTTACAGGAAAGCCTTCTCGGCGAGGTCAATCGCGTTCGCGTGGTTGATAATAAATGGAGCAGTGGTGTAACGGTTGTGGGGGTCCGAATCAGTCTTGGTTCAAAGCCTAGATCGTGAACGTTGAGTCTCCACCAATCGACGCTATCATACCTTTTCGAAGATCAGGCCTAGTCTACATCAGGTACCACGTCAGGATGGCCATCGAGAGCTTGCCTAGGCATGCCTGGAACCTTGTAGAACTCAGGGAGATGCTGGGCGAGGTCCGCCTCTTTGACAAGATTGACCGCGCCACATTCTGCCAGCAGGATTTGGACAAGCTCTACTGTTGGGCCTGGATGTGGTTCCCAAACCTGCTACCGCGCGCCAAGACGGCGACTTTCTTCGAGCATGGTGCGGGCCAGGCAAAGCCGATGGCCAGGAGAGGGGCGCTACCCAGGGAGGTGGCTCCACCTCCATGTGGCATGAGCCACAACCGTCTCATCCACCTCGACTTGGTGGAGGACTGTATCCCCCTAGGACCCACACCCCCAGCTCAGGACAGAGTGGGGCTCCCTCCTCTGTCTCTTCTGAGTCGAATGAGTACCCTAGGATCTACAACTTTGATGACTGGACTCCTGGCATGCTGGACGGCCTCCGCGTGAGGCCGAGGACTGATGCTTGCCGCCCCCCTCCTAGGGGCGCACCTGCCAGAGGACATGATGACGACAACGAAGATGGTGATGGCCAGTGGCGTCACTCTCAGGCCTTCCTTGACCAGGGCAAGCAGGCACTCAACCTACTGCGCCGCACTAGAGACTCCACCAGCAACGGGGGTGGGAGTAGACAGCGCACCCACTCCCCACCACTGGCCAGGCAATGGAATGCTGATGTGGGCGATGAGGCATCGGAAGGAGGCGGTCGCAGCAGGCAGTTGGTGAGTGACAACCACAACTCCCCACGCATGAATGATCTACTGTAGTGTGAGGATGCCGACTGGGAGTGTCACAGATCATGCTCCCTTGCGGCCAAGGCACAGCACGAGGAGGTGGCCATGGTGGCTGATGCAGAGATGGACTTTGGCAAGGGGGACCTCGGCTCTGCCCTGCTCTCAGGGACACTTCCCAGGGCGGTAGGAGCGCCTCCCCCACCACCAAGGCACTCAAACCCAATGCTAGACTTATATAAGGAGACATGCACTGGTGACATCTGGTCTACCCTCACCCACCCCCTTGGTGACTACGACCCGATGATCGGGGAGGCGCTGGCGGCGTGTGAGGCTATGATGACTAGGTCGCTATCTTTATCCCTGCCTGGAAGCCCAGCGATGGAGGAGCAACGATCTCCGATGTATGTGGCCAACTATGGAGCCAACTAGGACAAGCTTGCAGAGCTGAACAAGGAGGTGGCTGCCCTAGGATATGGTAATGTGATCACCACTAGCATCACCAAGTAGGTTGTAGAGCTCATACTAGAGGAGCGCAGGAATGCCATTGTCGAGAGCATATTTGTCCCCTACGAGCAGCCTGTCCTAGAGATGCCGGCTACACCAAAGCAGAAGAGCAAGGCTGCTGACCGAACGAAGGTGCTGAAGACTATAGTGGGGGCCTGAGGAGGAGCACTAGGTAGCTGGCAAAAAGCTGCTCTATGCTAGTACACAAGCATGCAACTCATAGACTGATCAAGGCATTTGAGACAGTGGGGCCTAATGAGCCGATTGGGGATGAGGCGCTGGCGGCCTTTGCCAAGCGCTTTGCTGCACTGCTATCCCTAGAACAGATTGCAGCAGTGTGGAAGCTTACTTCGCTAGACAGTGGGCCAGTGATTACAGCAGCAGCACAGTTGGCGGCAGTTGAGGGAGCTGAGGCCATGGAGGATGGTGGAGCCTGAAGGGGTATGCACTAGAGCCTATGCAAGGCAAGACTGTGTTATGTTAATTAGTAGAGTGTTATGTGTAAGGGGCATTGTAGAGCTATGTCAGTAGGGATGATATCCTACTTTTTATCGGGTCAGTCTGTCAAGGGAGTAGCCCTGTGTTGGTGTCTTGATTGGGAGAGAGCTATGGTCTGTTCGTAGTGTCTTGAGGCTGGGTCGTGGTTAGAACTTGAGGTTCAATTGTGGTCAAAACTAGAATGTGGTTGGCGCCCTTGAAATGTTAGAGGAATGGGGATAGGGGAGTATGTGTGTGTCGTTGTCTGTCACTTGTGTTTGCCTTCAAGAATTAATCCCACTAGCCTCCTTGTTTGTTTATGGATAACAGTGACCTTACTATATTGACGTGGAATGTAAGAGGCCTAAATGATGCTGCTCACCGAGAGCTTGTCAGAGAGACTGTTAACTGCTCGCGATCGATGATAGTGTGTTTGCAAGAAACCAAACTCAGCAGTTTCAATAATACCCTTGCCATGGAGACCTTCGGGCAGTATCTGGACTCCTACCTTAAGCTAGGGGCCTAGGGGACTAGAGGTGGCATACTCTTGGCATGGAACAAGGATATGATCTCAATGACAAATGCAGTGAACAGAGTTTTCACCATCTCAGCTATGATCAAAGTTGCCTCCTCTGATACCCAGTTTCTAATGACTACATGTTGTGGCCCAGCTGATGATGGTAGGAAAGAGGATTTCCTTGCTGAACTAAATGCTATCAAGCCAGCTGTTGGGGTGCCATGGATCATCCTAGGAGATTTTAACCTCATCTATCAAGCCAGTGACAAAAACAATCTAAACCTCAACAGAAGACTGATGGGAAAATTTCGAAGAGCATTAGATGAATGCGAACTCATGGAGATTGCACTGCAGAATAGGAAGTACACATGGTCAAATGAAAGGGAGAACCCTACCTTGGTGCGTTTAGACAGGGTGTTTTGCAACCCTGGGTGGGAGGCGACCTTTCCAAATTTCACCTCAAATGCTCTAGCAACGGGAGCCTCAGACCACTGTCCATTATTTCTCACCCGACAGGATTGAGTGGTCAGGAAAGCGGTGTTCAAATTTGAAAACCATTGGCTGAAGGTGGATGGGTTCTGAGATGTGGTCATGAATGCCTAGAGCAAACCACAAGCAGGCTCAGCGTAGACTGTACTGAGCAAGAAGCTAGCAGAGACATCGTGGGCGCTATGAAGCTGGAGCAAACTACTTTTTAGTAATGCACGCCTTCAGCTGTACATTGCAAATGAGGTCATCTTCAGGTTGGATGTTGCCCAAGAAAGTAGACGGCTATCAGAAGAAGAGAGCTCTCTATGACAGGACCTCAAAATCAGGATTTTGGGCCTAGCGGTGATTGAGAGGAGTAGGAGTTGCCCAAGAAAGCAGATGGCTATTAGAAGAAGAGAGTTCTCTATGACAGGACCTCAAAATCAGGATTTTGGGCCTAGCGGTGATTGAGAGGAGTAGAAGACAGGCTTCTAGAATAAACTTTATCAAGGCAGGAGACGCATGTACAAGATTTTTCCACCTGAAGATGGCAGACAGGAAGAGAAGACAGTACATATCATCACTCAAAAAACTGGACGGCTCCTTGGTGTGGGCTCACAATGACAAACAACGGGTCCTGTAGGACTATTTCCAAGATCTAATTGAAAAGAAGGTACGCAAACTGTAGACCTTCCAATGGCCACAACTACAGCTAAACGCCCTAGGGCAGCTGTCTGGCCTTGAACTCGACAGGCCCTTCACAGAAAATGAGATTCAGCAAGCAATAAAAGATCTACCCAGTGAGAAGGCGCCTGGACCGGACGGTTTTACCAGTGATTTTTACAAGCACTGCTGGGAAATCATCAAGCCTGATGTTCTCAGCGCTTTCCACGCTTTCTACATACATCACAACAGGGCTCTGGAACATCTAAACCGAGCACAGGTGGTGCTGATTCCCAAGACGGAAATTGCAACAGAGCCAAAGGATTTCAGACCGATAAGTCTGATCCACTCCGTTGCAAAGTTACTGACAAAGGTGATGGCAAATAGATTGGCGATATATATAGATAAGCTAATCTCCAACTCTCAGAGTGCATTCATTAAAAGGAGATGCATCTAGGAAAACTTCTTGTATGTTAGGGGGCTCGCACGTCACTACCATCGCACAAAAACACCTGCCTGCCTCATCAAACTCGACATAACCAAAGCATTTGACTCGGTATCTTGGGAATACCTGATCGAGCTGCTTGCCAGAAGAGGATTTCCGACAAGATGGCTTGACTGGCTGGCAGCGATCCTCAAAACATCGTCCTTGGCAATACTACTCAATGGTTGTCCAAGTGATAGCATCATGCACCGAAGAGGCCTCAGGCAGGGTGATCCATTGTCACCCTACCTGTTCATACTAGCAATCGATGTACTTAATAACATCTTCGACATCACCACGCAGCAAGGCTTCCTATCAAAACTAAAAGGTAGACATGCAAGCCTCCAAATATCAATGTATGCTAATGACGCTGTAATCTTCAGCAACCCAAGACAACAAGACATTACCTACATCATGGAGATTATGAATGCTTTTGGTGCAGCCATGGGATTACAGATAAATATGCAGAAGAGCACTGTGGCCCCGATCAGATGTGTGGGCCTAGATATGGAAGAGATACTACAAGATTTCCCTGGGCCAAGAGTAAACTTTCCTATGCAATACTTAGGACTACCTCTCACACTTGGAAGGTTAAGAATGGTGCACCTACAGTACATCCAAGATAGAGCTAAAGGGAGGGTGGCTGGCTGGCAAGGGCGCCTGCTGAATGTTGCTGGCCGCAGGGAGTTGGTGCGCTCTGTGCTTAGCTCCCTCCCGGTATACCTGCTGGCGGTGGTGAAGGCACCCAAAAACTTCTTGAAAGAACTTGACAAACTGCATAGAAGATTCTTGTGGGCTGGCGACAAGGAGCTTATAGGAGGGAAATGCAAGGTTGCATGGATCAAAGTATGCACGCCAACAGTCAATGGTGGCCTAGGCATCATCGAACTTGAAAAGTTCAGTCGTGCACTATGGCTTCGGTGGCTCTGGTTTTCATGGGACGACACAGACAGACCCTGGAAAGGAATGGAGCTACCGGCTGACAATAATGACATTGCACTCTTCAATACTGCTACAAGTGTGGTCTTAGGAAATGGGAACAAGGCTAAGTTCTGGTTCTCTCGCTGGCTAGATGGTCAAGCACCTGCAACCTTATACCTAGCCTTGTTCAAACATAGCAAGAGGAAGAACAGAACAGTTAGTGATGCCCTAGCTGATGATAAGTGGATCAGAGATGTCGATTATAGCATGACAGAGCGGGTGGTTGAGGA
Source organism: Miscanthus floridulus (assembly GCF_019320115.1). Classification (NCBI taxonomy): domain Eukaryota; kingdom Viridiplantae; phylum Streptophyta; class Magnoliopsida; order Poales; family Poaceae; genus Miscanthus; species Miscanthus floridulus. Next base: position 63,844,784 of record NC_089582.1, read on the forward strand.
ATTTATATCACTGTGGACTTTCTTACAGGGAATCACTGTCCAACCGACACATGAGGATAAGATCACCTGTCTCCACATAGCAGATGGCCAATACATGGCAAGATCGGCATATAGAATATAATTCCTTGGAATGGCCTCATCCATGACAGCTGAAATCACATGGAAAACAAAAAAGCGCCGCCAAAATGCCGCTTCTTCACTTGGTTGATGCTGCAAAACCGCATTTGGACAGTTGCAAGGCTAATGCTTAGGCAATGGCCAAATGACTATTTCTATCAACTCTGTGTAAGGAACCTGGAAATGGTCTCACATCTTATTTAGGAATGCGGCTACTCAAGGAATCTCTGGGACAAGGTGGGCTCTTGGATTTCGGTGGCTACTCTAAGGCCGACACACTGGATGCCGACTGAAGATCTGGGGCAATGGTACGCGGACATGGGCAACAGTGGGATAAGAGATGCAAGAGATGGGGTACGCTCGATGATCATGCTGACAACCTGGGAACTATGGAGGAAGAGGAACAATCGGGTTTTTCACAGATCCTCGAGAATGCCAGAGCATGTCTTCAGAGCCATATAGGAGGAAGTAAGGACGTGGATACGGGCCGGCAATAGAGGGCTAGAAGGAGTGCTGCCTCCACTGGAGCAGCCTCTTGTAGATGCTATAAATCCTATGTAAGATAGAACTCTAAAACGTAGGGGTGGCATGACACTCACTGGGATGTGAAAGCCATGCAAAATGGACGATCCTTGTGCCAAACCTTGTAAATATTATGCTCTTCCCTTATCAATGAAAGCCGGTAATGGATCTTTCGAAAAAAACAAACTATCCACAGCTCCTTCAGCTTTATCATCTCCTACTTGTTGGCCTCTTCTCGGGCATCTAGATTGTCCTGGGCTACACGATCTGCTAGCCTCTGCTTTGCTCTGATGAGCATGACCCTCAATCAAGGCAGCAGGTGATAAAGCAAGAAGATCTTGGCTTAGCTCTTCCCTAATGGCCAAGAAGATATCGTGGAGCAGCTTTGCGTTGCAGACCAGATCGGCTATGTCCTTTTCCAGATGAGGTAGCATCAATTGTAGCCGATCTCTGATTTTAGCTGACAAGACATGTCCCTCTTGATGAATCTTGGAGGCAGATGAGCTTACTTCGTCCTCTTCTATATAATCTTTAATAATGAAGGAGAAGACGCTCAGGGATGATAGACTTTGTGCCTATAAAGATGCATTCGGATTAAGGAAACAGTGAAATGCTTGATTCATGGACTATTGTGGGGCAGCAAGTACCTTTTTCTCTAGGGAAGGAGGAACGGCCGATGATGTGCCTATATCATCATCAGAGATTTCAATCGGCTCTTTGGGCACTGTTTAAATTGAAGATTGGTTTAGATATGATCAGAAAAGTTTAAACGGGGGAAAGTGATATTTTGATTATACCATCAGCTGATTGAGGATTTGGAGTGTTTTCGTGTTCCTCTTCGCCAGTTGCCTGATGAGTACCATGGCCAGTTTCTTGATCATCGAGAGCATCAGGAATTGGCCCTGATCCGAGGTTTGCATCTAAAAGGAGAAAAAGAACTTGAAATCAAGAGGATCTGAGAATAAAAGCTGAAAAGTACATTTGAAAGTTTACCGTCGGCTGTTTGGCGAGCATCATGAGCTTCTTCGGCAGAAGAATTGACAGGGCTTGTCTCAGCATTCCCGGGGTCATCTTCCTCCTGATCATCAATCAACTAGATGACAAATGGTCAATAAAGCAGCTAAGTAGATTAGTTTTAAAGGAATTGTTGTACCTAGGTGGTTGATGTGCCTTGGGAACCCTGTTCATGTTCCGAATCTCTAGGTAGGATCTGCAAAGGAATTGCTTATTCTTGCCTAATTTAGCATAGTTAAAGGCCAGTCTTCAGAAAGTACCTCAGTCCCTCCTTTTGATGGAGTATTTGGGACTTGTTCTTCAGCATCTTCACCCACATTTGATAGAGGATTGGTCTAAAAAAGGATCAGTTAGTTCTAAGAAAAACTCAGGACATTGATGATAAAGATGCTTACTCCAGTGACGGCATCAGCAAGAGTTGACAGACGCTGTTCATCGGCTGTTTCCTCAGTAGTTGCCGAAGAGTTGCCCACTCCTGTTGCTCTGAAGGCCGGGGCTAGTAAGTTTACCGCGTGAGTTATTAACAGAACTATTGGCGTTAGTTGGCTACAAAGTGACTAAAGTCAACAGGCCCGGTGATCTGAACATCAAGATATAAAAAGCACTCACTTGAGTGGCCGATGATGATGCTCCTTACGCGTTGTGACCTTTTGAGATTGACCCTTTGGGGCCTTGCGTTTGTGCGCCATTGTAGATTGTGTCATTATACGGCCGGCTTGTGTTTTTAAGATGGCCTTCGGAGTGGGTGCCCGGCATCCCATTCTTGGGTTTGGGCACCAAATGGCATATTTGATTAGCCGATTACTCCTGCTAATTGTTGGAGGAGTTGAATCGAGATCATCCTGCAAGTAATATGATGATAAGCATTGCACCAGCTATGTTGAAGAAGAATTATGAATGCAGGCAGAATATTTACCTCATTATCAGGTTGGAAATTAGGATCCAAGGACTGGTAGAAAGGTGTGAATGAGCTGCAGAACAAATGTTGAGCACATTCTTCCCACCAAGCGTTGAATAGATTCGAGGAGAAAGGACCACATTTCCATCCTTCCGCATTGATGTGAGGTAAAGCTTCTTCAAACTGCCAAATTCTTAAGAATTCCCATGGCTGAGTTACAGCTTCCCTCGGCCTTAGTTTATTTGCAAAAAATAGCCCAGAGGGCAGCTGTCCAAAACCAAGTTGACGAGCAGCAATAGATGGGTTATAGAATTTGTAAGATCTTGGTGGCTTTTCTCGGCCATGCCTGAATTCTACAGGGTGCAACCCTGGCTTGATTATACATTGAAAGGTTGCAGCTGACAGTCCATCCGAGCAGGTGATCTCAGATCGAAAGGAAATTGGGAGCTCAAATTCATTGATCTCTGGATAAATGAACCAAGTCAAGATTTCATCAGGAAGACCTTTATAAAATCCTTTGAAGAATTGACTGGTGCTCCAATTAATTGATATGGCTGATGCTGCCTCGCCAAAAGACTGACATCGGCGAAATTTGTCTTCTCTATTCAAATTTTTCTCTTGAGCTTCTAAATAGTTCAGGGAAGGGAAGCACAAAGCCCTGAGGTCACTAACTGCAGCCCTTTGCATATGTAAATTCAGCTACATTTGCAAAAGCCACCATGGTCCATTAATTGTGCCGATTGGTTCATTCATCATCAGTTTTGAAGATACCTGATCCATCAGATGGTATAGAGAGACAAGCAAAAACTTTCCCAAAGGAATGTCGGCACCACGCGATAAACACCCTACCAAGATCCAATAGTTCACGTTTGGGCTGCATGACGATCCACAGAAAAGATATTTCTCTAGCCACATGTTCAGGAAGGCTGTGTGTTCTTTGGCATCAGCATTTCTGTTTTTGGTCTGCTTATAAGCAGAAATGTAACCACTCCATCCTCCAGATCTGATACTCTAAATTTTGTGCTCTAGCTTGCTAAGAACTTCATAAGGCTGGAGTGGTCCTGTTATTCTGAGGCTGGTTAACATGTAGATATCGGCCAAAGTAACCGTCATTGGCCCATGGCCAAATATGAAGGCATTGAAGACATTGGACTAGAAATAGGAAGATGATCTCAGCAGAGGTTCATTCTTCTTTATGTTTGATAGAGATAAAGCTATACACTGATCCAGATCATAGGTCACCCACCTGGCCTGATGAGTTTTTGCTACTCTGAGATACCAATCCCTTCACCCGTCAAGTGGGAGGGGCCAAGCTCTGAAAGTTTTATTCCATAGTGATTGGTTCATGGTGGATTGCTTGAGCGAAAGCCTGCCTATTTCTAGATTAATAACCTCGATAGGATTGGGGTTACCCATGGGACCCAGAAAGTATGCATTCACTTCATCAGCTGATGGAATCAGGATCTCGCTCCTAAGTTCCTAAGATGAACGGAAGAAAAGGATCTAAGAACTAAAAGCAGTTAAAATCATACATATTTGGAGGAAGGAGTACGGATTCATACCTCTAGGACATGATTGACGGTTGCCATTAGCGGGGCTTGAGATTGAATCTAGATCTACAAGTGGATCTTGCGGTTCTCTGATTGATTCAATGGCTCTGGAGATGTGCAAAGACAGCAGGATGCTTCGATGCGTTGAAGGTCTGGATTCACTAGGGTTTGGAGCTCGGAAGGATTGCGGCGACTAGTGAACGCAGAAGAAGAAGAATAGGGGCAGAATGGCCGAGTGAAGAAGACAGTGGCAATTCCGGAGTTTATATGAAAGCTCGGCCCGAAAATTTGGGACCACGCGAGGTTTTGGGATGAACGGTTCAAAGCACAACATATGCAACGGTCATAAGTGGTGGTTTTGGAATAAAATTATTTTATCCTAAAATTAGGGGGCGTGTGTTGACAACAAAATTTAGAGTGGTGCATAGGACCCTAGATTTTAGGATTTATTGAGAGAAGCTGAAATATCTATAGAATCGGCTAACTTGAAAGCTATAAAAATTGGTTGAATAGTATGACGTCATCGTCTCAAGAATGGACTTTGCCAACAGAAGATAGTGGTGATTAGAAGCAAGGAGACATGTTGGACTTCATAAAAGGAAAAGATTGAAGTCCAAGTTATCTTAATTTATGATGTTTTGTCTTCTTTTTCCAAGTTTTGTAGCTGGTCTGGTTCGACTAGGACTCGTATTGAAGCCTCCGGTATAAATATTAAACCCCGGCTATTGTAATGAACATCAATCAATCAAATACAAACTCGTACCTTTACTTTTTGGCTTCACGCCAACCCTAGGAGTAGGAGTAGAGTAGATCTCGATGAATTCTTTAGGCAAGCAAGGCTGCATCGGTTCGGCCGACCTCCAGTTTGTTTGTAAGTACCATCACGGCTTGTATTGTTGCTTGTAACGCTGCATCAGTTCGGCCGACCTCTTACTAGTCTCAGTATAGGTTAGTTATCAACTTTTACCAATATTTGTAAGGCTGCATCGGTTTGGCCGATCTCTTACAAATCTTGATATGAGTTAGCTATCGATTTTGCTATAGTCAACATTCTCACTATTTGTAGCAAAATGAACCTTTATACAATTAAGATTGAGGTAGATCGGTCTTACATCATATTAATCCATCGTTTTATTAATATATCACGTTTGAATCTCGTTTTGACGATGGTTTCGGTTAGATCAACTGTTTTGTCTCAATCTTGATCGTGCATAGCATGGGGTCAAAGTATGTTTGAGCTCAAGTAGGTTTATTAGTTAACAAGATCTGGTCTATAGTTTGCTATTATGACTGCATCGATCCGGTCGATCCCCACTGTTAGCACTGTAGATTGGAAATCATTAATTAATAGGGTTGCTTGCGGTCAAATATGACCTTTGACTACTTGATATGCTTCCATCGGCTATTTAGTCAATTGCCTGCGCTTTCATGATCATGACACGTATCCATGATGTTGTTAAAGTATGAGTAGGTTTGATTGCTTTAAGGGTTTAATCTATTATCATTAGCATGGCTGCCATCGATCCAGTCTAACCACAATGTTAATGATGATAGGCTATGTTTGATGAGCTCATAGATTTGCTTATATTAAACAGTTGATTGTTTACATGTTATGAGTCTATTTTGTACACTTCGACTATTCAGCCGATCATCTGAGCTTTCATGCGTGTAATGCTTTCACGATTCCGTTGAGGATGAATAGACCTGCTTGCTTTGAGGATTAGATTTGTCATTATCATCATAACTGCCATCGATCCGGTCAAACCTCACCGTTGATGGTGATAGATTAGATTTGATAAGTTTATAGATTTAATTATATTCAATGGATGAGTGTTTGCACATTATACGACAAAATCACTAGAATCGGCTATTTAGCCGATAGCCTGCGTATTGCATGTATACTGGCCCTTGTGATGTATTTGTACTTGTTCTTGTCTTGGCTAATGAGCTGGTATAATGTCAATCAATGCCCTTACTCATAAAATCATCCATTGTGTTATTACATGCTTTCATGATTATCGGCTATTAGATTTACATGATTAATACTTGATAATTGCCGATAGGGTTCATTTTGATCATTCTATCATGAGCATGTTGGATATTGACTCTTTAATCGATAGCCTTATTTCACCGGCTATTTAGCCACAAATATGGAACTGTCTAGAGCAACACCGGCATGTTCCACCTTAAATTACTGATTTTTTTCTCCTCGTCAATTGCAGGGTCAAATTGACTGACACGCCCTTGGTATTGGATCCGACCGGTCCTCTGTTCGAAGCCGCGGAGATCTCAGGATCTGCTCTGCGTAGTTTCTCTCGGCTTGCTGGTGTGTCGAACGCGACCGTCACATTTTTGTGTCCAAAGAGGCATTAAAAGTAGAATCATTAACTTGATTTGAGAAAGGACCAAAATCTTGGTAAATCATGCTGTTGAAAAAATTCAATAGGATAAAGGTTTTACAATCTTAAAGTAAATCATGTGTGAGGCATTACAAAGTTTTTAAATCTTGAAATACAAAGTTTTAAATCTACTAGTATAAAGTTCCTGAATTTTAAAAGTAAAATTGGAAATTACAAAGTTTTAGATCTTAAAGTAGAAATTTTTAAATGTGGTAGTACAATGTTCCAGAATTTCTTAATTCTCGTTCTCATACCTTAATTATCAATTTGTTATCAATTACTGTTTATTGGTCAATTTGAAGTATGAAGACAATACACTAGTTGATCGGGAACGAAAGTGATCGGAAAACTACAGGAAACTTACGATGCTAAACTTGTAAATAAAGATTTTGCATATGACGGTGAGAAGAGCCTGTTCGCAATTGGTGCTCTTCCTCAAATTAAAAATGATTGTCTTTAGGCTGATGAGTTGCTTTTTACTTTCCAACCAGATGTGGTGTGTAAAAAAATGTTAGTCTTTTGAAATCTGCATTTTTTTTATGTGTTCTGATCATTCACGGTTGTATCTTTCCTTGATAAAAACTATACAAATGTAGTAAGCTCTCAATTCCAAGTGCAATAGGTTTTGTGCAATGATAACTCTGAATGTCTGTTTTATGGATCTTTTTCTTTATTTTTTGTATCGGTTCAATCAAGTAATGTCATAGAAAAAATTTTATGTTGAAAGTTTTTAGGTCCGAAGTGCAAAAGCTTTGGTGCTGGGAATACAAAGTTTTTTAGTCCTAGTTCAAAGTTTGTTCATTCCATGGAAAAGCATTTTATTCCAACCAATGATTATGTATTAAACATTTTCTCTCTATTATTTTTTTCAAAGTTGATTTCTGTCATTTTGTGTTCTAGCTTATTCTTCTACTTATATATATGTAAGTAAAACCACCCCCGCCCGTTCACTACCCACACACCCGCTATCCCGAAAGAGAAAAGCAAATAAGCTAGAAAAAAATAATAGTGGTCCAAATAAACCAGTACGGAAAAAAAACTAGACTCCAGAAGCTAAATAGGCCTTGGGATCAAGGTAGACAGGGAAACAAGGCTCCAAAGTCCATGGGCCAAGACTCAGGGGCAACTTGCTGGACTCGCGGGCAGCTAACTTGCCGCAGAATACGTGCGCCGCTGCTCCTCCGAGCGCGCGAGTTGCAATCCCTCCTAGCGCACGCCCGCCGAGTAAAATCATGCCCGTCGCTCAGATCGAACCAGTTGTCTCCAAGTAAGGTGAGAGTAGCGGCCTTTTCTCTTTCATTTTCTACGTACTAGTTATTTTCTCTATATTGTTGAATGTTTCTCTATGTGGAAAGTTTGCTAAATATATTTATTATAAGCATCTAAAATTATTTATTAATACAAGATCTAAAAACTAAAGGATTTGTTTACATACACGTCTTTATCAAACTAAATATTATTTATCATCTTTTTTTTATCTTTCTGTTCTTTTCTTTCCCCCATTCCTGTGTCATGATGTAAATTGGTTCAGGTTATGGGTACTCAAACTTGAACTTATTTTTTAGTCAGTATGTCATGTATATAGTTTTAATTTGTGGTGCTATCTAGTATCTACCTCTGTATAGTACTATCTTGTTGTATCTGAGTTGAACATTTCAAGTAGTCATATATATCAGTCGTTCTCGATTCCATTTCCGTATAAAAATATATAAAATAAAAATGGTTAGTCTTTTCTCAATTGTTTCGGTCGCCGACCAGGCTTTTATATTGATAAACTCTTGAAAGGAGTTGAGGAGTTGTCACCTTTTTTATTGACAAACTCTTGAAATGAGTTGGTCTGTCACTTACGGGGACATTGGGGCTGTTTGGTTCTCCCAAAGAATTTTGTCTCACCTTGCTTAGCGAGTGAACGCATCTAGATCCCTAATTCAGTTTTAGCAATTAATGACATCATAAGTATTATGCCTAACATGTGTTTTGCAGAGTCAATATAAGTTAGGTCACAATAATGATTGATGAATGGACAATCAATGGTTTTCATGCCTCTTTTTGATGAATTCGTTCGGTTTTTAAAGGATATATGATGAGGTTAAGGACGGACTAGTTCTAAGTGCCGTTTATGAGAGACACTCAGAGTAGGTTAGGACTTTGTTTTCCCTTTAGTCGTACAATAAAGAGGTATGAACTAGTAGCTTGACCTAGGTGAGTCTAGTGAGTACGTGTGGTGCAAACTTGTCAAATTTAGCACTAGATAGCTCAGGAATAGCCCAACGATCAATCGGAAGCAAGACCATTCACAAAGTGGACTGAAATGGAAGTGAATAGAGGGTTTCTGGCTTCAACGGATTGATCATGTGCCCTGGTCAGGGGGTCACCAAATTAAAAGTTACATGCAGTGGCTAGCTAGGGTTTGCATGGTTCACCGGATTGATCTGGTGGTGTGGTCAAAGGACCACTAGACTATAAGCTACAGGGTCCCTCAGCTAGGGGTTTGCTGCACAGTATCACCGGATTGATATAGTGATGGACATTTGCCAATCTGGTACTACATAGAGATGTTTCGGAGAGGGTTTTGGGTCATCGGATTGATCCGATGCTAGGCATAGGACTATAAGTTACTGCCCCCATACATTAACGATTAGTTGGTGATCTAGCCATTGGAGAGCCATCAGATTGATCCGATGCTCAGTTCAAAAGGGCACCAAACCAATCTAATGATGTCATTTCCCGTGAGTGGAGGACCAACGACTAGTTAGTTTAGTGTGGGGTATTTATACCCCTCCATTTCGTGCAAGAGGTCTCTCTTACCATTCAGAATAGTGCCATACACCCATTGGAGAGTAAGGGGGAGTTCATGCCTAGTGGAGTGACTAAGATTTGTTAATTGTATTAAGGACTTCATTAGTGCATAGGGAGTAAAAGTGTGCATCCATCTTTCTCATTAGGCTTGTCTAAGTCAAGTGACAGTTTGTGCTTGTTATTCTTAGTGATCGGCATCACCTAGACGACTTGATGGTTATTGGGAGCTTGGTGATCTTTCGGTGGAGCTTGTGAGAGACCCAACTCATGGTGTAAACGGTTGTGGGTGATTCACTGTGCTAGAGTGGCAAAGAATTAACCTGTAGAGAGCATTCGGTTCATGCATGGATCAAGGGGGAGCTATATCCTTGCATGGGTGCTCTAACGGGGACTAGTGGGGAGTACCGACTCTCCGATACAGGCTATTTGGTTTCCTTGCCCTGTTACCTTAATTTCCATGCAAGCGAGTTTTTTCTTGCTCGGCTTGGAGAGCCAAATTGGCTCACCTCGCTGGGCAAGGCCAGCCTCACCTAGCTAAGCAAGGCTAAGCAAAACTGGTCACACATCCAAGCATGCCATGGTCTTTTGATTGCTGAATAGGAGTAAGGTTTTCTTAGGACCTAAGCTAGCAAGCTTTGCTTGCATGGGTGAGTGAATTCCGCTCGCCAGGAAGCTAGCAAGGTGAGGTTATGCTCGCTCAGTAACCAAACTTGCCCATAGATTCCGGTGCAGCTTATTAGATTATATAATCTATACATAATTTGTCATATTTTTCTACCACCTAGATTATATAATTTAGGAGTTGCCGAACAGGCTCTTATATTTATAAATAAACTCTTGAAACGAGTCGAGGACGAGTCAGTCTGTCACTTATAACTGTTATAAAACATGTTGCTAATGGTTACGACCTTCGCCTCTCCGTCTCTCATGATCAACACAGTAGATAAAAGTAGAAGAATAAATAGATATAAGATAGGGAGACTATTCTATATTCCTCTTGAATATATATAATTACAATATAGAGCTCCCACGTATATATAGTCCTGTCAAGGTCTAAGAGTTTGGTAAGAGCCCACATACAAACGGACTAGGATTAGGAATCCTCCTTCTCCTTTCCTTCTAGGATAGAGTATGTATGTTTTACAACACTCCCCCTTAGGCGATTACCACAATATGCACATGCCTCGTTAAAAACTCCATACAAAAATCCAGTGGGAAAAAAGGTTCTTGGAGAAAAGAGTACATCACATTCGTTAATTGCATTGCACATGTCTCATTAAAAAACTTGCGTAAGAAGCCTTCAAGTAAAAACTCACGTAGGAAAAAAGAGTACAACATTTAACCTTCTTGATCATGTATTCATGAGGATATTCTGTTCTTCATAAATAGAAATATAACTTCATGATCTATGCATAAACTTCAATGTTTTAGCAAATATGATCTACTTGACCTTTATAGTTCTAGTGGTTTTAATTACCTTCAAGGTAGATTTACTCAAATTGCTCCCCTCATAAACCCTTCCTTTGAACTTCAATTTTCAATCAACACTTTTCATAAATGTGTGCTTAATAATGGTATGTAGTACCATAATTCTATATCTTTTAAAATTATTGGCTTACCATTCTTCAATGAATTATATTATGAGTAAACAAGAGCAATATGCTTCATGCATAAATAACCACTTATTAGTTGTGCAAAACAAATAAAATTTATCCTTTAGGGTAATGTATCCTTTCAGAGGATTATGGGAGTAAATAAGTTACATTATTCAATATCTTCTAGATACTGCATCAAATCTTATACTAGAGTTTGAATACTTCTGATTCTTCCTTAGTTGATTTCCAAATTATATTTTCTATACATCTTTAGGATTTTGATTGTATCACTAAATAATAAATCTAGTCTTGCATTTGGCATTTAGGGGATGATTCAATTGTCAAAATCACCATTATTCTCATACCTTCTATGGTATTTAGAGGATATCAAAACTTCATTGCTAGCTTTACAATATACACTTTCTGAGTGTTTGTATGACACCTTCATGGTATATAGGATTTCTCATTTTCTTTCTTGGGTCTACATTCACTTTAGGGATTAATGGTGTTTTTTCAAGAATCGACTGGTAAATCCTTCATGGATTAAATCCTTCAAGGATGTTCTCATTCTTAGTGAATAATATTTTTCTTTTATGAGATATATTCTCTACTACATGAGAGATTATTATGTGATATACATAATGAGATAGTGTTATTTACTATAAAGTCATTCTATGGCTATTCCTTCTAGGACCATGCTCTTCTTGAGACTTCAATATTCATTCACGAATATATTATACCTTAGACATCTTAATACTTGGTATGAGATTTAATTTTCATATGTTACGATTTATATTCTTCAGGAACTATGTGGATCTTCATAATCCACTTATTAACTGCATACTCCATATTCATTCATTTTATTTGCCAGAGATATAGCAGAACATTTATTTCTTCTTAGTAGGAGATTCAACCTCAATTGCTTTCTTCATTGACCCGATATAATCGCTACAGACAACTTTGCCATGGACTTTGTTTTCCAGATCCAGGTTCTCATAAGAGAAACATTTGTAATTATAGAGGTAGCGTTGTCGACAACTATTATTTTCTCCCAATATTCTCATAATGTGAGATTATTCTCTCTTTGTCATTTCCCAAACAAGAGATAATTTATTGTTCTGCGTACCCAACACTATGATGCGCGCGCTTAGTGTGTTGGATTTCATCTTCATGAAGATCCTCTTCATGAGGTGCTTAACCTTCTTCATGAGGTGTTCTCTTCTTGAGAATGGAGGAGTTTATTCATATTTTATTTAACAAGTATACACTAAACTAGAACCCACAGGCGTCCCCATAGATTTTAGCTTGATAGTATATAATATTAGTTTACTACTAGTAAACACAACTTCTGGTTTGTAACTTTAAGTTACTCCTCTCATTTTTAAAAAATATCTGGCATATGCTCTACTTCATGCTTCACAAGAGCATTAATCAAACTATTGTTTGATTTAGTGCATGATACTATTCCTGTTTCAAGCTTTAAGAAATGTTTTTTTCTCTTAAGATCATTTTCATTCTATAGAAATAATATTTGACATTCAAAATAGGCTTTCTCTCTCCTCCTAATGCCAATATTAGATCTTCTAGCATATTTCAAAAGAAATCCCCTATCATGGGCTTAAACTAATTCAAATTCATGTATCTCCAACTACAAGTCGAGGCCCATTCATATATGCTATGATGGAGTTTTATGAGAAATATTCACGAACATATTTATACACTGGGGTATTTATTCATTAAATGTAGTGAGCTAGAATACATAAAGTGAACTTAAGAATGTTCAACATTCCAACAAACTCAGGGATGTTCTCCCCCTGATTTGCACATATCATAGTTTATAAAACTATTTCATTGTCTAGCTTCTTTATTGTTTAGCCAAAAAAGGGAGATTGAAAGTGCATTTGCCCCCTTGTGGGTTTTGATGTATTGATGACATCCAAACTAGAGACTAATGAGATCTTACTGAGATATATTGCAGCTTTAGTCCCATGAAAGTTTTAAAGAGTCGATCTAAGATGAAATGGTATCCCTCAATTCTTGAAGTTGAAAAAGGCGGACGAACTCAAAACGCTCTTCAAAGCTTTTATATTTTGTTTTGGGTTTAGGTATGCCGTACTATAAAGAGGGATGTAAGTTTAGGTGGTCTGAGAAAGATAGAGCGCTCAAGCATAAAAAAATCAAAAGAGAGACACTAAATCACCTCACGAACACCTAGATTCTTGTTGTGGACTTTTGATAGTTGGAAGTCCCGGCGCGAGCCGGAAGTCCTGGCAGTCAGAAGTCCTGACTCCCGTCGGTAGTCCCGGTGCTCTTGGACTTAGTCGCCAGGCTTAGCTGACCATCGGAAGTCCTGATGTGAGCCAGAAGTCCTGACAGCCACCGGGAGTTCTGACTCCGGTCGAGCTAGCCTAGCAGTCTGCGCTAGTGAACAGTGTTTTTACTTAGAGCTAGAAGTTCCGGCGATCTATGTCGGAACTTTTGACGTAGATCTGAATGGTTAGATTTGCCTATCAGTATAAATAGCTCTCTCCTCTCTTCTAACCGCGACCCACTCATTCATTGCGACCTAACTCTGTCCAAAACTCCTCCCAAGCATTTAAGGCTCCTCTATCCTCTTCCCTTTGCTCCCAACTTCAATTCCTTAGGGATTTGAGTGAAAGGAGAGTGGATTGAGTGAGAGAAACATCTTGGCAAGCTTGAGCACTTGATTTTTTTGTCAAGCCAGCTGGATTTGCGTCTATTACTCTTGGGGCTTTGCCCCTAGCTGGCTAGGCGTCACCCAAGACTTCCATATTGTGGAAGAGCCTTGGGAAGTTTGTATTATCCTTGATTTCTTAGTGAAAAACTCAAGTGACCTTTGTGGTTTCCTTGAGAGAGGCAAGGAGGTGGAAGAGACTTCGACCTTTGTGATCACCTCAACAACGAGGATGTAGGAGCTCCTTTGTGGGGTTGCCAAACTTCGGGATAAATCTTTGTCCTGCATGCTTTTTGTTATTGTGATTTGTGCTATCATATTCGTTCTTGGTTGTTTCTCTTCTCCCCAAAGCTCCTCTTAGGGCTTGGACTCGATCTACGGAATGGAAGCGTTTCGGCATCAAGGGAGTGACTCTACGTGTCTACCTAACCACTTGGAAGTGGGGTTGTAAGAAATCTCGCACTCAAAGTTCATTTTAACACTTAGTATAATCCACGTAGGAGTGGGAACTCCTAGCTATTTGCGTCAGAACTTCCGACTCAAACTATCGGGACTTTCGACAGTTGCTGACATTTGACTTTAAGTTTGTGTAAAATTTTTAGATACGCCTATTCAACCTCCCCCTCTAGGCATTATTTAGATCTTTTCATCAATCCAATTACTCATACATAAAAAAATGGACCATATACTGCAAAAGTATAGAATACGAAACATTCAAACTCACATGGAATTTCTTCTAGACTTTCTAATTGCCATTAATGCAAAATTCTCCAAATGCCTTTTCTTTATAAATCCTAAATCATCATAAGTGTGTTATCCACCACCTTAATTCCACAATTATTCATCACATCAATTGAGTTAGTCTCTATTGAGCTAATTTCATATTAACTCACTCCCCTGATCTTAGGCTGCTTGGCCTTAGACCAATCGTATTGCTTATGCATGCAATACATTAAAAAGCAACATATTTATTACTTCAAAAAAAACTATTTTGAAATAACATACTAGCTAACCAATTCGATTACAAGGGAAAAAATTAGTAGCTACAAGCTACGAATATAGCTTCTGTGCTAATATTGATGTAGGAGTGGAGATAGTTGCAGCTCAATGAGAGCACAACATAGTAATACACATTCACATGTAATGTACAATGTTGGTATTCAATCCAACGTAATGGATAACAACAAAATACAAAGCTACAAGCTTGTTTGTAGAGAAAATTAACTTTGCCGGAAGAGACGCGGCTAGGACTTCAAGTCCTAATACATGCACTTAAAGATAGATTTAGAAAGGCTATGCCTATTAAATATATATTACCCATAATTTCTTATTCCTTTATAAAAAATTCCTCCCCCTCATGCCATAATTACTTCAAGTAGTAATATGCTTCATGCATCATTTATGGGTATTCATTCCCAATGTTTCATAGAATCCAATCATACTTCTAGTATTCATTGGTTGTGGCATGAAATTCATACATTCAGTGTACAACAACATATTCAGGGTAGGACATAAACTTCTAGTTTTTAGGTTAAAGTATTAAATACTTAGTTTTAGGATTATACAATTTATTGGCTAAATTGATCATTCCAAGAGCAGTTAATATGTCAGTATAGTCCAATTATTCATGTGCTTCTAGGAAATTCAGTTTCCGTTCTACCTACATGGTAGTAGTGCACAAAGAACTGCAACCTTTATGGTTAACTGAGGCTTCTCTGTGGATAAAATTAATGCAAAACTTATTTAGATAGGCAAAAATAGGCAATTGTTTATATGTGAAACATATAAATATAATTTATTCCATGAGAAGTTAACACATATTACTTTAAGTAAAAATTGCAACTAAGAATATCAAATGCTTCATATTAGTCTTCAAGCTAATAAATAAATCATTAACTCTTCTATGTGTATATGAGAACCACTTAATTCAATGGGAATCAAAACTTAATGCACCACCGCTACTACTAATATTTCTAGATAGTAATTTTAAAGACAAAATAAGTCTGTAAGCACATGATTTAAGTTCTTCTTCTAGAGAAAACTTAAAAATTCTTATCCATTCTTACATGTCTTAGCTTCTATGCTTGACATTTAACAGCTTCATGCATGCTTTGTTTCATAGTGGTGATATGTAATCATGATCCTTTTAGGAGTGTAACATATGCAAGTCATATATCCCGGTTCATAGAGCTGTCTAAAAATTCTAACTTAACTTCTATTTGAGTAATATCTAATAATAAATTCAAATACTTCATGCATTACATTGCTCTTTGATATTCTATACATAAGAGATATTTCTTCAAGAATATATATTGATAAATCTTATTTACCATCTTGTCTTCTAGACATTCAATACATAGCTTCAAGCTGTTGTTTATAGATCAGCATTATACCTCAATCTTCTCATGTAGTGAGTCCCACAATGCATTTGTTATTTCTCTCGGCCATATACTCATTCTAGAGAATAATCAGGAAATATATATCCTTAATTCACTACATTTCAATGATAGCAAAATATCCTACATGGATTTAATAATGACCATAACAAATAATTCTACTATTCAGGGAAGTCCACGATATTCCTCCTTCATAAAGGTATGCATATACAATATATCATTATAACTTGAATCATCATGTGCGTATAGGTTTATTACATGTAAACAAGTAGCAAGGTGCAGAAAGATAGTGAACGGTTATACAAAATACTCTTAGAAGCATCTAATCTTTTTTCAGGATTATGGTATATGCAAATTTTCAGAATTAGGACCAAGCATTCGTTCATCCCAAACATTCATTATGCTAGGAAAAACAAATGAGCCTCTCAAAAGTGATAAGTCTAAGGTCTGTAAAATTTAGAGAGCTCATATACCTTATACCATGTTTCTAGAATCATTCTAGATTTTATTCTTACAATTACATGGCATATAATCCATCCAAAAAAACATAATCCTAGCTTTGAACCTAGACAAGGAGGATTGTATTTTTTTTTTTTTGGACGAAGGGAGTAATTCATAATGACATTGCACTAGCATTTTTCAGAACTAAATTTGAAGTGTAGAAAATTTTCATAATTAATCTACTATTTTATTCAAAAAAATTAAAGCTAGGCAAAACAACAATTAAACTACAAATTTAATGTCGTATACAAACTCTTATACATGCAGGTATAAGAAAATACAGGTCTAGGGTTTATATTAACGAACAACGTCGACATGCTGGCTGTGAGGTGTGGCGACATGACATCCCAGCCGATGGCATGCGGACCATTAGCTACGGTGTGCAAGCTGCAAGCTTGCCGGCAAGATTCGCTCCGGGCCGTGCGTGGATAGAAACATGGATCTCATCGTGCAAGCTGAGATCATAGATGGTAACGACGGCATGCGGGCCATAGATGAGGCCCAACGGCTGGTGAGTGACTTCCACGTACGAATAGCGTCTAGGCCAAGGTCGAGCGTTCTTCAAAGCTGATTGTGGCGGCATGCAGAGGCCGTGTAGCAGCGTCCTCATGTGGCACGATGTGCCTTAGCAACTTCAAGTAGCCGTATGTGTTGCAGGCAATGTCCGTGACCCGTGGGATCAACAGATCAGACGGCGTGCTGGCCGCAAGGCTACATACATCGAGGTTGGCATATGAGCCGCGTGGAGCAGCGATCAGGTGGCGTGCCGGCGGATGGCACCGGCTCCATGCAGTATGCAATTCGTGCATGCGGGCGAGGCCGGCTAGCATCTAGCAGCGTGCGGGCTGCTTTGGGGAGGCACGGTGGCTTGCAGTGATTCGCCCGGTGTCGTGCAGGCCGCGGACCTGACTACGGGGTCCTGCGCGTGCAAGCGCAATAGCTACTCGGGCTGGCCAATAAGTTTCTGACGTTTGCATGGCTTCAAACGTGAGCAATACCACATGACCATGCATGTACTCAGCCTTGGTGCTTTTCTTTCTTTTTTTAACCCTAGATTCAACTCATGTAGATGCAAAATTACATTCACGTACTTACTACATGTCCGTTTGTACTTCTTGTACAAATCTATGCGTACTGCATGTACGGCGGCAAAAAAAAAACGATTGTCCAGCTCGATTACAGGGACAAACATAATATGCGAGATACGGTTATTTCATACCTAGCAGAGGATGTTAATTTGATCTACATCACGTGCCGTGTAGAGAAGTGGTTAATAGAAACATACCGCGTAGGGCGTTTGGCATTGTCATAAAACTGCCTACTTAACATTGACGATGCATATTGATGTAGTGCAGATCAGTAACAGGTAAAGGTAGCAGATCCGTTTCGCTAACAACGTCAAGATGTCGACGTCGTCGAAGTAGTCGAGGTGGTACGTCGACGCGAGCGTCGGCGTCGAAGATCGACGGCGGCTTCAACGATGTTGACGTAGAGCTTGTCGTGCTGATAACGTTCTATAAAATATATTACTAACGGTTACGACCTTCCCCTCTCCGTCTCTCATGATCAACACAGTAGATAAAAGTAGAAGAACAAATAGACATAAGATAGGAGACTATTCTATATTCCTCTTGAATATATGTAATTATAACATCGAACTTCTACGTATATATAGTCCTGTCAAGGTCCAAGAGTTCGATAACAGTCCACATGAAAACGAACTAGGATTAAGATTCTTACTTCTCCTATCTTTCTCGGATAGAGTGCCTATATTTTACAACAATAGCAACCCATCGACCAGCCCAGACTAGGCCGGTCCACCAAGGCTCAAAGAGTGAAAGAGGTGCGTGAGGAGCAGAAGATTAGTAATGCACTAATGCTTGGGGAAAATCATTAAAAAAAAAGGAATGCATGGAAAAAGAAGAGGATACGTGAAATGAAAGGAAAGCAATCAAGCAAAACGTCCGTACCTACCTAGCTGGCTAGCTAGGTGCAATCCTCGTACATCACGGACTCGACGCAATTGCCCCTTTTACATTTGCCGCACCGCCTTACCTGCAGGCAGCTACACCGAACATCATACGTACGACTGTCTGTCTCGCTTGCTTGCACGGCATGCATGCATATATGCCTCGCGCAACCACCAAGTTCTCTACAACGACACAGATAATGCTCATCTCAATCTGATGCCAACCGCCAATATCAAGATGCAGCCTGCAGAGACAGAGCAGCTTCTGGTTGCTCTGGCACCAAGCTCTTCTTCCAGCACCACGTAGGTAACTGCGGGCGTGTCTCTTACAGCAAGAATGTGTGCTCGTGTCAGTTTGGGACGACTGCATGACAGGGGAATCAAATCGCAAGAAGAGGGCCTCCATTACCATTAATTGGGATGTAGCAAGGTGGCAACCCCTTTCTTTTCTTATCCTCGTATAAAAAAGATACGAGAATAAGATGGCACCATTGATATTATACTACACTGCGTCTCATATCATGTGAGCAGTGAGGCAAAAGGTAGGAAAGAAATAAAGCGAGGCGCGAGGAAGAGATGCAAAGGCAGGGAAGCTCAAGAAAAGCAGCTGGACTCACTGCACGGAGAATGCCAGGATGGATGGAGTAAACTACTGTCTAGTGTCTACTACTGGTATTAAACCTGCTGCAACACCCAGTAAGTACCAGTGTATGGCCTCCCAACCAACCCAACTGTACTGTACTAGTGTACTATACTCCTATAGCCCTGCTCTCGTTATTACTTTCTCGTACCTGGGCTGTATGCCTGTAAGGACAGGCCAGTAGGCAGTAACGCCAGTGAGATCCATGTGAGTGCTGGTAGCAACCAGCACTGCAGCAGCTAGCTCACCCATATGCATGCCTCCTTCTGGCTGCTGCTGCTCATACAAGCATACTCCTACAAGCGAAGCGAAGCCTCTCATCTTGCTGCAGCATGCAAAAAATCGAAACCACCTCTATGAGAAGCAGGGGTAAAAAAGGGCAGGCAACAACGTGCTTACATACATAAGTATCAGCCCCAGGCCTCCACACCCTCCTGTCAATCGCATCGCTTTGCTAGCTTCTTCACCACCACTTGCTTCTTTGAAACACAAGGTAAGGAAGCTTCATTGCCATTCGCTGCTGCAGATAGCTAGCACCATTCTGTTTCTGCAACTAAGCGGAGCGCTTGCTTCCAAGCTGCTTGGGATCAGCCAGTATAGAGGGAACCGCAGAGAAGCCACCATGTCATCCGAGGAGGAAGTGGCAAAGATGGAGGGAATGGCACCAAGGAGGCGCTGCAGCAGCCCAGGTCAAGGTGGTGTGCCTGTGACAGTGGTGTACTACCTGTGCCGCAGCGGACGGCACCTGGAGCACCCACACATGATGGAGATGCAGCTCGCCTCCCCAAATCAAGCCCTCTACCTCAGAGATGTGATCTACCGGCTGGACGCATTGCGAGGGAAGGGCATGGCCACCATGTATTCCTGGTCCTGCAAAAGGTAACTTAACCATCCAGATCATTTGCTTCCTTGCTTCTGGCAACTGACATATGCAATACAATTCAGGAGGTACAAGACCGGATTCGTGTGGCATGATGTGATGGAGGATGATATGCTGCTCCCCGCCCAGGAAAGCGAGTATGTCCTCAAGGGATCCCTCTTGCCCCTCCGCCACTCAACACCACCTATAGTTGTAGCTGCACCACCACTAAAAGGTATGTTATATACATAATATATGCTCTGCATTGTGGCCAATTGCCACCTCTCAGTTAGTCAGCATGTATGGCCAAGCTGATCTTCTTGACTAACAAATTATTGGATTTACTTGCTTATTGCATGCCTCCATATTGTTTTCTCTTGCTTCAGATCATGACCAGCCGAATGTTGACACAACCATTATTCAAAAGGTCCCATGTGTCAAGCCGAATCCTGATGAAGAGTCACCAACTCATTCGCAAGAAGGCTGGACTGCTAATTCATCATCATCATCTCCTCCCATGGTTAAGGTCGACGTTGAGGATGAAGCACCACCTCTAGCTCTGCACCAAGGGTCACAGCCAGCACTATCATCAATATCACCATCATCTTGTTGCACCATTGGGGATGGAGATGAGGAGACAGCATCAGCACGTTCAAGCGGTTCAGGCAGCCACTCCTCTCCTAATAAGCCAACAACAAAAGGATCCTCAGGTGGCGCAAGCTCTCCCACTCCATCTAGCCTTACGCTTCACAACAAGCAGAGGATGCCAGGGTGCAGCTCTGTCATCGCAGCAGCACAAGACTTGGCCACACAGACCCAAGGAACATCAACAGGGAGGGAGCTTCACAAGGACACTAGTTGCAGTACTGATAGCACACCAGCCAAGGAAACCATACCTACCAAGGACAAGCAACCAGGAAATGCAGGATCTTTCTCCTCTAGCAGAAGTGGTAGGAATGGGACCTTGGAGTCCCTGATAAGGGCTGAGGCTCTTGGCAGAAGGGGTGCCACTGCTAAGAGGATCCTAGAAGAGGACGACGACAGGGAAGCAGTACAGTCATTGGCCACAAAGCTGAACCCTGCCAACCTGCTGATACGACTCGTGGCTTGTGGGACGACCATGTCTGCAAGGCAGCATTTCCCTGCCTGCGGTCTCATGCGAACAACGCACAAGCCCCAGTACTTGACCCAACATGTTGAGTTCCTGCCTTCATCTCCAGTCTTGCCTCCCCTTGGCACGCTCATCATGCGTCCTAGAAATGCTGATGGAGCCGGGGGAGTTTCAGACTCAAGAGACTGGCCATTGCAGAGGGAGACTGCTTGAAACCGCAGATAACAGGTGTGAGTCAGGCAAAGTGATGTCCACCATTGGTAGGCCCTCCTCATATTGTGACCATAACAGGTAACTTTTCTACTTCCTTTTTCCTGTTCTTCACTATCCTTTCTCATGAACAACTAGCTCAATCTGATGCAAGTGAGAAACTTATGCCCATTCTTCTACTTCACTAGCTGATTGTCTTATAAACAAACAAATTCCATCATGCCCATCACAATCTCAATGTCTGTCTCCTTCAACATGATCTCTCTGTACAAAATTAGCTTTCTGCCTACAGTTCATCTACATAGAATGTAAACGTAGAAGGTACATGTTGCAGTGTTTCTGAGAAAGAAGTCTCCATAGCAAATTTGGATAATTTGGAGGACAGAAGTAAACTTACCCCAGAAAAAATCAGGGTGGCACCATTTCAGCAACCCACAAGTGGGACATTGATAACCATAACCACAGATGTAGGTGGTGAACAAGAATCCAAGACATTGTCAAGAAGTACGAGCAAAAAGAAGATCGATCCATCATCACGACCTTCAAGAGTAGTATCATTCCGTGACGAAAGGGAGAAAGTGATCAAGATTGAAGAAAGGTGAGTAATACTTTCATGGATTGCAGTTTGTTCAGGAAACCAATATATATTTTTCTCTGCTTTCCCTTAGTGTAAGGAGCTAACCTTATTTTAATCATCGCAGGCTTGCGTCTGGAGCTCGTGTCATAATCCAGTGTGCACCCTTTGTCAAAGAAACTTATATTAGTGCCAAAGCAGTGTAACAGAGGCAGCATCCTCATGTTTCCCCTCTATTTTTTCGTTCTTGATAGTTCAGCAGTTGTTAGAACTTAGAAGCGTGCAATTGTATTGGATCTCTGGCCAAGATAATAATAAGATGTCAATTTCTGTACCGTTGTGATCAATGTCTATTGTCACCAAAATACTGTGTTATGATATCAGGAAAACTGTTTACACTGGCACTGACACCGCAGCAGTAATAGCAGTGATTCAGTTTTCCCTTCATTCTCGTGCTGCTGTAAGAGTTTCCTCTTCCAATACGGCTAAGCAAAGCAGTCAGAAGCATTGTCAACTGCCATGCAGAACAGCCTGACATAAACGTCCATCACTGAGGAAGCTCATGACCTGGAAACTATTACTACGCCCTCCTTTTTTGCCAGAAACAGGATTGAGTACCTTGCCAACACCAATAAAGCCCTATGGGGCAGCAAATTTCCCCCGAGGCTGTACTGTACAGGAGCAGAAATTATGCACACAATTGATTGCGCTGCTGTTAGGTTTGAGTCATTGATACTATTATGCAGGTTACGGTCCATTGATATTACAAATTACTAGTAGTAGTTTGCATGTGCTGCAATTCCTCCATCTCATCCTCTGGTACTTGTACATGCAAGCGCTTTCATTCTTCAGTTGTGCTTTACTTATTGTACCTGCTCATTGGTTCCTGTTTGTATCCAGATCTGCTGTGTACCGCTGTCAAGTAGTAAATATTTTTCCATCTTGTTTCCAATTCCTCCATCTCACCTTTTATTAATGGCTTTTCATCAAGTGCCTGGTTTTTTTTCAGTCAATTTTTCTACCATCACAAATTTCTGATTGATTCATCATTCTTGAACGAACTGAGAGAGTGCATGGTCCCACAAAAATCCACCATTGACCTGGCATGTTTCTTCATACAACAAACTGCTTCTACATTACTGTAGTGTTATGACTGCCAAGCTCCCTTCCAGAATCCCCAGTGCTGCAGTTTCCGTTCTTCCATGGTAAACCCTGGCTGGTCCAAACAAGACAGATGAGTAGCCCATAGGCAGGTTCAGTGATCACCAAACAGTATTGAGTGTTTCACTCAATTACCAAACTCTTTGAAGCATACCTCAGCAAAATCCACAGAAACCCATTTCTGCAACAGTTATTGTATGGTGAGTAAGTTTAGTAGAAGCTCAATTTTCAAGCAATACTTTGTGTCATCAAGCAAAACTATACACATAAAAGAAGGGTCTGTTATAAGACATTTAGCAGTGTCTAACAGAAGCTGCCTATCGATTGCAAAGTTATGTCTATAACTCTATATCAAAACAAACTAGCATATAGCCGCTGGAATACACATACTCAACCATAGTTGCCCATACCCTACCGTATTTACTCTAGGAGGTAGGCAACTAATAGTGGTAAACACGAAATATGCAAGTCATAATGTAACATACCTTATACCTGAAAGGCACATGGAAAGAAATTCATGGTCAGAGAATGTTCCATAGAATGAAATGCATGCAAGTAGTTTAGTACTGAGACATCACAGCAGATCTTTCTGTTTCTTAGCTTATCAGTTATCAGTGTCGGGTTGATGGTAAATCAAACAGCAAAATCTTTGCATGAACTTAAGCAATGCTCCCTCCACCCCAAGTGGATCAACTCCAGATTGTCCAAATGAAATATTTCAGTTTCCAGCACTTAAGTAATACTCCCTCCACCCCAAAGTACATGGACTTTTGAGTTTGACCTAAGTCAAACTACCTTAAGCTTAACAAAGTTTATAGAAACAAACAATAATATTACAATTCCAAAAAGCACAATGTACAAATAGGTCCATTATGAAATAGATTTTCATATTTGACTGTTTTGATGTGATCGATGTTAATACACTTCTCTATAGATTTGGTCAAAACTAGAATAGTTTGATTTTACGATAAACTCATAAGTCATTATATTTTGAAGGAGTGTAAGGAAGGCATATAACTTTAGCTAGCAAGCAAATGCTCACACAGGGATCCTTATTTCATATACATAACAGGATTTTGTTCTCAGAAACAGGATTCAGAACTGCACTTCTGCTGGTGCATCACTCAAAGCTCAACGACAGAGATGCCCAGCAGCCAAAACACCCATGCAAATAAAACAAAAATGATAACCATATGTCTAAGTGTAGTGGAAAACCCCTAGGAAAGGATAGAGATTATGAAATGAATTAAATAGCAAAATAAACATTACAAATCCTTCTTACATAACTGAGCAGCAACCAGTGTTAAGAAACTGGTAAATTAAATGGAACCGGTGCTATCAGAAGCACAAAAATATACATATATTGATGGTTACCAAAATTTCCACAGAAGTGATAGTGGCTAGCAAAATAAATCCCATACAGATGAGTCTGAGAACTAAATTCAGATATAGTGAGGTTTACAAGACTAGCTTGACAAAAGCACGCTTGTGCTTTTCAACAATTTCTCTAGGATGTATCAACAAACAACCAATTATCTAGGTGAGAGAAGAAAACAAATCACCGGAGCACCTCCACCGTCTTCTTCCCCTTGAGGAAGACCTCTCTATCAACAACCTCACGCATGTACCCATCAAACTCCACAGGAACACCGCCATTGAGCCTCTTCATCTCCAAGAACCACTTACTGTCTGTCCACCACAGGTCCTCAAATTCATCCAGATAATGTATAATGCGCTTTGCCTTAAGTGACTCCAGCAATGCACTGTTGACCCCCTCCCCCGCAACATACACCTGCCGCCCTCCACCAAGAACTTCCTCAACCCTCTGTCTGAGGTCCTCACCCTTGGCATTCATATGGACCGAATCAAAGGCTGGTTGCATCCTTGAGATGATATCATCAACAATGTGCATCAAGCTTGGTGCCCAGCGCATCACCGAGCGCGATGGGCCTAGCAAATGCTTTGCCTCACCCTCACAGACATTGTACCAGTAGTTCCCTGGCTCGACGTCTCCGAATTTCCTGACAATGAGGGTGTCCCTCACCTTGGAGGACTTTATAGGTGCAAGCCTGGTGTCCTCAATGAGGCGTGCCTGGAGTTGGCCCTGCACGCCCCAACTGTCCCAGTCCGCCCAGAACTGTCTCTCCTCAATGATGGGGACCTGGGATTGTAGGTGCTCAATGTCGATGTAGAAGGCAAGGCGCTTGCCTTCCTCAGGCATTCCCCCCGTCCCGGGGGCGGCATAGGAGGCAGCGAGGCAGAGTGTGAGATCGAGGATGAGGGTGCGGTTTAGGTAGCGAGCCTCGGCGAGGGCGCAGAGGAGGCTGCGCAGGTAGTGTGGCATGGGCTTGCAGCGGTCGCCGCCGCCGAGGTAAGCGAGGTACGCGCCCTGGATGAACTGAGAGCGGGAGAGCGCAGGCGGTGGCGGAGTGGCGATGGTGGCATTAGTGGCGCCGCGGCGGGGCTTGCGAGCGTTGGGGCCGGAATGGTAATCGCCGATTGAGAGGACGGAATAGGCGCATGTGTGGGGGTCGCGGGCGATGGCGAAGCGGCGGTAGTCCTTGGTAGTGGCCTTGGAGGGGGAATCGGAGTCTGAGCGGGCGCGCCAGGCCATGTCGCAAGAGGAGGATGGGGGATCACCGGAGACGGGGCGGCCGAAGCGAGCAAAATGGACGGCCGGGAAGGCTTCGATGGCGCTGCGCATCATGAGATGGAACAGGCGCGGGTCGGCGCAGTCGAGCGGGGAGGTAGGATCGCAGGTCTGCTCCTGAGGCTTCTTGTCGGTGAGGGTGTCGGCGACGTGTGGGGAGGTGGAGAGGGGGAGGCGTAGGAGCGTGACGAGGAGGACGACGACTAGGAGGAGGGCGGTTGCAGCGTGGACGGAAGAGGAGAGGAAGGCGCCGCGCCGAAGCAGAGGGCGGCTCGGATCCATCGCTGTCACCCACGCACCGCGACGGCGATGAGCCCAACGGCGGCGAGACGATATTTCGCTTTCTCTAGGTAGCGTTAGGTTAGGACAGACGAGGACGGGTGGTGGGGCAATTGGGCGATGAGCCCGACGCTGGACAGACGAGATTTTGCATTCCGTCCATATTTGGGCCTTGTTTAGATGCCACCAAAATTCCAAGTTTTTTCATTCTCTATCCATCACATCAATTTTTAGTCGTTTGTATGGAGTATTAAATGTAGGTAAAAAAAATAACTAATTACACAGTTTAGTTGGAAATTACGAGATGAATCTTTTGAGCCTAGTTGGTCCACGATTGGACAATATTTATCAAATAAGACGAAAATGGTACTATTCATCAGGCTGAAATTTTTTCAGCATCTAAACGAGGCCTTGGTTGGCTTTTCACGGTTTATCAGCCTTGAACTCGGATGAAAACGGATGGGACAGATATCATCAATATTATATTTGTTTTCATATTTCTCTCCGGATTTAGATTTGAATACGAATAGTGTTAATTATGTCGGATAGGATACGATTGGATATCGACATCATAAATATGCGATTTGAGTATTCGGATACGGATACGGTATCGGATGTTGGATATCCGGACTCGGATACGGACAGATCTCAACCCCTCTAAACGAATTCGGTTTCGGATACGGTCGGAAAATATCCGTACCATTTTCATCCCTAGCCTTGACCCTTGACACGTGAGATCAGCCAGCGAAAATATTCATCCTTCTCATGGATGAAGACACCGAGACGTAGAGTTCTTAACCGTGATTGACCGACATTTCACTCTAATCTCGTTCCACTCCTCTCTCCTTCCCCTAACCCTAGCGGCGGCTGCGGCAGTCTATAGAGAAGAAGCCCTGTTACCTCATGCGACGTCGCATGGGGCAGGAGGCCAAGGATTTTACCATAGTTCCTTCAGATTGACGTCGCATAGCGATGCACAAGAGGACAGGCAACCATCCACAGTGCCTTCCAGGGTGAATGTGCACGCTTCTTTTCCTGGCTTGATTTGCTTGTTCCTCGTGAATGTGCACGCTTTGGTTGTATGGTTATGATTCATGTAGTGTTGATCTAGATAGATGTATGTGAATTCGTTATTGTTCATCTGTTAGGTGGACGCAGACAGTAGCTTCAATCTAGAATCTGGATTATTGCTCCTGACTTTCGTGCTCGGTAGTTTAGCTTGAACAGAGCTGTGGATGTTGAGGTTACCAATTTTAGATATCCGGATTATTACTAATCTTTTCTTTGATTTTTTTTTCAATCTGATTTGGTACTTGAGTCTCCAACTGTCCAAATATGTGTGATGCATCTTTTTTTTTCTCTTAACGTAGGAATACAACCTCATGTACTCCATCCAAAATACATGACGGTTTTTACATTTGGACATCTTGTTTGATTATTCATCTTATTCAAATTTTTTGTATAAATATTATTTACTTTGTTATGACTTATTTTTATCATTAGAGATATTTTAACAATAATAACTTATTTATTTTTATTATTTGCAAAAGAAAACTGAATAAGATAAATGGTCAAACATGATCTTTAAAAGTAAAAAGCATCATCTATTTTAGGATGGAGGGAGTAACGATATATCATTTCGATTTTTCTCGGGCAATTTAGGGTGAATACAATGGGATGATTAGTCATAAATTCATGTACCTGTCAGTACCTCCTAACCCTTAACCCTACTGCAACCACATTGTCGGTGTTTCGGAACCGGGGGTCCCTCAACCGACGAGTGAATTTGTGCTGCGTGCCCCTAATCCCGGATGGTGATGCAAAGAGACACAAGGTTTATACTGGTTCGGGCAATCGAGGCCCTACGTCCAGTCTGAGAGATCGATCTTGTATTCCTTGCACCGGAGTGCTTGTAGTAGGGGGTTACAAGCTAGGTGAGAGAGGGGGATAGCCCCAGGTCTCGG
Organism: Miscanthus floridulus; assembly: GCF_019320115.1. Lineage (NCBI taxonomy): Eukaryota > Viridiplantae > Streptophyta > Magnoliopsida > Poales > Poaceae > Miscanthus > Miscanthus floridulus. The sequence goes on from NC_089582.1 coordinate 63,872,687, forward strand.
CGAGGGTGGTGCGGGCTGCTTGAGACGTTGTTCCTAAGCAGCGTAGAGGTGTGTAGTTCTATCGGTGTGTTCGTCTTGCCGCTTCCCCCCTGGAAATGGCCCCGGCTACCTCCTTTTATAGCCACAAGGAGGAAGCCGGAAGTACATGAAAAAAGCTACTATTTGCTGACGTATTCCGCACGTATTCCGCTCCCTGGAGCAGCATGGCGTCGTGGGAGTTCCCGTCGATGTCTAGTCAGTATGGTCTTCAAGGCTGGCGACATGCTGCGCTCCTGTACTTCTGTTGACTTGGTGAAGCGCCGAGGTCTGGTGGCTGCTGTAGTAGGCTGTGCCGAGACCTGCCGTGCTGAGGCCGAGACCTACTGTGCTGAGGCCTGCTGTGCCGAGGCCTTTAGCAGGTGGCAATGTGAGGCCTGGGCGGCCATCGTCGATAGTTGATTTAGGCGGAACAGTGCGGAACGTGCGTCTACAGGATACGGTACCATGCATTGTCAGTAAGGGATGGTAAAAAGGCGATTTGACCGTTGTCCTGTCGCTCCTGTCGCGGCGTACTGCCGATCGTGGCTTACGTAGTGGGGGCAGCTGGGCGCATTAATTGGATGCGATAGCCTGCCAGAGTGACTTTTGAGGCGGAGGCAACGAGGTTGCGGGACGAGCCCAGCCTCGGGCGAGGCGGAGCATGGCCAGTTCGCCCGAGGCCCTACCGGGAGCCTCGGGCGAGGCGGAACTCGGTTAGTTCGTCCGAGGCCTATCGGGGGTCTCGAGCGGGGCGGAGCGGTCGGTTCGCTGGTCCCGAGGTCACAGGAACCCGGTTCTGACTCCCCACGTCGTGTTCGTCCTTGGTGCAGGAGTTTAGGCAGCACAGTGAGGCATGGGCGTCACGGTGGTTAGTACAGTGGCGGGTAACCCCTGCCCAGTCCCGTCGCGGATGGCAGGATGCTGACGTGACGGACGTCTGGTCTGCCACTTCGCTGTACTGTGCCGTCGTGTGGTTTGTCGGAGTGGTTGAGCGCCTTGATGGGACGTGCGGAAGTGGCACGCTGGTCATACTCGGTCTTGTGCGTCGTGGGGCTCCAGTACGGCTTGATGCAGGACATGGCGGGCGACGTGCTGGTTGCCGTGTAATGACGTCGTAGGGAGCAGCGGCTCTGCCGATGCCGAGGCCGAGCCATCGTGGGGGGCTCGGTGGTCATGGACCCTCAGGCTGCCGAGCCCGTGAAGCGAACTGTCGAGGCCTTGGGGGGAGTTATTGGCCCTGGGTACTGATTCCGAGGCCACAGTAGCCCAGATGTGGCTCCCCACGCTGCATTGTCCTCGGTGCAGGAGTTGGCAGCATAGTGAGGCGTGGGCGTCACGGTGGTTAGTACAGTGGCGGGTAATCCCCGCCCAGTCCTGCCTCCTGTCCCATCGGCCATTCTGCTGTACTGTGCCGGGCGTGCGGCTGTTGTCGGGGACAGCAGTCGGCTGAGTTGATGTGACACGACGTTTTGCCAGAGGGACGGGAGAAGGAAGAGGTAGCGGAGTGCTGCCGAGCCCGCCTCGCGCGAGACGGAGGATCGGTGGCCCGGCCGAGGCCTGCGACGAGGAGAGGGGGTCGGCCGAGGCCTTTGGTAGGGGGTCGCCCGAAGGTCAGCGGCGAGGGGGCCTCGGGCGAATCGGAGAATTGCAGACCTCGGTGATGGGGCCTCGGGCGAGTCGGAGAATCGGCCGAGGCCAGCAGCGTTTAGCTGGTTTCGATTTTTACGAAGTCTAAGCAGTCGTTTTTTGGATCTTGCTTAGGGTACCCCTTCTCACGGTATCCGACAGTAGCCCCCGAGCCTTGGGGGGAGTGTAGGCACTCCCCCTGAGGTTCTGACGAGAATCGGCCCTTGATAGTTCCTGTCGGGATGGTGTTTCGTACTCGAGGTTTTGGTGAGGTGCGCGCGAGCGCACCCGCCGGGTGTAGCCCCCGAGGCCCTGGAGGAGTGATTTCACTTCTCCAGGGGCTTTTTTCTCTTTCGAGTGAGGAGTTTACATTGTGTTTGCCGGGCCCGTGGGTGCGAGTTCGGATCGCAGGGCCTCGACGATGCTGCGGGAAGAGCCCCTTAGCCTCCGCCTGGAGCGAGAGGGCCGTCAGGGGTTCACCCGACTTTTTGTACGACCCTCGCGCTTCCTTTTCGCTCGGAAGGAGGGTTTGTATTGCCGAGCCCCCTCGTGTGCGAGCCCATGTCGCTGGGTCTCGGCAAAGTTCGCAGGAGGAGCCCCCGAGTCTCTCGCACGGAGCGAGAGAGCGGTCAGAGGTCCCCCTGGCTTTTGGTTCGCCCCTCGCGCGTGAGGGTCTGTCGGCCGAGGCCCCCTCGGGTGCGAACCTAGGTCGCGGGGTCTCGGCGTCTTTTGCAGAAGGAGCTCCCTAGCCTCCGCACGGAGCGAGAGGACCGTCAGGAGTTCTTCCGGCTTTTTGAACGACCCTCGCGCTTCCTTTTCGCTCGGAAGGAGGGTTTGTATTGCCGAGCCCACTCGTGTGCGAGTCTGAGCTGCTGGGTCTCGGTAAAGTGCCGCAGGAAGAGTCCCTTAGCCTCTGCGCGGAGCAAGAGGGCCGTCAGGGATTCTCCTGACTTTTTGTTCGACCCTCGCGCTTCCTTTTCGCTTGGAAGGAGGGGTGGAAGATGCCATGCTACCCTCGGTGGGCGCGAGCGACGGCATTTCCGGTGAGCTGTTATCGGGTAAGTCCGAGTGGAGGCCCGTACCCCGTTCGCTGGGGGTCGGCTAGCGGTCCGGAGACGCGCTCCAAGAGTACCGGAGGGTTTCTCTAGTGGGTGCCGAGGCCGTTCGCTGGGCCTCGGTGGCTCGGTGCCTCCCTACGGTGGGATCCCATTCGGAGACCTCGCTGCCGGTCTCGGACACGATACGGGGCGCGCTCATACAGGCTTTCCCATAGTCGTCCCTGACTCTTTTGCCCTGGGGCGGCTGTCGAAACCCCTGGGGGCCCAGCCTTCGAACCCCTGGACCGTAACGGGCTCGGGTCGCTTGTCTTCATCTCGGGTGCAGGAAGAGCCCCCGAGCCTCCGCACGGAGCAAGAGGGCGGTCAGGGGTCCTCCCGTCTTTTTTGCTCGTCCCCCCCCCCCCGTCCTTTTCGCTCGGACGGGGGGGGGCTGTTTGCCGAGCCCACTCGTGTGCGAGCCTGAGCCGCTGGGTCTCGGCAAAGTTGCAGGAGGAGCCCCCGAGTCTCTCGCACGGAGCGAGAGAGCGGTCAGAGGTCCCCTGGCTTTTGGTTCGCCCCTCGCGCGTGAGGGTCTGACTGCCGTGCCCCCCTCGGGTGCGAGCCTAGGTCGCGGGGTCTCGGCGTCCTTTGCAGAAGGAGCTCCCTAGCCTCTGCACGGAGCAAGAGGGCCGTCAGGAGTTCTTCCGGCTTTTTTAACGACCCTCGCGCTTCCTTTTCGCTCGGAAGGAGGGTTTGTATTGCCGAGCCCCCTCGTGTGCGAGCCCAAGTCGCTGGGACTCGGCAATGTGTCGCAGGAAGAGTCCCTTAGCCTCTGCGCGGAGCAAGAGGGCCGTCAGGGATTCTCCTGACTTTTTGTTCGACCCTCGCGCTTCCTTTTCGCTCGGAAGGAGGGGTGGAAGATGCCACGCTACCCTCGGTGGGCGCGAGCGACGGCATTTCCGGTGAGCTGTTATCGGGCAAGTCCGAGTGGAGGCCCGTACCCCGTTCGCTGGGGGTCGGCTAGCGGTCCGGAGACGCGCTCCAAGAGTACCGGAGGGTTTCTCTAGTGGGTGCCGAGGCCGTTCGCTGGGCCTCGGTGGCTCGGTGCCTCCCTACGGTGGGATCCCATTCGGAGACTTCCCTGCCGGTCTCGGACACGACACAGGGCGTCCCAAGCGTTTCGCTTGCTTGGGCCTCGGCCTCGCATAGGCTCGCCCGTAGTCGCCCCTGACTCTGTCGTCCTGGGGCGGCTGTCGAAACCCCTGAGGGCCCAGCCTTCGAACCCCTGGACCGTAACGGGCTCGGTGCCCAGTTCCTTTTCCTGAAAGGAATCGGGTGGGGGTTACCTCTCTCCCTGCGGTTAGCAACGGCAGGCGCGCCTTTTGAGGCAGCTTTTTCGGGGAGGTGAAACGGCGCCTGCTGCTGCGGTTGGGCGCGACGTGGCGTCAGTGGACGGGACGTAACTGCACGCGCAATTAATGAGGAGGGAGTGGGCGTGTGGGCGGTAAGACCGGATCTGGGTAACCGCAGCGGATTTTCTGGGGGAAACTTCCCCGATTTCGTCGCCCGGCGGTTTCGACTCGTCCCTGCATAAATACGCAAACAGCCTCGCCCTCTCCCTCCTTACCTTTTCCACGTTTGCTTTTGCTGCCTCCGTGCTGTTGCTGAGAGCATAGAGCGCCGGGGAAGAGAAGGGCGAGGGCGAGAGATCGAAAGAGAGAGAGAGAGAGAGATTACCGCCGTAGCAGCGTCCTTCGCCGCGCAATGGCTGGTGGTCCCGTCATCCTCCCTGCGGATCCCTGGGAGCGGTCCGACGTCACCGAGGAGAAGCTGCAGTCGCTCGTGGAGGCTGGTCTTCTTCGCCCGATCACTGACCCCGACGAGCCGGAGTGGATTGCTCCGGGGGACGAGTCGGAGCCGAGGCCGCGTGACGGCTACGTGGTGAGCTTCACCGTCTTCCACGAGCGAGGCCTCGGGTCGCCGGCGGATAGCTTCATGCGGGCGCTCCCGCACTACTATGGCGTGGAGCTTCAGAATTTCAGCCCCAACTCCATCGCGCAGGCGGCCATCTTTGTCGCCGTCTGTGAGGGGTACTTGGGGATCGCTCCCCACTGGGAGCTGTGGCTCCACTTGTTCCGGGCGACGTTCACCACCAAGCCGGGGGGAACGAGGGGGGCCCGGAAAGCGCAGAGGGCCGGCGGCTGCACCCTTCACGTGCGCCAAGACCGGCAGTCCCTCTATATCCCGGCCCAGCTGTCAACGTCCAATCGTCGTTGGTATGACGGCTGGTTCTACCTCCGCAACGACGGCGGAGGACTTCCCCCTTATACCGGGCGGGTTGTGGAGAGCCAACCGGAAAAATGGGGATACGGCGTCGTCAAGGCCGATCAGCCTAGGCTGGAACCGCTCCTGAGGGCCTTGGGGAAGCTGCGTGACCACGGCCTTTCGGCGGCCGTGGTTGTGGCGGCTTTTCACCGCCGGAGGGTGTTGCCTCTGATGGCCCGGCGGCGGCGGCTGTTCGAGATGACCCCGGGCGATTCGATCGCCGGTGTCAAGATGTCCGCCTTCGGGCTTACCGACGACGAGATCCTGCGTCGGGTGAGAGAGGCGGTAGACGGGAAGCCGAGGCTCGATGACTTGACGCCGTTCCCGATGCGCCCGTCGCGGGGGTATGTCTCGCTGGTAAGTTGGATGTTGCCGAGGCTCTCGCTGCCTTCTTGTTTTTCGCCTTTTTTGTCTGTCGTCTTACTTCGTCGTTCCCACAGGGGATGAGAGACGTGCGAGGCTCCCCGCCGCCCGTTCCCGAGGACGTCCGGCGGCGATCCGTGAACAGGGCGCGCGCCGAGGAGGCGAAGAAGAAGAAAGATGCCAAGGAGGCGAAGCGCACGAAGAAGCTCCTTGCGCGCGAAAAGCTGGACGCCCGTCGCCGGCGTCAGAGTCTCGATGGTCTCCCGTTGGAGCCGTCTCCCTCGTCGTCGGTGTCGGATTCTTCGAGCGACGGCGGCGGGCGCGAGGTGGGGTCGGCCTGCCTGGAACACCTCCCCGACATTAGGGAGCTGTTGCCTGGGGCGCCGGCAAGGATCCCGATGCCCCTGGGAGGAGGAGGAGGTGTCCTGGGGCCAGTGGCGGCCCATTCCGGGGCCGAGGCCGACACACCCGAGGTGCGGGTGTTGGAGGAGCGTGCCGTCAGCCCGGTGGGTTCGACGGTGGAGGCGGAGCAGGTGACGGTGGAGGCGACCCCATTATCTCCGCGAAGGGTCGAGGAGGTGCCGGGGTCCGACGGAGGCCAGCTGGCACTGGCGGACACCGAGGCCGCGCTGCTGCCACCACCGCCGCCGTTGCAGAGGAGGCTGGCGGTGTCGAAGCGGCTGCATCCCCGTTCGCGGTAAGTGTCTTCCGTAGTACTTCTTGTTTGCCCCTTGGTTGCATGCTGACCTTGGGAGTGTCTTTTCTTCCAGCCAGACGCTTCTGGTGGGAGATCCTCCCTTGGCGCCCCGTAAGGCGCTCAAGGTGAACGTTAGCTCCTCCGCCCATCAGGCAGCGGAGGCGCAGGTTGGCGTGCGACGCGGCGCGGCGTCGGGCGAGGCCGTTTCGGAGGAGGCGGCTGCCCAGGAAAAGGAGGCTGAGGCGTCTGCTATTGCCGAGGCCATTGAGGGCGAGGCCGGAGCCCCCGAGGCCTCCAACGTCAGGGCGGTGGATGCCGGGGCCATCGAGGTAGAGATGGCGGAGGCCAGAGCCCCCGGGTCCGTCGAGGCCGAGGCGATGGAGACGGAGCAAGTTTTGGCGCCGCCCCTGGTTCAGGCGATTTCGTCTGATGATTTCTCCCATGGGAAGGAGGCGGCGGACGTCGAGGCGGCTAGTACCGTGGAGCAGCCAGCCCCTGATCCCGCCGAGGGGAGTTCGGCTCTTGTCCGGCTACGGCCCGAGCCTCGCGGGTGGAACTTCCCGCGTGTTTTCTGGCGGAACCGGGCTGACCCCGAGGGGGAGCCCGTGTTCGCCCTTGAAGATACCGCAGAGGGGGGTCATTGGGGTACCCTCGAGCAGTACCGCCAACTGGCAGTGCGGTCGCTGCAGACAGCGATGACTATTATGGGTCAGGACTTGCCCGGTGTCACGCGGGTAAGTACTTTCCCCTCTCGTGCCGCGTTGTTTTCTCTCCGAGCCCCCTCGCAGTGTTTGACGTGCGTTTTCTGCTTTGCCTCCTTAGGAGCTCGAAACCCGATCCCTTGGGAAATCGGTGTTCCTGCGAAATGAGAGGGATATCTGGGACCAGCTCCGGCGCCAGAAGGGCCTGCTTGCCGATGCCCAGGGGCTATTGTCGGCGCGGAGTGCGGAAGTGGAGGACCTCCGCCTTCGCTGTGCTGACATTCAGGCGGAGTTGGCCACGGCTAAGGAGCAGTCCGCCCCACTGGTGGCCAAGATCAAGGAGTTGGAGGAGGAGCGAGACTCCTTCAGGCTTTGGGCCCAAGAAGCGACGGCCTCTGCTAAGGTCACAGCCGGGCAGCTGGGTGCGGAGCAGAGCGAGCATCAGGCGACGAAAGTCGCCTTGGCAGAGGCTACCAAGGCGGCCGAGGCCTCTCGGGTCGAGGTCTCAGCCTGGAAGAGCAAGGCCGAGGGTAAGTTCCGCTGAACCATGTTCCTCGCTCCATTTGCTCTGGTTCGTGTTTGACTCCTGACCCCTCGTCGCGACGTAGATCTGGAGAAAGAGGCCTCCCAGGCGGCTGAGGCCTCCATCGCAGCGCAAGCAGCGCTGGATGTCGAGGTCCGAGAGCACGAGGCGCTGCGCAGCGCTGTCCGGACCGCCTGCGAGGCTCTGGACGTCGAGGAGGTTCAATCAGCTAGCTCCCTTGGGAGCCGTCTGATCGCGCTGAGCGGCCACGTCCGCGAGAGACTCCGAGGGGCGTTGCACACGGGTGTCAAGCGCGCCCTGGCCGTCGTCTCCTCGCACTACGCCATCAACCTCGAGGCTGTCAGCGACGGCTATGTGTTGCCAGAAGATGACGAGGAGGCTGATGCAGAGGTCGTGAGGCTGTTGGAGGCAGCCGAGGCGCCTGGCACTGCGTTGGCCAAGCTGTTCGAAGAAGAGGTGGTCCCTCCCGCGCCAGCCGCCGATCCTTGAGCTTTGACCTGGGCCAAAAGGGGCCATGTAACCGGATTGAGTTAGCTTGCCGAATCATGACGTTTTTTTGTGGCCGTCGAGGCCCTTAAAGTATTTGCGTATGTGTGTTTCTTAACCGTTTTCCATTCTATTTCTAAGTCTGTGCCCTCTGTCTCGATTCGCGAAGAAATCCCTCGGAACCTAAGCCGTCCTTCGGCGAAGGGTGGTGAGGGAGCTGCCGTAGCCCAGAGGCGTAGGCCGTTCTCACGACTCGGCCGGCCCTTTGGCCTCCAGACAAGCTTTTGGTCTCTGGGTTTCTTGCGAAGGTCCTGTCGGAGCGCGAGAGAGTTTGGCGTGGAAATTTTCGGAAAACGGTTGAGAAATGGTGTCCGGGACTTAGGGGGGGTTCCCCCTTTTTAGCCCCCGAGGGAGGCTCGACTTTGCAGAGGCAGAGCCGAGTCTCCCTTATTGCGTTATAGTGACGTCGAGCCCCTATCGATAGACAACCTCTCTGCAAAGAACTTCCTCGGAGCCTAAGCTGTCCTTTGGGCGAAACGGTGGTGAGGGAGCTGCCGTAGCCCAGAGGCATAGGCCGTTCTCACGGCTCGGCCGGCCTTTTCGCCTTTGAGACAATCTTTCGGTCCTTAGGTTCTATACAATCGATTTGTCTATAAGGGGGTTCCTCGAAAGATTATAACAACTAAAGAACGCTTCTTTATTGTATTTCGAGGAACAATGTAAACAACGTTTGGAAATTTAAGGGTAGAAACGACGTAGCTGTTCTATGTTCCAAGCGTTGGTGAAGATTTCGCCCTTCTCGTTGGCTAACTTGTAGGTCCCGGGCTTCAGCACTTGAGCGACGATATACGGCCCTTCCCAGGGTGGGGTCAGCTTGTGGCGGCCCTTGTTGCTCTGCCTCAGTCTCAGCACCAGGTCGCCCACCTTCAGGTCCCGGCTTTGGACGCGCCGGGCTTGGTAGCGTCGTAGGGCTTGCTGGTACCTGGCTGAGTGTAGTAGCGCGACGTCGCGGGCTTCCTCCAGTTGGTCGAGGGCGTCTTCGCGGGCAGTGCGGTTGCTTTGCTCGTTGTACGCCTGTAGCCTCGGGGAGCCGTATTCTAAGTCAGTGGGGAGGATGGCCTCGGCTCCATAGACCAGGAAGAACGGTGTGAATCCCGTGGCTCGGCTCGGGGTATTTCTTAGGCTCCAGATGACTGACGGGAGTTCGGCAAGCCATTTCTTGCCAAACTTCTTCAACTGGTTGAATATTCTTGGCTTAAGGCCTTGTAGGATCATGCCGTTGGCACGCTCTACTTGGCCATTCGTCCTTGGGTGCCCTACGGCCGACCAGGCCACCCGGATGTGGTGGTCGTCGCAGAACGTTAGGAACTTGCGACCGGTGAATTGTGTCCCATTGTCAGTGATGATGGTGTTAGGAACCCCGAACCTGTGGATGATATCCGTAAAGAACAGCACCGCTTGCTCGGATTTGATCTGAGTGATCGGACGAGCCTCGATCCATTTGGAGAATTTGTCGATAGCTACCAGCAGATGGGTATAGCCCCCGGGTGCCTTCTGCAGAGGCCCAACCATGTCCAGCCCCCACACAGCGAATGGCCATGTGATTGGGATGGTTTGGAGGGCTTGGGCCGGGAGGTGCGTCTGTCGAGCGTAGTACTGGCATCCCTCGCAGGTGCGTACTAGCTTTGTGGCGTCGGCCACCGCTGTTGGCCAATAGAAACCTTGGCGGAAGGCGTTACCCACGAGCGTCCGAGGCGCCGCGTGGTGCCCGCAGACTCCCGCGTGTAAGTCCCGAAGTAAGGATTGGCCAGCCTCGGTGGTGATGCATCGTTGGAGAATACCAGATGGGCTGCGCCTATATAACTCGCCGTCGCAGAGGACGTAAGTCTTGGCGCGTCGCGCAAGCCGTCGGGCCTCGGTTCTGTCAGCAGGAAGCTCTCCTCGGGCGAGGCGGTCAAGGAGAGGAACTCGCCAGTCCGTTCCTTGGTCGGCCTTGGGAGGCTCTGCGTCAATCGCCATGGCCTCGGGCTCGGCTGGCGGGGTCTTGGCGGCAGAGGGGGCCTCGGGCCCTGCGGTGGGCTCGGCCGATGGGTCCTCTTCCGTCGCCGAGACGTAGTCGACGGATGGCTTGTGGAGGTCTCTGGCGAAGACGTTCGGAGGGGCCGGGGTCCGTGCCGACGCCATCTTTGCCAGTTCGTCCGCGGCCTCGTTGAACTTTCGTGCAACGTGGTTGAGTTCGAGACCGTCGAACTTGTTCTCCAGACGACGTACCATCGCGCAGTACGCCTTCATTTTGGGGTCGTGGCAGCTTGACTCTTTCATCACCTGATCGACGACGAGCTGCGAATCACCCCGTATGTCGAGACGTCGTACTCCAAGTTCGATGGCGATTTGCAGGCCGTTGACGAGGGCCTCGTATTCGGCGACATTGTTGGAGGCGGCGAAGTGAAGCCGGATCATGTAGCGCATGTGTATTCCGAGGGGCGAGACCAGGAGCAGGCCCGCGCCGGCCCCGGTCTTCATCAGAGACCCGTCGAAGTACATGGTCCAGCATTCTGATTGGATTTGAACGGGTGGCAGCTGTGTGTCGGTCCACTCGGCTACAAAGTCGGCCAGGACCTGTGATTTGATCGCTTTCCGAGGCGCGAAAGACAAGGTCTCCCCCATGAGTTCGACAGCCCATTTGGCTATTCTACCCGAGGCCTCCCGGTTTTGGATTATCTCTCCCAGAGGAAAAGACGACACCACAGTCACTGGGTGGGACTCGAAGTAGTGACGCAGCTTGCGTCGAGCCAAGACTATGGCGTAAACTAACTTCTGGATGTGGGGGTAACGTGTCTTAGTCTCGGAGAGCACTTCGCTGATGAAGTAGACAGGTCGCTGGACGGGCAGAGCGTGTCCCTTCTCCTGCCTCTCGACGACTACGGCCGCGCTGACCACTTGGGTCGTCGCGGCGACGTAGAGTAAGAGGTGTTCGCCCTCGGTGGGCGGAACCAGGACGGGGGGGTTGGTGAGCAGTGCTTTGAGCCTGGCGAGGGCTTCCTCGGCCTCGGCGGTCCAAGAAAAGCGCTCGGACTTTCTCAAAAGGCGGTACAGGGGCAGGCCTTTTTCGCCGAGGCGGGAGATGAAGCGGCTCAGGGCCGCAAGGCATCCCATGACCCTCTGCACGCCTTTGAGGTCTCGGATCGGGCCCATGTTGGTCACGGCCGAGACCTTCTCCGGGTTGGCCTCGATCCCACGTTCCGAGACTATGAATCCTAAGAGCATGCCTCGGGGGACCCCGAAGACACACTTCTCGGGGTTGAGCTTGATGCCCTTCTTTCTGAGACATGTGAAGGCAACCTCCAGGTCGCCGACGAGATCGCCGGCCTTCCTGGACTTGACTACGATGTCATCCACATAGGCCTCAACGGTTCGTCCGATATGTTCGCCAAAGACTTGGATCATGCACCGTTGGTAAGTAGCCCCTGCGTTTCTGAGGCCGAACGGCATGGTTATGTAGCAGTACATGCCGAATGGGGTGATGAAAGAAGTCGCGAGCTGGTCGGACTCTTTCATCTTGATTTGGTGGTAACCGGAATACGCATCAAGGAAGGAGAGGGTTTCGCATCCTGCAGTGGAGTCGACGATTTGGTCAATTCGCGGTAGTGGGAATGGGACTTTCGGGCATGCTTTATTTAGACCAGTGTAGTCCACGCACATCCTCCACTTGCCACTTTTCTTCCTGACTAGTACAGGGTTAGCCAACCACTCTGGATGGGATACTTCCTTGATGAACCCGGCTGCCACGAGTTTCTGCACTTCCTCGCCGATGGCCCTGCGCTTCTCCTCGTCAAACCGGCGCAGGCGCTGTTTTGCCGGCCTGGAGCCTGGCCGGATATCTAAGGCGTGCTCGGCGACCTCCCTTGGTATGCCTGGCATGTCCGAGGGACTCCATGCGAACATATCGACGTTCGCACGGAGAAAGTCGACGAGCACGGCCTCCTATTTGCTGTCGAGGGTGGCGCTGATCTTCAGTCCTCGACCGTCGGGGACGGTGGGATCGACTGGGACGATCTTGACGGCCTCCGCGGGTTCGAAGGTCCCGGCGCGCCGCTTGGCGTCGGGAACCTTGCTACCAAGCTAGGTCGAGATCGGCGATGAGGGTCTCGGCCTCCACGATGGCCTCGGCGTACTCGATGCACTCGACGTCGCAGTCGTATGCATGTTCGTACGTGGACTCGACGGTAATGACGCCGTTGGGGCCTGGCATCTTGAGCTTGAGGTAGGTGTAGTTGGGGATCGCCATGAACTTGGCGTAGCACTGGGCGCCCCAAGATGGCGTGGTAAGCCCCCTTGAATTCAACTACCTCGAAGGTGAGGACCTCCTTACGGTAGTTGGATGGAGTGCCAAAGCAGACGGGTAAGTCGATGCGTCCGAGGGGTCGTGTGCGCTTCCCTGGCACGACTGCCGTGGAAGGGCGCGGAACCACCTCGAAGCCTGTGACTGGTCGAGCTCCAGGAGCTCCAGAGTGTTGACGTAGAGGATATTGAGGCCGCTGCCTCCGTCCATGAGCACTTTGGTGAGCCGGGTGTTGCCGAATGATCGGGTCGACGACAAGCGGGTACTGCCCGGGGTTTGGAACATAATCGGGGTGGTCATCCCGATCGAAGGTGATTGCCTCCCGAGACCAGTCGAGGTACCGGGGGGTGGCCACCTTGACCGAGAAAACCTCCCGGCGTTCCCTCTTTCGCTGGCGCGCCGTGAGGCATGCCGAGGGTCCGCCAAAGATCATGAAAGCGTTGCGTACCTCGGGGAACCTGTCGTCTTTGTCCTCGTTCCGACCGCCGGGGCCCTTCTGCTTGGCGTCGTCGTCGGGCAGCCCGAGCCTGGCGTAGTAACGCCGGAGCATGGTGCACTCCTCGAGGGCATGCTTTACCGGACCTTGATGGTAAGGGCAGGGCTTCTTCAGCATGTCGTCAAATAGCCCGGGGCCGCGGGGGCCTCGGGGATTCCTGCGATCTGTTGTGGCGACGTGAACGGCCTCGAGGACCTCCTGCTTCCCCGGGCGACCCTTCTTCTTTCTCTTAGGGACGCGGGTGGGTGAGGCCTCGGGGGCCTCGTCCTTCTGCTTCCCCTTGGCGTCGTTGTTGGGGAAGATGGCCCCCACCGCCTCTTCGCCCGAGGCGAAGTTGGTGGCGATGTCGAGGAGCGCGGCGGCAGAGCGAGGGACGTTGCGTCCTAACTCTCGGACCAAGTCCCGACAAGTGGTGCCGGAGAGGAAAGCCTGGACGATCTCTGAGTCACCGACGCTGGGTAGCTCGGTGCATTGTTTGGAGAAGCGCCGGATGAAGTCTCGGAGAGACTCGTCCGGCTTCTGGCGGCAGCTCTTAAGATCCCAGGAATTCCCAGGGCGCACGTAAGTGCCCTGGAAGTTCCCGACGAAGATCCTAACCAAGTCGCGCCAGTCGTGGATTTGCGAGGGGGGGAGATGCTCAAGCCAGGCTCGCGCCGAGTCCGTCAAGAGCAAAGGGAGATTGCGGATGATGAGCAGATCATCGTCCGCGCCACCTAGTTGGCAGGCCAGGCGATAATCGGCGAGCCAAAGTTCCGGGTTGGTCTCGCCGCTGTACTTTGCGAGGTTGGCCGGCTGTCGGAACCGGGCGGGGAAAGGAGCAACGCGGATGGCCCTGCTGAAGACACGAGGTCCTGGCGGCTCAGGGGAAGGACTGCGGTCCTCTCCACTGTCGTAGCGGCCGCCTCGGTGTGGGTGGTAGCCTCGGGCGGCTCCGTCGTCGTGGCGCCGTCGCCTGCCAACTACTTCGTGGTTGCCCTGTGCCTCGCGTTGGTCCCTAAGTCGGTCGCGCACCGAGGGGGCCCTGTCGACCGTCGGTGCGCGAGCGGCCTCGGGACGGACCGAGGCATCCTGACCCCCTCGAGGTTGCGCTGTGGGTTGCTCCGAAGTGCCTCCGCGCCGGCGGGAGGCGGAACTCTCGGCCTGCTGCACTGCTGCGGTCTCGAGGAGGTCGCGGAGCTCTCCGTGGACCCGTCGCCCTTCGGTGGTGGAGGGCTCGGGCATTGCTCGGACCAGCATCGCAGCAGCTGCGACATTCTGGCTAGCGCGGTTAAAGATCGGGGGTGGCTCTCCCCCCTCGTTGTCGTTGATGCGGTGATGGACGTCGCGGGCCCTCCCTCGGGCTCCTCCGCCCTCGCCGCGCCCTCGCTGCTCCTGCTCGAGAGTATCCCGGAGCTGTTGCAGAAGGAGTCGGTCCTGCTCGACCTTGGCCTGAAGCTCGCGGAGCTGCTCCAGGTCTGGGCGACGATGCCCCCCGCGAACGGGATTCTCGTTCCGTGCTGCCGGGGCTACGAGACGCGGAGGCGTGGCATCACGCGCCCCTGCCCGGGGCGGTGAATGGTTGCCTGTCCTCTCTTCCTCTTCGCCCGCCGTTGGCATCCCAAGCCCGACGTGGAAGCACTCACGGGACGGATCGTAAGTCCCTTCGTCGCCGGAGTCGGAATAGCCGAGGCAGTAGTCGCTTGCGGCCAAGAATTGGCGCAAAGCCCCAGGGTTGTGGAGTTCGGAGAAATCCACCCCGGGCCACGCCTCGTCCTCGTCCGAGGGGTCGGAGTGGGTGCTCAGGTCGAGAGCGAAGCGCTGGCGGCGTTCCGAGGGGTGCTCGTGAGCGGCAGCGTAAGCGTAAGCGTAAGAGGTGGCGGCATTTCTCAACCCAAAGGGGTATGGGAACGGGGCCGTCTCCAGATTCTGCCCCGTCGGGGTCGGCTCTTCAGAGAGTGGCGGTGCGGGGTTAGATGACTGGGCATCGCCGTAAGCCCCCGGCGATTTTCCATTGTCCAGGCTCAGGTCAGACAGGTCCCCAGCCAGGGACCCCGTACCAACAGCTGGTCGTAGGATATCGGCGGGGAGTGGCGTGCCGCCCCGGGCTCGCGTAGCGTCGGGGTGGCCTTGCTCGCGCGGTGCCTGGCGAGCGTGGCGAGAGCGGCCGCCCGGGCGCCGCCTGCGCCTGGGCTGCCGGGGCGCGACTTCGTCGTCGGACGGTGGGATTCGAGGAGTGAGGAGCACCATGTCGTACTCATGCCCTAGAGACATGAACTCTAGGCTCCCGAACCAAACTATGGTGCCGAGACGCAATGGTCGTATGTGGTCTGCCATCCGGAACTTGCTAGGATGACGAAGCTGACACGCAGAGACCCCTACCTGGCGCGCCAACTGTCGGTGTTTCGGAACCGGGGGTCCCTCAACCGACGAGTGAATTTGTGCTGCGTGCCCCTAATCCCGGATGGTGATGCAAAGAGACACAAGGTTTATACTGGTTCGGGCAATCGAGGCCCTACGTCCAGTCTGAGAGATCGATCTTGTATTCCTTGCACCGGAGTGCTTGTAGTAGGGGGTTACAAGCTAGGTGAGAGAGGGGGATAGCCCCAGGTCTCGGCGAGGGTGGTGCGGGCTGCTTGAGACGTTGTTGCCTAAGCAGCGTAGAGGTGTGTAGTTCTATCGGTGTGTTCGTCTTGCCGCTTCCCCCCTGGAAATGGCCCCGGCTACCTCCTTTTATAGCCACAAGGAGGAAGCCGGAAGTACATGAAAAAAGCTACTATTTGCTGACGTATTCCGCACGTATTCCGCTCCCTGGAGCAGCATGGCGTCGTGGGAGTTCCCGTCGATGTCTAGTCAGTATGGTCTTCAAGGCTGGCGACATGCTGCGCTCCTGTACTTCTGTTGACTTGGTGAAGCGCCGAGGTCTGGTGGCTGCTGTAGTAGGCTGTGCCGAGACCTGCCGTGCTGAGGCCGAGACCTACTGTGCTGAGGCCTGCTGTGCCGAGGCCTTTAGCAGGTGGCAATGTGAGGCCTGGGCGGCCATCGTCGATAGTTGATTTAGGCGGAACAGTGCGGAACGTGCGTCTACAGGATACGGTACCATGCATTGTCAGTAAGGGATGGTAAAAAGGCGATTTGACCGTTGTCCTGTCGCTCCTGTCGCGGCGTACTGCCGATCGTGGCTTACGTAGTGGGGGCAGCTGGGCGCATTAATTGGATGCGATAGCCTGCCAGAGTGACTTTTGAGGCGGAGGCGACGAGGTTGCGGGACGAGCCCAGCCTCGGGCGAGGCGGAGCATGGCCAGTTCGCCCGAGGCCCTACCGGGAGCCTCGGGCGAGGCGGAACTCGGTTAGTTCGTCCGAGGCCTATCGGGGGTCTCGAGCGGGGCGGAGCGGTCGGTTCGCTGGTCCCGAGGTCACAGGAACCCGGTTCTGACTCCCCACGTCGTGTTCGTCCTTGGTGCAGGAGTTTAGGCAGCACAGTGAGGCATGGGCGTCACGGTGGTTAGTACAGTGGCGGGTAACCCCTGCCCAGTCCCGTCGTGGATGGCAGGATGCTGACGTGACGGACGTCTGGTCTGCCACTTCGCTGTACTGTGCCGTCGTGTGGTTTGTCGGAGTGGTTGAGCGCCTTGATGGGACGTGCGGAAGTGGCACGCTGGTCATACTCGGTCTTGTGCGTCGTGGGGCTCCAGTACGGCTTGATGCAGGACATGGCGGGCGACGTGCTGGTTGCCGTGTAATGACGTCGTAGGGAGCAGCGGCTCTGCCGATGCCGAGGCCGAGCCATCGTGGGGGGCTCGGTGGTCATGGACCCTCAGGCTGCCGAGCCCGTGAAGCGAACTGTCGAGGCCTTGGGGGGAGTTATTGGCCCTGGGTACTGATTCCGAGGCCACAGTAGCCCAGATGTGGCTCCCCACGCTGCATTGTCCTCGGTGCAGGAGTTGGCAGCATAGTGAGGCGTGGGCGTCACGGTGGTTAGTACAGTGGCGGGTAATCCCCGCCCAGTCCTGCCTCCTGTCCCATCGGCCATTCTGCTGTACTGTACCGGGCGTGCGGCTGTTGTCGGGGACAGCAGTCGGCTGAGTTGATGTGACACGACGTTTTGCCAGAGGGACGGGAGAAGGAAGAGGTAGCGGAGTGCTGCCGAGCCCGCCTCGCGCGAGACGGAGGATCGGTGGCCCGGCCGAGGCCTGCGACGAGGGAGGGGGTCGGCCGAGGCCTTTGGTAGGGGGTCGCCCGAAGTCAGCGGCGAGGGGGCCTCGGGCGAATCGGAGAATTGCAGACCTCGGTGATGGGGCCTCGGGCGAGTCGGAGAATCGGCCGAGGCCAGCAGCGTTTAGCTGGTTTCGATTTTTACGAAGTCTAAGCAGTCGTTTTTTGGATCTTGCTTAGGGTACCCCTTCTCACGGTATCCGACACACATCTACAAAGAGATGAAGGGTCATTTACTTTTGCATTTTGTGGCTTTATGTAGAGAGGACTCCACTGCATATACATATGTGTGCATTAAGAACTTTGGCAACAAGGTGAAGTACTGGAGCACTGTCAATGAACCTAACATTGAAATGGTTGGTGGATATGACGAAGGAATTTTGCCACCAGAGGTGCTCATTGCCATTCAGCTTCCCTTGCAGCAGTGGCAACTCCGCCATAGAACTACATAGCAGCACACCAGTCACCACCTCCTGCTTGCACACGCCTCAGCAGTGTCCTTGTATGGAGAGAAGTACCAGGTTTAATATGTTGCCATCTCTTTTCAAAGCAAAACTGACATTGCTAGACGAGTCATTCTCACAGACATGATGTTTTGCTGTATATTTTGCTTGCTGACCAGGCTGAGCAAGGAGGACGAATTGGATTGACCTTGCTTGGTTGGTGGTTTGAGTCCGCAACACAGACTCCGGATGATGAAATAGCAGCTGAAAGGATATGAAGGAATTCCACATTGGACGGTTAGTTCCACTTTATTCTCAGGTATCACGCAGACAACTTACTGTGTAACTACATGTAAAACGTCTGTTTATGTTCCAGGTTCATGCATCCTATAGTGGTACTACCCTCCACTGACGCATCGGGTCAAGCCTGCCATCTTTCAGTGAAGAAGGGAAAAAAAGTAAGGGCTCGTTTGTTTGGGGCAGTTTGATATCAGGATTCATTCCAGCTGATGAAATCTTATACAAATAAATTAACGATTCCGGTCGGGAACTGTTCCTGGCAGTGATTCGGGGGAAACGAACGGGACCTAAAGGGATCATTTGATTTTGTTGGAGTTAACCACTACATTGCTGTCCATGTGAGAGCTGATCTTAAGCGGCTGAAACAGAAACTGAGATTACGTGGGTGATGCAGCTGTGAAATATGGCAGTAAGGGCCCTAAGAGTTTTTATACTTTTACAATGCTTCAAAGTACAGTAGGAGCCATGGATGAGCTGAGCTTTTCTGTACGACTCCTGATGTCAGGCAACCAGTTCCCGATCAAGTTGACAATGGATTTTAAGACAACGAAACCCTGGGCTCTGAAGAAATTGCTAAAGCATCGCCGAGTGAAATACAAGAACCCAGCAGTCTTGATTCATGAAAATGGTAACTTGGCCAGACTTCTGTCTTGAATTTATCTCAGAAGAAATGAACAACATTTTGCAGCAGATGCGCATCATGAAGTATAGTAGTCATCTTGTGCATGCCCCCTGTTCAAAAAAAATCAGGAGCTGCCGATCGGCCTGACCCGTCAGGTGGAAACAGCTATGACAACGAGTTCAGGTCGCAGTTCTTGCAGAATTACATCGAAGCCACACTTCAATCCATCATGTACCAAACTACCAATACTATTCAGTCAAGTCTGCATTCTGCTTTTCTGAAGTTTTAATCATGCCTATGTTAGGCAGTTTCTGAAAATGATGGCATCCTTGTTCTGAAATTTACTCTCCTTTCTGCACCCAGGAACGGATCAAACGTGCGTGGTTACTTGGTCTGGTCGTTCCTGGTACCTGTTCGGTTACCGCCTACGGTTCAGGCTCGGAACCAATAAATGCTGCTCGTGCAGACTCAGTTCAGGTTAACCCTCCTTCGAAAGCAGCGGTGTGTGGCTTTTAGTTTCAGGTCCATCACCTCCTACTCTAACAAACATCAAGCGGGCCGGCACGGCCCACAAGTGCTAGTAAAAAAAAGGAAAAAAACATAATTAATAAGAGTATTTCTAGCGGTTTCAAGACGCACGGCCGCATCTCGACAGCACGAGAGCCTTGTCCCCGGGCACGAGCTCCGCGAGGCAGACCGTACAGTCCTCGTCGTTCCCCGCGCCCGTGTTGACCACTAACACTGGTATCGTAGCGAGCACCGCGGAATAGAGACCGCGGGCGAAGGCGCCCCCACGCCATCACAACAGTCCTCGTCGCCACCACCGGCGATGGCTAGGCTCCGAAGCAGCCGCCACTAGCCGTCGCCGCCGACCCCCGACAGCCGGAATCGACCGGCGCAACCTTCCCCTCCCCTTTGTTGCATATGTATGTTTTTCAATTATTTTGTGCGTTTTAGATGTATGTTACATTTGTTTCATATGGATGTTGCAAAGTAGATCGGGGGATGTTGCACATGTCACATATGTTGCAATTGTTTCAGAAGCGTGGTGCAAGTGTATATGTGGCAGAACCGCCTAGTCTAATGCCCTCTCAAGAGTACTTGACACTAAGTATCTAAGAGAGTGCACTAAATCGTGTAGTTCCGTCGAGCACGTCCCAAGGGGGACTCAAAAATCCACATTTTTCCGTCAGGATCATAAATAAGAGAATAAAACTTACAACATTCTTAACCATTTCTTACATCACTTTATTATAACATTAGAGTATTTAAACAAGTTGAATGCAACAGCGAGATTAAAACGGTTTACATGTAAACAACTTTATACATTTCAAGTTCACAAGTTTTATCTTGCAGCGAAAAATAAACATATGATCAGAGTTATAGCGGAAACAAAGATTAATTTAATGACATGGTGAAGTATTAACATAGTGGACATTTATGTACAAGAGATGCTAGCAGATTTTTATATCTTTTCTTATAAAAATCTTTAGTGAGGGTTGTAAATAAACACTACGACCGTAGCGCGAAAGAAATCCTTTATGAGCCCACCAGAAGGTTTCTACACACAAGAGTTAGTTCTATATATCCTCCAGTTACCTACAACAAGGGGAAATAAAACCCTAATTACTCGATTGTTCTCAGCAAGACTTACCCGACAGGAGGAAAATAAAAGACTCCAAGGATATACAAGGCTATCTGACTTGTGGATTATTACATCTGCAGGAAGCATTACTAAACGTACGTCCTTATATTCAATTTTATTAGCAGTCATCATTAGTTTATTAACTAACCATTCTATGTAAGCACATATGCTACTTTCAAGCAGGTGGTGAGCAATCAGAACCATTTTATCATCTTTCATATTCCAGTTCTTACTATGGTGCTAGACCATAGCCAAGTCGGTACCGTCTCAGAGAAACGGCGATTCACGAATCAATGTATCCCAGCTGGGTACCTCGAAACACACGCACTGCTTATACCCCAGGTACAAACAGAACCAACTCGTCTCACTCCTGTCAAGGGGTCCAGGTTCCCATCCAAGCTTGGACTCCAAGCCCCCAACACTTGAGACATAGTCTCAGTATGGTGCTTAGACCTCCACCTAATACCCATCCCTAAAAGCCGGTCCGGAAAGAACTGGAACCCATAACAAGAGAGTAACAAGTCCTCCCGCTCCCATAAGCAAGTATTTGTTCAGGATAATAGTCTGTGACCTGACTACCATCCACAGCAACAAACGGTCCTCAATCAACACAGGCAGAACAAGTGCAATCCAAGCCTCGCTCGATTGCCTAACCGAATCCAGATCCAAAGTATAATTCCATCCGGTCTCCAATTAGCATCCATATATATTTCATGTGTGTAACACCCTAAGAATTTATTATAATTTAGTAATTAAATTTGAGCATTTAATTAATTTTTATGCATTTTAAACTAGGTTAAATAATAATTTTTGGCTAATTAAAATTTACTATAAGGTTTAGTAATAAGATTGCTGCATTTATGCCGAGGCATTTTGGTTTTGTCTGAGTGTAGGGTTAGAGTTGAGTGGCATGAATTCAAATCTAGTTTGAATTTGGAGCAAGTATGTAAAAACCAGAAAATGAAAAATGTTTCTCTTTTTTTACCTGCACCCCATTCTGGCCTTGGGCCATTGGCGGCCTAGGCCTGCGCCCATCCCCTTCCCTCCTCCTGTCACGCACGCGCGGCCCAGCAGCGCAGCCTGCTCGGTAGCCGCTCCTACGCCTTCCTTCCACACGCACGCACCGCGGCCTGGCTTGGCGCCCCGCTCGGCCCAGCAGTGGCCTGCTCCATGCCCAGCACCCGCGCACTCGTCGTTCCCCTCTCCTCTCACTACATCGCGGGACCCGCACGTCAAACGCTCCCTTCACCTTCCTTCTTTGCCGTTTCGGTGATGGTGCTTGCCATCAATGGCAGTTCACCAACCGCACCACCGAGCCAGCCATGGTAGGCGTTCAAAACCCACGGTGATGCTAGGCGATTGACGTCGCGCCTGTTTCCCCTTCTACCGCACCCCTGCTCGCCTATAAACCCCGTTGCTGAGCCCTTCCCCTCCTCTTTTCCCGTTCACAGTCGAACTCGCGCCCACCACCAAAATTCGCCCGCTCCGGTGCTCAATCGCCGTCGATGTCTCACCTAGGAGCTCCGTCGTTCCCTGCCGCATCTGTAGGTGCTTTCTTCTCCTCGATTTGGTCACCAAATTCACGAATTCATGCTCACCGGTGGCTTTCTTCTTCATAGTCTGCCTCTGCACGTCGCCGATCATCTTGGAGCCAACCCGGACGCCGGCAACCTCCCCATCAGACTCACGGTGAACCACTCAACCTCCCCGTACCCTCGTTTTTGTGAATGGTGCTCTAGAGCACCATACCGGCGAGCTCTAGACCATGTCGTTCATGATGTCACCATGAGGCCGTTGTCCCGACGTGTTTCCCTACCCCCTTTTCATACCCCATTGGATTCACAAGGCCGCTCGCTGCATTTCGGTGTGTCCGATTGGGTCTGAGGCGGCCGAAATCGCCGTACAGGTGATCCCGGCAAGCTCGGGCCATCGGCGACCATGGCACTACCGCACTGGCATTGCACGCTAGTGAGGGGAGCCCTTCCCTTTCTTCTGTGTCGTTCGATCATGGGTAGACGGCTCTGATTAGATACCCTTTCGTGGTTATGTAACCGGTCCACCGTGGACCGTAGACGCGGTGCACCGCGCCCGTGTCAGCGCGCCCACCGCACACCTGGTGCACCGAGCCAACCAACACACGCCACATCACTCCCAGTCAGCGGCAATGTGGTCAAACTGCAGTCAGTCGTGCACTTTTGCATTTTAGCCCCTTCATTTTCCAGTTATCAACCCGCGGTCCAACATCAGTTTAAAAGCATTTATTTTCAGTCATGTATTTATCTGTTTTAGCCCCTATACTTTTGAATAGTAGTACACATCGTCCAGAACACGTTAAATTTTAGATTTTATTAGTTTAAATTAAATTTGAGTTTGGTTTATTTACAGAAATGCCATTGAAACTTGTATTATGCATAACTTTTGCATTTTAAGTCTGATTAGAGTGATTCTTTCGCTCATGTGCTCGTAGCAGTACGTAGATTAGTTCTATATGCTTTTCACTCTTTGTTTCTACTATTTGGTATACTGTTCTAATAGAAGTATAATTGTATGCATGTGATGATTGGAATGGATGCATGATTGGTGAATTGAAACATGTTTAAAGGGTGATCAGTTCGAGGTTGCTGAGGAGCAGTTGGGTGACCAGCAGTACCAGGAAGGAAACTTTGAAGAAGGCAAGTGTAGCAAAGGCCCCTTGTACCCATGAACTCTATAATTCATATACATGCATGTGTTTAAATTTGAATTACCTTTAAGGACTTTACCTAGATTACTATTTGTACCACATATCCTTGATACCTATGGTTTGGGATACATTTTGGATAGATGCTGTAGCGCTCAACATAAAATAATTGTCAAACATGACTAAAGGTACTATGAAATATATTAAAATGGAGCTTTTTAGCAACAATTAGGGGGCTAGAGTATTGGGTTGAGTGCCCTAGTGCCTCTCCATAAGGACTTAATCCTGAAGCGGCCACCTAGGAGGTTTCGTACAACCCCGAGTGTCAAATGGCTCTAACTTTAACCTGTTAACTAGATTGTAGTAGCTCGTCTGTAGCTTTCTGTAAGGGCATGAGGCGGGCAATAGTTGGTATGTTTCTTTTCCTACTAGGGTGTGTACCGTGCCGCAACCATGAGTGCCACACCTAGAGGAGGGCCACATATGGCTAGACGGCTAAAACCTTAGCAGCTATGACCTGTTAGTGCGACTAGCAAAGGGTTACATAGTGAAATCCTACCACACTTCCTAGGTAGAGGTGATGTGTGCTTTGCAAACCCTGGCATTGGGAATCATGGCTCGATGGGTAAAGTGGTATAATTTCTACAGAAATATTTAACCTGTTATAACAGTCGGGCTCATGGATCCTTCATGATTAGTGGTTACTATGGATGGTTGGGACTTGACATAATCTTGATTATTCATTATCACCACTTGGGTTGGGTTTATTCACTAAAGTAGTGATTCAGGATGCTAAAACTTGACCAACTAAAATTGCTAACCGTAGTCAAACTATGTCTAGCCTTTGAGCCTCATAGACCCCTTTGTTATACTTGCTAAGCATGGTGCGCTTACACTTGTTTTACATTCAATGAAAATCCTAGATGGGTAACAGATAATGTATATGAAGAGTTTCTAGAAGATGTCTAGGATTACTAGGGTGATGTCCCCCAGTTGGAGTCCCTATGGCGTTTTGGGCTTAGTTCTCTACTCTATGTAATAATGTTGCTAATGAGCAAGACTTGTGATAACTATGTGATGAGATATGCGATGTAATAAAGTACTTTACTTTGATATTATGGCAATTTGAGATTATATGTGTGTTTGGACATCCTGGGTGCACATATATGAGCACTTGGTTTTGTTATGCAAAATTGGGTGCGACAAATTGGTATCAGAGCTATAACTGGCTATAGAATGATCAACCTAGTTAGAAATGGATGTTTTTAGGATCACATTATCTTTATTTTGTTACTTTTAATTTACTATAAATTTTTTTTGCTTATATTCTGTCTATTATCTGTTGCAAAAATTATCTTATTCTAATACTCAACCTTTTCAATCTTATAGATGGGCCGCACCAAGTTGACAGCCCGCAAGCGTACCATTGTGATGCCAACAAGGAGGATGAGGTTCAGGCTTGGCAAGCGTGTTCCTCCTCACCTAGTTGAGGCGTTGAGGAACATGGTGGAGGAGCCCCAGGAGGAACCGCCTGTGGAGGTGCCATAGAGGAACCTCTAGAGGACAAGATTGAGGATGAACCTAAGGATGAGGAGACTGAAGAGGGGCCCATGTATGAGGAGCCCATGGAGATAGAAGAATCTAATGAGGAGCCCATGGAGGATGATGAACAGGGGGTCATGATGGAGCTGGTGATCCTGAAGATGGTAATGCTTCTAACAACTCTGATTCTGATGATGGGGGTAATGATGGTGGTGATGATGGAGATGGTGGAGATGATGGTGATGACAGTGGAGATGATGGTGATGATGGTGGTGATGGTGATGGAGATGGAGGAGATGGTGGAGGTGATGGTGATGACTACCATGCCGCACTGTTGGCTAAGGGGTGGACCACAGAGATCCACTATGATTTGTAGGGTGATGCCCACTACCACCCAAAGCTTCTCTCCCTTGTATGCTGCTACCACACTAGGTGCACCGTGCAATACCAGACGGAGCATTGGACCCACCCCGACTACACTGGCTTCTAGGAGATGGAGGTGTACATCCACGAAGGCAGTTGGGTGCGCTACATCCACCATGCTATCATTGCATGGCTCACACATGCAGCTGCCATCTGGGATGCTGCTCGACAAGCGTTGGTGGTCAATCGTGACCGCCAGTTCGACGACATTAAATGGGAGGAGGATCGTTATCTTCCCTACCGTCGGAGCGACCGGTCCACCTACAACATCGCCGCACCACTTGGGGAGGAGAACCATAGGCTTAGGCCTACCCTGGTGAGCTTGGCCCAGTCCAACACTGACTTGGATCAAACCTTGGATGAGCTAGATGTCATGGGGAAGGCATACCTGCAGCTTGCCCTTGAAAATGCTATGTTGAAGCAGCAGCAAGGTGGTCCTGATGTGGAGGCGCCAAGTATTCCTACTGAATCGGCCCCAAGGAACAGAGGAGGCCATGGAGACCCCAACACGAGCACCAACATCGACCCATAGGAGGATTTCCCACAAATATGTAATAAACACGCATAGATGTGCGAGAGTGTGTTTAGCTTGTTTTCTTTTCAATGGTTGAACAATTGTCACTTAAGTGGTTGGATGATTGTCATGATGGATAATGTTTGATTTAGATTTTTTTCATGATTGTGGTGATTTGTTGGCATGTCCACAGTCATTTAGTTTAGGACTAAGGCTTAAGGATGATATGAATAAATAGTTGGGTTTCTTTTTATCCTGCTATCCATTCGGTATTATTCTGAGCAGTCCACATTTATCAGTTCATATCTCATGTCCTGGATGTTCAATGGTCATGAAAATTTTATGGAGATAAGTAGACTTCTTAATCTTTCTTTTGGCTCTAGAATCACCTCAATACCTATTATGAATTGTGAGATACAACTGTTGTAAGTGGATGTTTCTGTGCTGTCAGAAATTTGGAGCAGTACTGCTTGTCATCTGTTTTTGCATGATTAAACGTCAAAATCTGAGAATGTGTTCTAAATGAAACCTGTAGAGAATTTCATAAGCTTTCCAGAAATGTAAAATTCGCATTCAGATGATAAACAAAGAGTAAGATATGCTCATTTTACTGCACTACTGTCTATCCAACTCGCCGGAAAAGTTCAGAACATTTATCTTCTTGTATACCCTATATATATATATACTCCCATTAGGCCATTATCTCTTAAAAGTTACATATTTTGGACATATGAGACTTATATGATGTATCTACAGATGGTGAACACCAAGAGGAACAACCAAGAGGGTGAGAACTTGCCGCCACCACCCCCTGTTACGCTGGAGCAATTGATGATGATGCAAACCCAGTTGTTGCAGCAGATGGCTCAAAATATGCAGAACCATGGGAATGAAAATGCACCCCCTCAAGTTAGAGACAAGAGGGGAGAGTTTCTGAAGGGTCACCCACCTATTTTCAAACATTCCACTGACCCACTCTAAGCTGATGATTGACTGCGTGCAATTGAGAGGCAACTTGAGATTGCACAATGTGAGGACAAAGAGAAGGTTTTGTATGCTTCTAGGCAGCTGCAGGGGGCTGCACTTGACTGGTGGGACTCTTTCTATTTTGGCTGTAATGAAGCTAATCCCATCACTTGGCAAGAGTTTCGCAGTGCCTTCCGCTCTCATCATGTGCCTGCTAGATTAATGAAACTCAAGAAGAAGGAATTCTTGGTTCTCAAGCAGGGGAGCATGTCCGTTGCTGAGTATCATGACAAGTTCATACAATTGTCACGGTACTCACCTACTGAAGTGGAGGGTGATGACAAGAGGCAGGGACTATTCATGGAAGGTTTGAATGATGGCCTCCAGTACCAATTGTTATCTCATACCTTTGCTAGTTTTCAGCAACTAGTGGACAAAGCCTTGGTCATTGAGAACAAGCGCCGTGAGATGGAGGACAAGAAAAGGAAGTTCTAGGGACAGCAATCCGGGAGCAACTCTCACTTCCATACCAATTCTCAACAGACTCATCCACAACAGCGCTATGAGGGTCAGTCCAGTCTGATCAACCATAACCAGCAACCACAATGTGCACAGCAACAACAGCAGCAGTATAAGGCACCAGTCTAGCGCCAGCAGCAAACTAACAATGCTCCTGTGAAGAGCAATGTCCCTAATGCTCCACAAAAGAATGGCTCACCAAAGGCCCCCAAATGCAGTCAATGACAACAAATGCTTCAACTATGGAGAACCAGAACATTACTCCAACAGATGTCCTAAGAAGATAGCTAATATGCAGCAGAATTATGTCCATGGAAAGATTAATCATGTGACTATAGAGATAGCTCAGGAGGCACCTGATGTGGTGATCGGTACGTTTCCGGTCAACTCAAACTCAGCTATAGTTCTTTTCGATTCTGGTGCTTCGCATTCCTTCATAGCATATACTTTCATAAAGAAGCATGGTATTCCCGTATGTGTTATGAAGAAACCCATGTTAGTAAACTCACCTGGAGGGGAAATTAAAGCAAATTGGATATGCTTAGCTACTAGTCTCATCATAAGGGGGTAGAATTTCAAGCCAACCTTGTAGTCATAGACTCATCTGGAATTGATGTTATCTTGGGTATGGATTGGTTGAGGTCCCGGAAGGCAGTTATAAATTGTGGGAACAATTTTGTGAATCTAACCACTCCATCTGGAGAGAAAGTTGAGTATGTAGCAACACAGTCAGCCTTAGAGATCTGTCGGGTTAATCAACTGAAGGGCACAACTGTAGATGATATACGTGTAGTAAATGAGTATCTAGATATCTTCCCTGATGAGTTACCAGGTATGCCACCTGAATGAGATATTGAGTTTATAATTGAACTTTTACCTAGAACTGCACCCATAGTTAAGAGACCCTATAGAATGGGAGTGAATGAATTTGCGAAACTTAAGAAACAAATAAGAGAACTGCTAGATAAGGGTTATGTCCAACCTAGTTCTTCACCTTGGGAGCACCAGTGTTGTTTGTAGAGAAGAAAGATGGTACACAAAGAATGGGCATAGATTACAATCACTTAATGAGGTCACAATTAAGAACAAGTATTCACTACCTAGAATCGATGACCTGTTTGATCAGTTGAAAGGAGCTTGTGTATTTTCCAAGATCGACCTCCGATCTAGATACCATCAGTTGAGAATAAGATGTTCTGACATTCCCAAAACCACTTTTGTGACCCGATATGGATTATATGAGTTCATAGTCATGCCTTTTGGTCTGACAAATGCACCTGCTTACTTCATGTATTTGATGAAGAAAGTATTCATGGAGTATCTTGATAAGTTTGTCGTTGTGTTTGTTGATGATATATTAGTCTACTCTAAGAATGAAGAAGAACATGAGGAGCATTTGAGGCTAGTGTTGCAAAAGCTTAGAGAACATCACCTGTATGCTAAGTTTAGCAAATGTGAGTTCTAGCTAAAAGAAGTATCTTTCCTTGGCCACATAATCTCTAATGGAGGAGTAGCAGTAGATCCCAAGAAGCTTAGAGATGTGTTGAGTTGGAAGCCACCTCAGGATGTTAGTGAGATTTAGAGTTTTCTTGGTATGGCTGGGTACTATAGGAGATTCATCAAGGGATTCTCTAAGTTAGCAAAACCTATGACTGCCCTGATAGAGAAGAATGCCAAATTTGTATGGTCTAAGCAATGTCAGGCTAGTTTTAAGGAGTTGAAAAAGAGACTGACTTCTGCCCTAGTGATTGTCTTACCTGATCTTACCAAAAGCTTCTCTATCTATTGTGATGCCTCGCGGCAAGGTCTAGGCTGTGTTCTTATGCAAGGGGGTAGAGTTGTTGCCTACGCATCTAGACAACTGAGAAAACATGAGTTAAATTATCCGACTCATGATCTAGAGTTAGTAGCTGTGGTACATGCTCTCAAGATTTGGAGGCATTACCTGATTGGTCACAACTATGAGATTTATACCGATCACAAGAGTTTGAAGTATATATTCACTCAGTCAGATCTGAATTTGAGGCAACGCAGGTGGCTAGAGTTGATCAAGGATTACGAATTGGAAATACACTATCATCCAGGAAAAGCTAACATTGTAACAGATGCTTTGAGCAGGAAAAGTTATGTTAACATGGCCTATGCGAACCAATTACCTAAAGAGTTGTGTGAGGAGTTCGAACACCTGAATTTGGGTATTGTGGCTAGCACTATGGAGTTAGAGGTAGAACCTACTTTAGAACGAGAGATTCATATGGGACAATTGAATGATGAGAAAATCAAAGATATTGCTGAGCGTATAGTGATCGGTAAAGCCCTATGTTTCCACATGGATGATAAAGGAATAATATGGTTTGGTAAAAGGATTTGTGTGCCAGAAGCGAAGTCTATTAGAGAGTCTATTTCGAGGGAAGCTCATGACTCGGCCTATTCTATACACCCGAGGAGTACTAAAATGTATCTTGATCTTAGAGAGAGATATTGGTGGTACGGACTAAAGAGAGACGTAGCTGAATATGTGGCCATATGTGATACATGCCAAAGAGTAAAGGCAGAGCATTAGAGGCTAGCAGGTCTACTTCAACCTATGAAGATACCCGAGTGGAAATGGGAAGAAGTTGGAATAGATTTCATAGTGGGATTACCTCATACACAGAGGGGATATGACTCTATCTGGGCAATTGTAGACCATCTTGCAAAAGTAGCACATTTCATTCCTGTCAAGACAACTTACTCTGGTGCAAAGTTGGCAGAGCTATACATGGAAAGGATTGTATGTTTGCATGGGGTATCAAATAAAATTGTTTCTGATAGGGGTACATAGTTCACATCTCATTTTTGGCAAAAGTTACATGAGTCCATGGACATGAAGTTGAACTTTAGCTCAGCTTATCATCCTCAGACAGATGGGCAGACTGAGAGAACAAATCAGATTTTAGAGGATATGTTGAGAGTTTGTGCTTTATAGTACGGGATAAGTTGGGATAAGAGTTTGCCCTATGCCAAATTCTCTTATAATAATAGCTACTAGAAAAGTCTTAAGATGGCACCATTTGAAGTGTTGTATGGCAGAAAGTGCAGGACACCACTGTTTTGGAATCAAACGGGGGAAAGTCAAGTCTTTGGACCAGAAGTTTTGCAACAGGTGGAGAAACAAGTACAAACAATAAGGCAAAAATTGAAGGTCGCACAGTCTCGATAGAAGAGCTATGCGGACACTAGAAGGAGGGACTTGGTGTTTGAAAATGGTGACTTTGTTTATCTCAAAGTTTCACCTATGAGAGGAGTTAAGAGGTTTCATACTAGGGGAAAGTTGTCACCTAGGTATGTGGGACCCTTTAAGTCATCAACAGGAGAGGAGATGTTGCTTACCAGCTAGAATTACCGGAACAACTCTCAGGTGTTCATGATGTTTTCCATGTATCACAGCTCAAGAAATGTTTGAGGGTACCTAAGGAATAGTTACCTTTGGATGAACTGGATATCTAGGAGGATCTTTCATACAAAGAATATCCGGTGAGAATTTTGGAAACAGCTGAGAGAATCATAAGGAGCAGGATTATAAGCATGTGTAAGGTTTAGTGGAACATGCATTCTGTAGATGAGGCAACCTGGGAAAGAGAGGATGATCTAAAATCTGACTATCCTAATCTTTTCAAATCATCAAAATCTCGAGGATGAGATTCATCTTAAGGGGGTAGGTTTGTAAAACCCTAAGAATTTATCATAATTTAGTAATTAAATTTGAGCATTTAATTAATTTTTGTGCAATTTAAACTAGGTTAAATAATATTTTTTTGTCTAATTAAACTTTACTATAAGGTTTAGTAATATGATTGCTGCATTCATGCCAAGGCATTTTGGTTTTGTCTGAGTGTCGGGTTAGAGTTGAGTGGCTTTGAAGTCAAATCTAGTTTGAATTTGGAGCAAGTTTGTAAAACTAGAAAATGAAAAAGGTTTCTATTTTCTTTTTTTACCCGCACCCCATTCTGGCCTTGGGCCATTGGTGGCCCAACCCCATGCCCATCCCCTTCCCTCCTCCTGTCACGCGCACATATCCCAGCATCGCGGCCTACTCGGCAGCCGCTCTTGCGCCTTCCTTTCGCACGCGTGCACCACGGCCCGGCTTGGCGCCCCGCTCGGCCCAGCAGTGGCCTGCTCTGCGCTCAGCACCTGCTGATTCCCCTCTCCTCTCACTACACCATAGGACCCACATGTCAGACACTCCCTTCCCCTTCCTTCTTCATCGTTCTAGTGATGGCGCTTGCCATCATTGGCAGCTCACCCGCCGTGCCACCAAGCCAGACATTGCAGGCATTCAAAACCCATGGTGATGCTAGGCGATTGACGCCACACATGTTTCCCCCATCTGTCACCACCCTGCTCTCCTATAAACCCCGCTATTGAGCCCTTCCCCCTCCTCTTTTCCCGTTCACAGTCAAACTCACGCCCGCCACCGAAATTCGCCTGCTCTAGTGCTCAATCATCATCGACGTCTCACCTAGGAGCTCCGCCATGCCCCGCTGCATCTGTAGGTGCCTTCTTCTCCTCAATTTGGTCACCAAATTCATGGATTCACGCTCACCGGCGGCTTTCCTCTTCACGGTCTATGTTTGCACATCGCCGGTCATCTTGGAGCCAACCCAGACGCCGGCAACCTCCCCATCGGACTCGTGGTGAGCCACTCGACCTCCCCGTACCCTCCTTTTTGCAAATGGTGCTCTAGAGCACCGTATCGGTGAGCTCCATACCATGCCATTCATGATGCCACCATAGGGCCATCATCTCAACGTGTTTCCCCACCCCCTTTTCATACCCCATTGGATTCGCAAGGCTGCTCGCTACATTTCGGTGTGTCCGGTTGGGTCTGAGGCGGCCAAAATTATCGTACTGGTGATCCTAGTGAGCTCGGGCCATTGGCAACCATGGTGTTGATGCGCTGGCACTACACGTCGGTGAGGAGTGCCCCTCCCTTTTGTTTTGTGCCATTCGATCATGGGTAGATGGCTCTGATTAGATACCCCTTCGGGGTTATGTAACCGATCCACCGTGGACCGTAGACGTGGGGCACTACACCCGCGTCAGCGCGCCCACTGCACACCTGGTGCACCGAGCCAACCAGCGTGCACTACATTGCGCCCAGTTAGTGGCAACGCAATCAATCCATAGTCAGCTGTGCACTTTTGTGTTTTAGCCCCTACATTTTCCGATAATCAACCCGTAGTCCAACATTAGTTCAAAAGCATATATTTTCAGTCCTATATTTATCTGTTTTATCCCCTATACTTTTGAATAATAGTACATGCCATCCAGAACATGTTAAAATTTAGATTTTATTAGTTTAAATTCAAATTTGAGTTTGGTTTATTTATAGAAATGCCATTTGAAAACTTGTATTATGCATAACTTTTGTGTTTTAAGTCCGATTAGGGTGATTCTTTAGCTCATGTGCTCATAGCAGTACGTAGATTAGTTCTATAAGCTTTTCACTCTCTGTTTCTACTATTTGGTGTACTATTCTAATAGAAGTATAATTGTATGCATGTGATGATTGGAATGGATGCTTGATTGGTGAATTTTAAACACGTTTAGAGGGTGATCAGTTCGAGGTTGCTGAGGAGCAGTTGGGTGACCAGTAGTACTGTGGGGTGTATGAACCTAGATACCCATGGTAGACTACATGGGTTGTGCCCCTAGGGGTGGTCCAGCCCATAAGACGAAGCCTTGCGGAGCACGGCGCTGCTCGGCGCGCCCCGCAAGACACCGGGAAGATATCCTGAAGATACTATGAGATCTGTTAGAATACGTTCGATCCCATGATTCATGTAATATGTTATTACTTTTTGGTTATCTCCTAGATCTAACCGACTTATAACACTACCCCTAGACTATATAAGGCAGGCAGGGACCCCCTCAAAACACATGCAATATCATACGATCAC